>NC_051189.1:17681989-17991394 GCF_015220075.1 Falco rusticolus | reverse complement strand
AAATGCAGTGAGACATGACATGCGTCTTGAACTGGGGCCTGAACTGATGTCCCTTACAATATGCCTCAGGATATCTTCATTGTCCAAGAGTAAAGAAGAACACGGCCCCACACTACCTTGAAGGCACTCACATGCCCTACACAGGGTCAGAGCTAAGATGTTTTAATCTGGTAATGACCCATCAGAAGCAAGGATTGCTCTTTGCCCATCTGCACAGCATGTTCAGGTGCTTGCCTTGGAAATGCTACTTTCCAGTGCTTGCTAAACTATGTGTCCCTACCTGTGCTAAAGGAAAAGAATAGGGACACCAGATGGTACAAACCTCAAGCTCTGGTTCACCTCCACAATATATTTGGATGAGTGACAACCACGAAGATCATGTTTTGCAGGGGTTTTTTTCTAGGATTGTTCAGTTTCACAGATTTTAGTTTACATTTTCCGGCAAACTGTTCAGCTGCAATTGAGCACATTGTAAACCAGAACAGATGATCTACAATTTGTCGGTACCTTTCTCTACTATGCCTAGCCAGTGTGCTGGAAGAGGAAATCAGTGTAATGCATTTGAGTGGTTTTATTTCTTCCTTTTAATGCACAATTTCTCACAATGAAGAAGACTGGGAAATAGAAGCAATTAACAACAGCTTTCATAATTAACACAGCAAATCAACCTGGTGACAGGATTAGCTGAGAGGCTCTGATGATTTTGCTTTGACATTCCAGGTTAATTTCTCTCCAAGGGTGGATTTTCTGTCTTCAGAGCAATTTGCAGCACTCATGAAATAATACAATAACCTCAGCATGTTGCCAATATCTTTCACAAGTGAACGCATGTTCCCCACCAAATGCATCAGCACCACTGAAGCAACTGTGAGAAAGAATCCATTGTCCATGGCAGAAGGACTTCTCTGACCCACCTTCAGGAGGCTGGGCCATCAATTACAGCAACAGAGTGGAGGAAAATTCAGGTTCTCCCACAACTCTTGCACCTGCGAGATGAGACCTCCCCGTGCTTGTTCAAGGTGCTTTGAGTCTCCTGCTATCACTGATGTGAAATGTTCACAAAAATCTTTGCCAAAATTCTCTGACTTCCTAAAGGACAAAATGCCACATGACATCTGTCAGACAAGCCAGTTTACTTTCATAAATACCAGGAAAGAGAAAATTCCTCAGCCGTTTGGGGTTTTTTCCTTCATTGGACAAAGCAAACTTGCAAACTTAGATTTTTGTGTCTGGGTGGCAAACATAGGCTTTTGAAGCCAGTAATGATAATTAGGATAAATGGATACGCTATATTAAGCACACAGTGGACAATGTTTCTTGCTGGGAAGACATGCACCGATCCAGCAGTGACATACAGAAACTGATTTCAGGGAAGTCCTGAACAGGTTTATCTCCCCACCCCACTACATCCTAGACTTGTTATCCTGAAAACAACCTGCGAACAGGAAAGTTGGTGACAAGGTAAGCATACAATGCCAGTAGCCTTTATAGGGACATTCGGGAGGAGTCCCAAATACTCATTACAGGGGTCAGAGATTTTTTTTCAAAACAGATTTTCAGGTAGGATAGAGAGAGATCCGCCAGAGCATTTGAATAGCAGATTTGTCCCTTCAGTTTAAAAACATTGCAGTTCTTTCCTGTCTCCCATAACTAATTTTTTCCTCCTCTCTGCTTGATGCAGACTAGTGTTTCACAAATAAAAAGTTCCTTAGTGCCAAAGTTAAATCTTATTATCAGAAAATCAGAAGAGAAATCTCAGTAGGCAAAAAGCTAATTCTGCTAATACCCCATGAATGAAATTTTAGCTGTCAATTAAAGCAGAAATGCTTCCTCTTCTTTTTAATGCTGGAGAGCAGAATTAATGCCACAGCCCAATTTCTATCATACAATGTAATAACACAATTATGAAGCTGAGAAAATCCTAAAACTTATTTTGCTTGGCCTCCAGCCTGACAATTTTCAGAACTGTGTGCAATGCATGGATATGTTTCCCATTAAAAAATTATTTGTTAAGCTCCATTCATTCAAGATGCAGGAAGAGACAATTCAATGGCTTATCAATTTCATCTGAACATCACTTTATTTTTCTGCTTGGCCTGCACTCACATTACAGTTTCCCTAGGTAGTTGCAACAGCCCATATTCAAAGTGTCTCATACCAGATGACAATGAATTATAGGACTGTCAAGTCTCTTGTGCCAAGCATGGGACTCCCACAGCTTCCCCTCCACAGCTGGGCTGTTCCATCAGACATTTTCTGTGCAGCATCATACCAAGCTGGCCCGGTCTGTGCCCTGCTAATCTGCTTCATCTAGCACAAACAGGGAGATCCAGCTCCAAGCCAAAACACCTGAAGATCAGTGCCCTCATGTGACTACACGTGCACTAGATCTCTGAGTTTCAGTTAGTAATGATCTAGGGCTCAGCCTGGTGCCATCAGAAATGCCCTGGGAGAGCCCACATGGCCTTCAGGCACCATTCCAGAACAGCCTGAGTCTCTTCTAGGACCATGTTTTGCAGATCCATCAAATACGTTGACTGCTAAAGAAAGTATCTCACAAGTTATGAAACTGACCCCTGGCCTTTACCTTCACTTAATCCCACCAGGAGGGGTGGAGGACCAAAGCTTTTCAGCTGGAGAAGGAATCCAGCCTGCACCTGGCAGTGTTTTCCTTGCAGCAAAGTGTGAGATTCACTGCACCTCGTTGGACTGTATTTATACACACACAAAGAAAGAAAGAGAAAAGTAAAAAAAGAAAAAAGAAAAAGAAGAAAGGGAGCTTATGCTGTAAGTTAGTCACAGTCAGAGCTGGTTTGAGATTTGAAACACTTCAAGATTGAGGACTCTGTGCATCTGGGATACTACCTCCTTCCCCTTCTCTTTCCAAAAGATGGGGTCTTTTGGAAAATTAGAAATTAGATGTAGATTCATAATATAGTTAATATTGTGGGAATGTTGGAATATAAGGGTTGGGTCAGGCCTGTTTCCCAGTATTAGAAAAATATTTGAAGGAGAATTCATAAACAGAAAAATCTGTTCAATGAAGTGTATAGAAAATGAGTAATAATAAATCAGCTGCTGTATTTGAAATGGCTCATTTTTTTTTTCCTAAAAGTTGTTCAGTTTATCTCCATTTTCGCTGCTGTGCAGCCCCATTAGTGTGATTTTTGATTAAAGCTGCTTGTGGTATTTGTCTTGAGTCCAATGCTTCTAGTGTGGCCATTTATAGTACAACTTATTTTAACTGCCACAAGGACCCCAACACTAGTTTAAACCAACCAGACAGAAAGCTTGCAAGAGCTCATTAGCAAGGATTTTAATTGGCGAAGCAGGGTAGGTTGTGGGGAAAAGTTGCGATCAGGCTGCAGCACCAGGCATCAGGCACCTCCATGGGGCCAAGGCCATGTTGGGGTATCTGGCCACAGGTTGGGGTTCAGGACCAGGACCAGGACCAGTGAGGTAAACCAGGGCCAGACACAGCTCTGGAATGGCTGAGCAGGGCCACAGGGACTGGAATGGGCTACATGGGGCCCATGGCTGGGCAGGGCAGTGCTGTGGCAGAGCTGGAGGCTGGAGACCAACATCCTATAGCATTGCTGTAGGATCAGCCAATATCTAGGCCTCAGCAGAGATGCCTACACATAGGGATCTTGTGATAAGAAAGTGGCTGTGGAATAGAAATATCTCCAAACTGCTAGCAGAGGTGGTATTGGGCCAACAGTGGGCAGGCAGATAGAGACCTGGAGTAACTCCTCAAAGTATCTAGTGTCTTTCAGGAGCTGTGTATGAGCCTCTAGAGACAGCTCCTGACAACGTGCTTGGTTGAACAATTCGGTTCACCAAGCAGTGGGTGCCTAATTTAAGGTAAACTGGATCAGTTTCACAGAGCATACTGGCTCCTGGAGAAGGAATATCCCCTGAAAGCTAGAATGAGGTGACACCTGAGCTCAGCTGGACAATCAGGGTCACAGGAAAACGCGTTAATCAAAAGAAAACAGTACATGGCAATTCTGTTTAAGGAGGCCTGGTCTACCACAGAGGTGAGTGGACGTCAGAAAAGAGATGATGTGAAGACAAGGCAGAAGCTGGACATGGTAGAACAGGTAGGCACAAGGCCCATGATGCTGGGCTGAAGGAGAAGAAACACCAGGGGGTATCCAAAGAATTTTACAAGTGGCAGCCAGAAGACTCCTGGAGCTGATATGAAGGCATAAAAGCTCTGGCACCAGAAGTCTAGGCTGTTATTTCTTTTTCCCCTTCTCCACCACTCCCATGGATTTTCCTGAATAAATCATAGTGGCGGCTTGCTGACTGCTCGGTACACAGCCACAGTCACGAATGATGTCTTGGTGTCTTTCATTAACTCTTTTAAGAAGACAACGCTCTCCAAACATATTATGCAACCACAGACTGGTGGATGATACTTTCTAGCAGTTGTTTTTTGTTTCTCTTCTGGTTTGCATTTATTTGGCCTAATTAATATTCAATCTGAGGAGTTCACTTTCCACTTACTCAGATAAATGCAGAATTCAGAGCAGAGCTTTTTGGATGCATCCAATGATCAACCTTCAAGTGCACATGTCCTGCTATCTCAGGTGAGAGATGGCTTGTGTGTCAATAGTGAGGGCGCTCAGGTGAGAGATGGCTCATGTGTTAATAGTGAGGGCGTGAAGTACCAGCACTTCTGAGTCCATTGTAAGGTGGGCTATGGACCATTTTTTGAAAGGAAGGATTCACTTTCCAAGGAAAGGCAAGGGAAAATCTGGGAATTTGGCCTCAATTCCCAGCTCTGCTGCACTACGGTGGGGATGGAGCTGCAGTTCTTCCATTTCTAGCACCTCAGTTTCTCTTCGCCCATACATGTCCATAGGCTAAGGTTCTCTGTGCCAGTTTTGCTATGTATTGCATTTAAATTCTCTAACAAAAGAAGAGTATTGGGGATTCAAGTTATGGGGGTTCCAGTGTGTCACTGGCTTGGAGGCTGAGGTAGCAGAGGGACACTACTGACATGAACGGAGGCAGAAGCCAAATATATTTTTTGGCCCAGAGTTGGAAGAGTTCTTAGTGACTCTGTGTACCATAGCACCTAAGGATTAGGAAGCTGTGCCCAAGTGGGTGACTCAGATCACCAGAGTTGAGACCAAACTCTGGAGAGAAACAGCTACCCCAAAAAGCAGTTTAGAAATCCTGTACTTCAAGCAAGAATATGTCCAGATTTGGACACGAGGAAATGTTAGGCCTATCTAAAGACTGCCCTCCATGTTTTAGTCCTTGCTGAGCAGTCCTTGATGCAGGGTCAGCAACACAGTTGCTCTCAGATCCATGATACTGACCTGAGCAGACTTGCCACCTTGACACATGGATAACACCAGAAATCAGCCCCAGTGCTCCCTTCTCCCCTTCTGTATTCCATCACTCTGGGATGAGGGAAGCTCAGTTTTCGGTTTGCTCAAGCAGCAGGAAGATCCAAGTCCCAGGATCCCATCTCCTGGCAAACAACCAGCCAGCTCTTACAGGAACAGCAGGGCCACTTCCTCGCCCTGTGGAAAGCTGGGTTCAGTGTCACATAGGAGCTCAGAGGCTAGGCAAGAATCCAGCTCTTCAGGGTGGTATTTGACTGCACTGAACATTAGGCCACACTTTCTCTTTCTGACATGCCTTTATTTTCTCCCTCCACACTTTCCAAATTTTGCAGCTAATGAGCTGGGACCCTATAGACAATAGCCTTAGTCCCACACCATCTCAATTAACATTTTTCACCCGACGTACTGCATGTAAAAAGGATTCTGTGAAATAAATAAAAAATGATGGAGTAGAATCTTTTTCTGCTAGCTATCCCTATCCCAAGATGGATTAGTTTTCCTTTATTATGGGTCTTTTGTCAACCAGCCCAGAGAACTATAGCCTTATTACTGTGAGTTTAAATAATTATGTATGTCTATCCTAATAAAAGAAAACATGGTTTGAATTTTGTAACAGATGATCTTGAGGATTTCAAGCCTGCTATGTCACTGTAGTTGGCCATAACTGTCAAACTGACTACTTTTATTGTAAATTTAAATTATGAAAATCTCATTAAGTTCTGAGCTTTCACTGTGACACATGCATCATACAGATCTTATTTACTTGTTATTCACATTTCTGTGGTGCTAATCATCAAAATATCCTCCTGATGAAAGACCATGCCATCATTCTGGGTAGGAAAGCATTGCAGTACCAGGAGAAACTTTAACAATCCAAACATACTTCCTAGGTTGGAGGAAAGAGAACGCCTCCTGCATCAGCCAAAAACTGGCAACATTATCACCAAGCTGGTACTTCCTTCAGAGTTAAGAGGTCAGCTGTCACAGAGGCAGATTAGACTCTTCTTACTCTACTGAAATATGGGAAACTCATCTGCCAATGTCTGGACCAGGCTGGAAGATTAGTACCTTTAAAGTGATTTAATGACTACATCAGTCTATGGACATTTCTGGACAAATAGGCAGTAGACATGCAATGCTGCGTCAAGCTAAGCATGCAGAGCTAAACCTAACACGTTTGGGTTGAACCTACTGCTTTTAGCTGGGCCATTGTCAGGAGAAGAAAGTAATGGATGTGTGGATGTGAAAACTGGGATATTTTCAGAACTTTGGACGTACTTGTGAGCTGAGTAGAGACCTGAACTATTGTTGTTGAATCTCATTTCTCTTTGGTACTTTGTAATTGGGTGATTGCAAAGGTTTACAGTAACCAACATATTGTAGCACAATACAAGGCTATAAAATTGCTTTATTTTCCTGCCAATTATGTGGTGAGAAATATATGGCTGACATGTCTTGCCACATAGGGGAAGAAAAATCATTTCCCAATTATCTTTGTATATTTTTGGCTAAGAAGTTTTCTCATGAGTCACAAATCATTTTCTCATGGCATCAGTAGCCTTATTACATATGCAACTAATTTTGTTCCATAATCTAAAGCAGCAACAAAATGAAAATTTCTGATATCTCTCCTGGCATTCAGTTATGAGAAGCTGTAATAATTTTTCCCTGTCTACAAATAGCAGTAGGTACAAAGGATCTCAAGAACAGGAATACCATTGTGCTTTCAGTTGGCAATAAGGAATATAATGAATGGCATATACAATGATCCTGACCTCAGTGCGTCAGTCACCATTGACTATTTTCTTGTCAGAGCTCCAAAACAATGCCAGCTCAAAAAATCATTTTCATAGCACTCTTCTTTTACTTACTTATCACATGGAATTAATATTGGCCCCACCCTACTCTCAGTGAGATCAAGAGAGTTCAAAACTGGTTTCAACAAAAGAGAAAGATTCCTTTTTCATTTGCTGACCTTTGAAAAAGAGAGAATACCAGTAACCACATTAAATAAAAACCAATGTAAGTACTTGGCAATCAACAGCATTATAAATAAAAACTGTTTCATTTTGATGAACATTAGAAAACCTAAATGTAGTGATTCCTGCTTGTTTGTTTCTTCTTGATTTATCTACTTACCCCAAGAAGGGGTCTTGCTCTCCTTTGTGAGAGACTATTCACTGTGAAAATGGTGAGGCTTACCATAACATACACATTTTCTGAAAGAAAACCACTTGAATACGGAGCTTGTGTTGCTAGCTGCCTACTTTAATGTTGAAGTCTTTGTCCTGAGAGTGTCTTGAGTTGCTCTTTCTAGGGTCCAGTTGTTTTGAATCTTCCCTGCTGTAAAAAGATGTCTGATGCAGTCTAGATCTTATTTTTAAAAAACAGCCAGATTCCTGTCCACGACAAAAATGCTCCATAATGTCAAACCAATCACAGGTATGTTTAAGTTGGCATACTAAACCTTCAAAGATATATTATCTAGAGTTTTGAGACAAAGGTAAGTTATCCTACGAATCTCAGAAAACTTCCCACTGCAGCCCGCAAATGAAACAGCAGCATGACTATTTCACCACAGGCATGAAAATTACTCCAAAGATATAACTCATAACATGGACCTAAGTAGGAATAATTCACCTCAAGCCTTCCAAGCCTTCAAACATCTCCATACACTCTGCTTTCAGCAGAAATATTTGAGTGGATTAGGAATAAATGTTTTCCTCTCTGCTTCTGAGATGCTACAGAAGGCTGGAGATATGACGTCTCAGATACTGTGTTCAGAGTGAAGAGCAGGCACCACCAAAGCCAGAGAGGAGCCCTGCCTTGTCAATTTGTACTACATTGTATAGGAGGCCACAACCTCTGCTGTCAACTTGTACATCCAGTACTTCTGTCAGCCTCTATACATTTTCGTGCATAAAAACTCACCCATAGGTCACACCAAGTGAGTTCTGCAGATTGACTTTCTTGCATGTCTGTCAGCTCTGTTTTAGCAAGGATCAGTGATGGGTGATCAATGAGGTGCAGACTCTTTCCATAATCCCACCTGGGTTTATGCTGACCCAGCAATGGCACAGATGCCAGGCTGGCTGTGTGCAGTGAAGGCTTCTGCATGGCCATGGCTCTTGAGAAGAGCTTGTCTCTTGCCTCTTTAAAAATGGAGGGTTTTTTCCTTTTCACTTTTGGACACTGCTCTCCTTTGTACAGTATCTAGAGACTGCAAAGACAATCACCAGCACCATCAGTTCCTCTTGCTTTTTCTCCTGCCTGGGTTAGCAAAGCTGGTAGTGGGCACCTGCCAGCTGAGGACAGGAGCTGAGACAGTCCAGCTGCAAGGGAAGTGTTTTGCTGTAAGATCAGGCAAAAGCAGCCCCAGCACACTAGCTAGGACTCTGCCAGTACCCAGCTGTGCCAGACTGACTCCAATACCAAACAGATCTGCAGATCTAGGAGGGGATCATTAGGATTATGAACCTGATCCCAAAACCACTAATGACTTGCTTGGTTTTACTGGTGAGGAATCAGTCTGCCTATACTGCCACGACTGCCGAGTTCAGTTTCTTCTGCAAACTAGAATATTTTCATAAATAAAAAAAATGAAAAATTAACAGAGATGGGAGCCAGTTTTAAGGCAGGCATGCCCCAAAAGGAGAGTTCACTCTTGTCACTTAAAGGTATTTCAGCTCTGCCAGTCTGTTGCAAACCCCTGACTGCTCGGGATGCACCAAGCTCACCTGGCTTCCAGATACTGGTGAGCTTCAAGCAGGAGCATGTCGCAAATCAAACGGTTTTCTTGTCAAACATCCACCCAAGTCCATATTGTAGCACTTGCAGTCACTGATGGCTCAGCCTCAAGCAGTGGCAAAGCTGAGGGCCTGTTACGTCTTAACCAGCTCACACTGACTAGCTTTAACTACCTCTTATAGATTGGTCTTACAGCTCTCCAATTGTACTTTTCCTGCCAAGATTGTTCGTTTCGGTGTTTTTCTTTCAAGCGTCTCAAGAGCACAGTTCATATGACTCCATATAAATCTCCGAATTTACAGCATGTCTAAGTTATACACAAAAATGGTCAGGAAATTATGCCTAATAGAAAACTGTCAGCAGCAGATTATGAGAGAAGTGTGTGGGACAGGTAACGATAAGGCAGGAGAGAAATACAAAGACCTGCAGGAAAACAAAAGAAGGAGCAGTAAGTCTGGGTACAGAGGCCAGATCACCAGTTAGTGTTTTTGCCAGCTTAATCAAATCAACTGGTGGTGTTATTTTTACAGCATTTCTCTATTGGCAAAAGTCCTAGCAATCTTACCAGCATAAAAACATTAGACCTTTCGTAGCTCCAGGAATTCAGGAAAATTGCACAAACCCTAAATACCTGTTTTGTTGGTTCAGTCTGCCTCTGGTTCCAAAATTTAGTAAATCAGCCACCCCATCAGTCCTTCCCTGATGCAGTGATAGGGTCTGGGTGTCAGCACCAGAAAAAGAGCAGGGGCTGTGTGAAGGCACTGTCTACTTCCTCCCTCTGAGGGTTCCAGCACTCTTCAGTCTGAGTTTGCCCATGGGTGAGGACAACATGGCAGGTGAAAATGGGCATGGTGGACCCATGCCTGACCATAAGGTAGATGTGCCTGAGCCCCTGCCACCCCCTCTCTCCCTTTCCAGACTCTGCACCATTGGTTCCAGGACCAGCATGCTCCTCCTCTTCACTTGCCGTTCCCATCTGAGCTGATTTCTCTGTCCTGCCAAGATGGACAGAAAAGAAGGTTGGCTTTAATAACGTGGCAGAGAGGAAGAACAGAGGACCTATTTCTGGCAGTCTTTGACACCTTCTGCTTTTAACCTCGATAAGGGGTGAGCAGAAGAGAAGTGAGTGGCTGGGTTGCAAGGCTCTTGCTGAAGGAGCGCAGGAGGAAACCTGTCAGTGACAGAAGAGTAAGAAAGGGACAGATAGGAGCCTGGAATTTCAGAAAGCAAATCGAGGGACACAACAAACCACCAGTGCCAATAGTCAGTGCTTAAAAGTCCAGCTGCCTGCCCTCCTCCCATCCTGCCTTCTCGAGTCACTGATCATTAAGCCCAGCCACCCCAGAATGTTTTGGCCCCAGCCACCTCCAGTAAAATTAAGCCTATTTCTGAGCAGCATCATGTGCTAAGGGAAAGCACTGAGCAGTCTTGCTGGACCAGGACAAACTGTCACAGCTTTTTGCAGCCAAACTGATTGTGCAGCTCAGGCAGTGGTAAATCTTTGTTCCTCTATAAAACACTTCTGTAGTCAGAAGACATTCAAGGCTGGGTTTTGGTAGACCTAGTGCGTGCATAAGATTAAGTCACACTCATGTGTTTAGCTATTTCTTTTTCCAAGTGAAAAAAAAAGAAAAAAAAGGGAGAAACCAGTTTTTAATAAAGTTTTTGTCCCAGCCTCCCCCAGTATCTAGTTCAGATTTGGTTTTCCAGGCAGGACATTTACTCAGCTGACCTTAAGCTAATCAGCAGTGTTTTGAAGTTAAAGCAGCCTTTGTAAGTGAGTCTTGTTGAGGACAGGTTTGGGTGGGGGGAGAAATGTTTAATCTTACACTTTTTCCACTCTGAAACCCAAAAAACGTCAGCTACTGTCTTTTTCCCTTCAGCTCTTTTTTCCTTTGCCTCTCTTTCCAAAGGACCAGGATAGAAGATCCAGATCCCCATCCCTCCGAGCTTTTGTTTCTAATAGGTTTCAAACACTCAGTGAAGAGCTGTGATTTTTTCCCTCCCTCCTCTCAGTCAGCTGAAACAGAAACCATGTTCTGCTGTCATCTGGCAGAAAAGAGCAGTGTCAGGGAGCCACAGAAAACAAGTCACCAGTAAAATGGACATGGAAAATGAAATATGCACTGCCCACAAAAGGAAACACTTTGGTTAATGGTCAAGGCTTGTCTTTGGCTTGCAGATATTTTAGCTATTAATATCTGAGATATTTAAGCCTTGAAAATTGGTTCTGAAATAGGGATCCCAGGTCTTAGTTTGAAGTCTCCAAGTATTTCCACCTCGAACTCAATGAATGGTGAATCAGGTCCTTAATACAACTGCTACGAGGGAGAAAATACTGCCCTTCATTTAACGCTAATATACTTGACCCCACACACACTTTTCCCCAGCCGGTAAATTAGAGCTTTTATTTGGATTTGGGTCCCTCTAGTGGAAAAAGGAAGAAGCCCGAAGATCGCTGCAAAACTTGCATGCGGTGTGCTTCATTACAGATCTGCACAATTTGCAGCCGAAGGCTTTTCTGCACCTTTGCTTCACCATTTAACACCGGGTCATGCCGCAGCTTGATATAGACTAAGCTGTTAGGGTGATAGAAGCCAAATAGCAGTCCCCATGCTCTGAGGGACATCACTCCTCCTGGCCTCCTCATCACCTTCGTACCAGGATATTCCACAGTTTTTCCATCATTCAGGTGTGCTGGGATGGAGCAGTCCCATGCAGCTGTACAGACTGGGAGACAGCTGTCTTGGGAGCAGCTTTGCAGAAAAAGACCCGGGGTCCTGATGGACACCAAGTGAACCCAAGTCAGCAGTGCACCCTTCCCAACTTCAGGCTGAGCTGTAGCAAGACTGAAGCCACCAGATCAAGGGAGAGATCATTCCCCTCTCTTCAGCGCTGGTGTAGCCACAGATGGAAAACTGTGGCCAGCTTTGGGCTTCCAAACACAATACAGACTGATGGACCAGGTTAAGTCCCACAGAGGGCCACCAAGGTGGTTGGGGGCTAGAGCACACAATGTAGGAGGAAAAGCTGAGCAGGACAGCCTTGTTCAGCCTGGAGAAGAAACAGCTCAGGGGAGATCTTACTGCTGTCTACATTTAATGGCAGGACACAAAGAAGGTCCATCTCTTCTCAGAGGTGGATAGTAAAGACACAAGGCAATAGACATAAGCTAGAACAAGGGACATTCTGAAGAGAAGCAAGGAAAAACTATTTGACTGTGAGCAAAGTTCAGCAGTGGAAAAAGCACTCAGAAAGCGTGGGGAATCTCCAAAGCTGGAGATATTCAGGACTTAATCAGACAAGGCCCTGGGCGATATGTCCTGATTTCAAAGTCAAGTCTGCTTTGAGCAGAAGGTTGGGCCAAGTGAAGTCTAGAAGGGTCTCCCAATCCAAATTTTTCTGTTTTGCATCTCTCATCCACTGAATCGCTCATCTGGGCCCTCGCTTTAGTGAAGATGATTTTGAAAAGGAGCGGTAACTGTATGAAAAATTAGCCAAACAGACCAGTGCAACACCTAAGATTGTGGAACAGAGCCAATATCTGGACCACTGCCAGTATGCATTTGTCCCACCTAACCCCAGGTACCTGCATTAGGAGTATGGCTATCTGATCCTGACCTATTCTGAATCACCCTCTATGTCTCCATCACTGAAGAAAGAAAGTCAAATGCAGAAGAATTCAGTGACACATTCTCATCAGCAATTCAGCAGCTCCAGAGAACAATCCCTATGTGCTTCAAATCAAGGCACACTGCTGTTTGGGCATGAAATAATCGAATTTGGGGTGGATGGAGGGAGGGAGTTACTGTTTTTCTCATTGCAGCCAGAGTGGCAAAATGGTTATATTCATTTGGAAAAAAAAAATGCTGGCAAACCTGCTTGACACAAGGGTGGTTTCTGTGTTTATTTTTTTTTTTGCTGGTTATTTCTTCATTCTTCTTTATTTTATGACTACATGGTGTTGGTAGAAATTACAGGCCTGGTTTTGCTCCTGCTGAAATAAATGGAAAACTCACTGATTCGTCTACTGCCAAACTGAGATTTTTATGACCCGACACAGGCTGGCTTCCACAGCGGTCAGCCCAGCACATGGACACCCTTTCTCCAGGACAAGGTAACGACTGTCCTCAACAGGAGGCTACACGGGTATTTCCTTTCTTAGGCAAGGGGTAAGCAAGGGACATACAACTGAGCAATCTCTGCCAAACCTTCCAAAAAATATTCAACCTGGAGCAGGAGGTCCCAGTGAAAAGTTGTGGCTCCAAGGGTTAAAACCCAACCAAGCTGTGAGCCAAAAGAAGTAATTGGTAACATTACTGTGTACAACACTGTGAGCTGCTCCACATTCCTCTGGGCAGCATTAGCACTGCCTTTGCAGGGCTGTGGAGCAAGCGTTGGGCAATCAATAGGAAAGCATACGGCACTAGGAGCATTCCTTCTGGTTGCAAGTTGTTCAAATACCATTTGAGGGTTACACTGGAACAGGAAAACTGCAGGATTTGACACAAGAATCTGCTTAGCTCCAGGCAGAAAGAGAAAAATGTTCTATCTCCCTCTTAGACCAAAACCACAAACCAGAAACTGACCAAAGAATATGGGAAGTGATGGGACAGGAGCTCCTTACCCAGGTCATCCTGAATCAGTGATGTGAGCTGATGACATACCCTTGAAAGAGAAGTTTTCTGCCATGGAATAAAAAAATGCCAGCGTGAATCAAATTAACACCACACACACACACACACCCCTCCCCCATCTGTTTTGGGGGTGGGAGAATACCTGTCTGACACTGCTGAGCAGCTGAGCACCTGCTTCCAGTGCATTTGCCGCACCAGACTAGCAGGTGAATTGCAGTCCTTCAAATCATAAAATTACCCAAAGCATCACACAGCTCCCTGAGCCATTATATTTGAGAGTTCAAAACAGTGTGAAAAGTGAAGAACTAAGAACAAAATGCATAGAGGAATCTCAGTTCCAAGGGTTTCCTTACCTATGTAATTAAGTGCCTTTAATACTACACATGTGTATCATGGCATGTGGAGAGTCCATAGCTGGTTAGGAGAGATGAGCCACCTTCCTTCCTCTACCCCAGTAATGTCCATGCCCAGTCACGTTTTCCTTCACATGGACCCCAGGGAGAAGGGAAGGTGTCTCACACTGAGGGAGCACAAATGCTTGGCTGAGCATGCAGTTGAGTTTAAGCCCCCAAGTCCAGTAACACACAGCAGCCTCAGCAGACCTTTTCCACCTCTCTCTGCCTTGACTCAGGATGTGACTAAGCAACAGATTATGAAGACAGGAGAAATCATAGAAAGGATGAGAATAAAACACAGAAGCCAAGTATTAGGGGAACAGGTACCAGATCTTTGCATAAGCAAGTCTGTTGCCAAACACTTTACTGGACAGAGAAGCTGTGGTACACCTTGAGCACAGTCTCCCCATCCAAAGAGTTTGGATTTTAAGATAATTCTTCTGGCTAAAAGCTTGCCATGAGGCTCTGATCCCTTCAGCTCCATGGCAAGGGGTGTAAGACAGCACATGGACCTTGGTGGTAACTGCACCATGATACTGGTTTCGAACACTATTATGACCCCCAGTTAGAGAGGTGTGCCTGGGTGATGTCCATCTCTCTGATTTCTTGGCAGCTATATGTCCATGTGGTAGTTCTCCAACACACCTATTCCACAGCAGCCACCTTCTTGCTTACCTCCTGCCCACAATTAACGTACATCGGGTTCACACTGTAGACCCCTAGCTGATCAGGACAACTTTGCATCCTCGCTTGCAGGATATCTTCCCTGACAGGACTTTCCCAGCCCAAGGCTTTGATGTCTGGCAGAAACTGGTCCATCCCTCAACCTCTGCTAGTGCCTGTCTCTGTGGGATCTCCACACCAGTTGCGCTGCTTTTGCCCATGATGGTGAGTTATCTGGTAAGGCTCAGCAGTGTCTGCTCCTTTCAGGGGATTAATTCTCCTCTCTTCCCTATGCATGAGAGAGCAGCCAGCATGGCTGGGAGTGTCCCTGGCAAAAACCTCCTGGGTAAAGGAGCCGACTGGCATGCTGGAGCTGTGCAGTCAGTCCTTATGGCCCAGGGGTGCCATCAGATAGGGTAAAGTATAAAGGAAACCTGTGTTTAACAGTGCCAGGTTCTGCCAAAGGGGTGCTGAGCCCAGGGGTCTGAGGCCGAGCTAAATACCCTGTTGCTTGCCCTGCGAGGGAACTGCTCACAGCTAACCCTTACTGACAGAGACACCACCTCCCAGGCAGCAAAAACCAAGATGCCATAGTGGGGAGCTGTGGAGATGTCTTAGCTAGGCTGGGACAGGGACTTCAACACTATCTGCCTGTTAGCAGGGAGCTCTTCTCTTCTATGCAGAGCTGTCTGCTACTCTGCCAGTGGGTTTTGGAAATAATCACCAACAATAGGGGTGTTTCAGGACTATTTTACACCAAGATCTACAAGCTGTGTCCAAAAGGTTATAAAATTTCATGTCTTTCATTCCTCTGTGTCTGCTAATTAGTAAAAACTGAAAGGTTGGGCTCTGCAGAGCCCTAACGAGCTCAGAGGGTTGGAAAAGCAGCAGATATTGAAATAAATAAAAAATTATACTTTCATCACATTTGGCTATAATTCTTAGGAACAAATAAAGACAAACCATGATGTTAAGATGACTTTACTGTGCAATTTTAGGTGCTTGCTCCCAATACTAAAAGTAAACACAATTGTCAGCAAAACAATTTCAAGAAAACTTTGATGTGAACAAAGCAGTACTTCACCCCCAAATTCAGCCTGGAATTGGCTGAAAGTTTCTTCCAAAAATCATGGTCCAAGGAAGCAGGAGAATGGATGAACTTCAGCTGAAGCATTTTAAGCTTTAAGGGGTTTCAAGTGAGAAAAGCAGGTCTTATAGTGGAAAAATATGTGTCGATAAAGGCATAGCAATTGCTACCAGCTCCACCTGTAATATGGTCCAATTAGTGTACCCTGCAGAGTCCATAGTAAAAAGTAAATTAGTGAGGCCAAGTGTTTCCATTATTATTTGCACTGATACTTGCCATGAGAACAGCAATGTTTCAACTATGAACAAAAGCATCTCTGCCACTACATATAAAACTTCCCTTTTCTCCCACATGTTAACATGGAGATTCACAGGCAACATGCCAAGAGGACCGGAGAAACTAAATTCACTGTATAAATAATTCAGGATCAAAACCACTGGTGGTAAATCTGGAAAGTCACCATCTGACCTACCATATGTGGTTACTATGGAAATAGCTTTCTCCTTTAACTTAATGTACTCAGTAGTGGGAACCATTTCCTTATGATTCACATGAATCTCTGGCACGTGCTCCACCGCTAAGTGCCAGTGAAAAGCTGTTTGTTGCAGTGATATTATAATACCTTGACAGGACTATAGGACTGAAAACTGCCACAAACTGGGTCTGAGCTAAGCAGAGTGAAGTTAGAATACCTGTCAGCACCAGCAGATCAGAAGAGGACCTGGCACCCAGTATTGCTATGTGGTCATGCTGAATGCCAGTGATATCAGTCCCAAATAAATAATAAAACCGTAGCTCACAATGAATAGGCACAGCTTGTTTCCAACCCAGAGATGAGGTTCGTGGCCACCTGCTTATAAAATGTGCTCTTGATTGGATTAAAAAGGGCAGGCTTGTGATTTGAAGGATTAAGCACAGTGTAAAGATCTGAGAACCCAGGACTTCTTACCTGCCCCAGCTACTGCTGCATTGGCCATGGAAGCCATTTCACCTGTCTATGACTGTAAAATTTAAATACTTACATATTCCTGTGTATACATCAAGGTGTTCTAACAGATTTGATAACCTGGTGATTCTAGCATCAGTCAGGAAGAAAAGAAAAAAGTCTTGAGATTAAATCTATTGCAGGGATAGGGGAAAGGAAACAAGGGTCAAGTACTGATATAATTCCCCAGAATTTTAGCAAAAACAAGAACACCACACTAGTGGTGTTAAAAATCAGCCCATTTTGAGTACTACTGGGAAGCAACATGGGAAACTGAAGAGGAAAGGAGGGAACAGAATGGGCAGGTTATTGTAATGTTAGTAGCTTTTCCAAAGCCTTCACTTCATCTATGAGCTAAATAGCATGTTTTGCTACATAGCAAAAAATATTTAAATTTGTGTAATGCCTCTGCAGTAGCAAATCAAAATTATTTTTTATATCCATGCACTCTGGCTTTACAAGGCTGCTAAAATGAAGCCACCTCTGTGATGAAGTGCAGCAGTTATTACACTCTATCCAAGGGCAGCAGCAGAGGATACTAATTTATTTAATATTTTTCAAATCAAAGCCATGTACAGCCCCTTGTTATTTACCAGTGCTCTGCAGAGCAGAGCCCCTTTCATGGGCCAGCAGAGATTCCCATCCTTTGCAAGGACTTAAAAATTCCTAGTCAGTTGTTACATGATCAATAGGAGAAAGGTGCACAGCTCTTTAATTTGAAAGGGAAAGGGCAGGAAAGCTCTCCTCTAGGAATGCTGGGATCCATCAGGCCTTGAAAAGCAGTCCACGGGGCAATGGGCAGGCACACTCACTGCCTGTGGAAAGCAGAAAGGCACATCCAGCGGGCTCAGGAGCTCCCATTGCCTATATCTCTCTGTGGGTGACATAGCCTTCCCACTCCTTTTTGCAATACACGAGTCTGCAGTCAGATGTGGCAAATATGACCTTTGGAGAGTCATTGGGCATTTGGCACTGTGATAATTCCTGATTCACTCTGACTTCTTGCTGCACACACATCCACACACCCTTTCCTCTTTTTATCATGGAGCAAGAACAATGGCTTTCAAATACCACCAAGGCTGACAAAACAAAAAGTACAAAATATAAGTCCTTTTTGACATCTTGGGAACAACAGTGAGCACAACACTGGTGTAATTTAGGATACCATTTGTAACTCCAAATTAGTTATTTGATATCCACTGACATGGAAGAATCATCGTTTGTGGCAGCTGGGTCACACTGGTACGTACAAACACGATAGCCACTGTCTACACCCAGATATATTACAGACCGAGCCATTAAGATGCTCTAATCCTTTTGTAGACAGAACCCAAAAGTTTATTTACTTTTGGATTGATGTAACACTGAAATATAGTCATCATTCAGGTACTCAGCCATCCCACTAGTCAAGTGATGCATGTTTCAGTGCTTCTGGCAGAGCTCATTAATGATTCACAGACACTAGCACAGGTTCCCACCACAGCTTCATGGAACAACGTGAAATGGCCAGCTGCACAGCTGCTGTGTTCAGTTTTAGGCCCTTCACTACAAGAAAGTCATTGAGGTGCTGAAGACTGTCCAGAGAAGGGCAGTGAAGCTGGAGAAGGATCTGGAGCGCAAGTCCCATGAGGAGCAGCTGAGGGAACTGGGGGTGTTTAGCCTGGATAAAAGGAGGTTGAGGGGGGACCTCACCGCTCCCTACAACTACCTGAGAGGGGCTGTAGGCAGGTGGATGTTGTCTCTTTTCCCAAGTAAAAAGTGATAGGATGAGCCGAAAAGGCCTTAGGTTGCACCAGGGGAGGTTTAGGTTGGATAATAGGAAAAATGTCTTCACCAAAAGGGCTGTCAAACATTGGAACAGGCTGCCCAGGGAGGCGGTTGAGTCACCATCCCTGGAGGTAGATGTGTAGACATGGAGTATAAGGGCATGGCTTAGTGGTGGACTTGGCAGTGCTAGGTTTACGGTTGGACTTTCCAATTTAAATGAAGATATGATTCCATACAGGCAGAAATACTCATCAAAAGTGCAAAGCTCGATGCCACTGTGTGGCTCCCTAGAGATAATTTTGCATAAAACCTTCCTCACTGGTATTTGAGACTGAGGTGGTGTTTGGATCCACCATCATTTCATTTTCTATGTGCAAGGAGGAGAGGACTAACAGCTGGGCAACCCTAACTCTCCCCAGCTTTTGTTTTGGGTTGGTGCCATCTGCCAGTGAAAGCACATCCCTGGGAAGCAAGCGACTTCAGTCCTCCTTGTCCAGCCTCCCAGCTCTCCCCCGTCTCCTGTTCAGATGGTCTGGGTCTCTCCCTGCTGCGAGGGGCCCCGGTCAGCTGAAGGACAGAGGTGTGCTGTCAAAGGAATAGCAGGCAGTGCTGAGGCAAGGGGGGGAGCTGGCAATGCTCTCCTCCTTCCCAAGAGGAGGGCTGGGAACCTCAGGGTCAGGAGAACAGAACAGTCAGCAAAGCCATCCCTTTGCAACGCATCTGTAGGAGAAAAAAGTATCCTTTGCTGGAGGTGGGGTTTTTTAAAGCAACCAGTTGTGGAACCAGCTGTTTAACAGCTGGTTGCACTGCCTAATTTAGGCAGCCATGACCAGACAATTCTTGCAATCTTGCAAGAGGCTTCCACAGTTGACAAGCTCCTGCAGAGAAGCCTTACCTGGCCCAGATGTGGGTACAACTTTCTGGTCCTTCCAACAGCTGTTTGTAGAAATCCATGTCTAGCACATTGCAATGGGCGAGGACTCAACCTGATGTGAACTGTGAACCTCCAGATGAGAAGGTGTTGGGGGGCTGTAACTCTCAGGAATCAATACAGCTCTAGAATGACAGCAGCCCTGATTCTCCTTAGTTTTAATAAACACTGTTCGTTATTAGTTTATTTGTTCAGATGCCTCAGTTGTGGCCTAAATGGGGAGCAATACTGCCTTTTACAGTTATTGGGAGATTTAAGTACTCTTCAAGATCTTTCATGTCTAGATATGATGAACTGTAACATGCTTTTTTCCTAAATTCAAAATATTTTCCCCTAACAGCCAGATAGTCATGATAGAGATTAAAAAGCTAGCAAATGGGTCACTAGTTTTTTTACAGAGCCTGCACCATCTCTGTACTACAGAGACCATCACCGTCTACAAATTTACATCCCATTACCCATGGCACCGATGTGCATTTTTCAGACTCGGGCAAATGGATTTTGATCACATCTGTTAAAACAGTATCAGCAAAACATGCATCAAGAAGTAACAAAAAGCCCTTCATTGTGGATAACAGTGACAAGAAAGCTTTTGATTTGGTGTCACCCCAGCATTGCCCTTTCCCAAAATGCAAGATATAACACACTCTTCTTTGGAGGCAGCATGCAGATTCCCTGCACCTATCCTCAAAACAACATTTATTAAGTGATAGCAAGGGTACTGTGTGCTATCGACATTTATTGGGCATTAGCCTGGCTGTAAGAGGCAATGCAGAGCTCACACTGTCAAGAGGGAGAGATCATGGCAGAGGACCCTGGAAAGGCACTTTGCTCTTCACCTCCACGCCTGGAGCAGCTCAGCTGCTCCACTCCCCCAGAGCAGCATAGGTGAAGGACAGTTCCAAAGTGCTGTCTAAATCTCCTAAAGGGAAAGGTGCCCCCTTCACACACATAGCAGCTGCAGTGGGGACAAGGCTCAGAGCTAGACCATCTGCAACTGCCTCGGTCTGGTCAGGTGCATTAAATGGCTGTTCTGCTCAATCAGTCATTACAAAGATATATAATTAGTCAAGTGAGCTGTGCAAATCTGAAGCTGTAAACTTGCAGCTATGTTTGTGCTAAGGTACAATAAGTCTGTAGTCATAGAAATAAAATTTTTAATTTTCTAGGGCAGGTAGTCACAGGTACTGCCTCAGGTACGTGGGTGTAATCTTGACCTCGGACATAGCCCTCAGCCTGAGCAGTACATCAAATCCAAGACTATAGAGACTCACCTGGCACCTGATAAGTCAGGCGCACCTCCCTGAGCCAAGGCAGCATGGCTGTCCTTGCACCTCAGACCCTCAAGCTCTGCCTTGCTAACTCACATGGCTCTGGGGTGCCTGTGTCTGGTCCTGCCTCGTCCTCCTGGTGCACTGGAGAGCACACAGGGAGTCCGACAGCAGCGCTTCCAGAGCTCATCAGCTGTGGCTCTGCACGGGGCACACACAGCTAACCTGCTTCCCAGATGGACTCAAACCCACAGACACCATCCCCAGGTTCACACAGCCCTGCTCTTGACATTAGTAAGCTCTACCAGTCCCGTCTCTCTGGTCCAGTTAACCACGAGCCACCTGAGCTCTCCATGAATGATGGAGCAGGAATGGCATTGCGCTACCTGGGCCGGGCAATCTGTCTCAGCACTTTGGATGCCAAAGACCTTTCCCTACCAGGCAGGCAGATAGACCTCTGGTAATTAAGTAATGAGCCCCAGCACCTTTCATTACCTTGCAATCAGGTACTATTATACTGACTCTCCTTACCTTCCTTAACTTTCATGTGAGAACCACTCCTATACTTAATTCTGAAACTGATGGATGATCTTGAAATGGGCAAAGAATCTCAATTTCCTCACATGTGATTAGAATTATCGGGTCCAGACAGACCTGTGCTGCATATCTGAGAGCTCTGCATGTAACGCTCTGCCTTCCCACATCCCACTGAGATTCAAAATCCATCTCAACATGTCCAAAATGTAAAAGACACAACTGAGCATTTTTGCACCATGTTTTAAGGTCTTTACAGCACCCAAAGCAAATATTTTAGTAAAAGAATGTGTCTGATTAGCAATTGTTGGTGTCAGGCAAAGTCTGAACTCACAGTTGTTGCTAGGTTATTTGTTTGCATGACCCTGTCCTCCCATTTCTGTAGAGGATGCACAAGAATTTGCATTATTAGGACAGCCAAATGTTTGCACTCTCACAAATAGACCAGTGAAAGATTATTTTGTTTTGCACAAAAAGATTCGGGTTTCATCCACTGAAAAAAGGGAAATCTTTGGCCCTCAACCCAATTCACAGACAAAAACATTTGTGCCTTCAGTTATCATGAACTAAACAGAAATAATTATTTGGCTTTTACATTGTTTTGTTTGTTTGTTCATTTCAATAAAACCAGGATTATTCCACATAAGTTTTTATTTTGACAATTAAGTGATTTCTTTTCAAGCAGTATTTCCAAAGGAATATTCCAACTGGCTTTAGCTGCTCATATTTTTGTCCAGTAAAGAAAGGGAAAATGTCAGTGCAAGAAACAAAAGCTGCGGAGTCATACAAGGATGAGCGATCATGAGGAGTGCATTTTACTTGGTTATTTCCAAAAATCTGTTCCTTAGTAAATAATAATTCTGAGTTCTTGTTAATCTACCGATCTCAAATAACATTTCTAAGAGAAGCCTTTTTCCTCAAAATAAAAATTCACTTCTTTCAGATTCTTTTCAGAAAAGGGATGTACATACACTTCACATGCAAAATTATTTCTAGCCACCCACACTAGCTTCAGTAACCACATATTCCAATTTCCATAACCCATTTTCTTCCCCACACTTTCTCCGCACTGAACTGTCAAATCCTTTGTTGCACTGTAATCTCTTTTTCCATACAATTTCCTTTCAAGAACCTCATTTATTTTCAGGTGCTATCAAATAAATAACCATTTTCTAAATTGATCATCAAAGCTAAAATCTGGGCTTGCTGCTGTTGTCATTCTACGTGTAGTTCAGTCACATACACACGCGTGCACAGACATGAAGAAAATCAGGAAAAGTCTGGCACTGAAATAAAAAACCTCAAAGGATTAAAGGAGCTATGGCCTTCGATTTTATGTACTCCTAAGGCTATATTAATGCTTGAAGCAGCAGAGACTCACTCTATTTCACAAAAAGAAGTAGTCAAGTTGCATGCTTCCATCTTACAGTTTCAGCCTACCCAAAACACCATATCCAACAGAGTCCTGACCGTATTCATCCAGGTGACTCAAATCCCCATTTTCCTGTCTCCCGGGCTCACGCTGGCTTATGACATGCAGTTTGAGGTAGCTGATAATAAAATCCATGTGAGAAGTTATACAGACAGAGCATCATATATTACATGCAATATCACAATAAAAGACACAGTATACTCTACTGGAAACTGAATTATTCATTTTCTCATTTAACTTTTCTACCTCCATTCTTCAATATAAATGAAGATGCTATAGAATCCCTACTCCACTGCAGGCATACGAGTTGGTTCAGGAAGTTACAAGAGGGAACTGGAGAACGACAATTCCAAAAAGCAAAAATTGAAAAGGAGGATCCAGCCTTCACAGCAGCTGAACCCCCTTTAAAACAGTGGGTTTTTTCCAAAGTATCCTGGTTGTATGTAACTGCTACTGTTTACTTACTTTGACTTCAGGATTAGACTCTCCAGGTGCATTTGGCAAGCCTGTTCCAGAAGATCTGTCTGGATGTTCAGTCCAAGGGTACACTTACAGTAGCATCTGGTTGGAAAGACTTCATTAAGGTATTTTGGGGGCCAAAAAAAAAAATCTGTTTTTGTCGTAATTTATAATTTTCAAACATCTGTTCATTCTGATAGCATTTGCCCTAGAAATTGAATGACACATTGTGAAGTTTATGTACCTCATTTTGCCCTTTTGGAATGGCAGTTTGGATTTTCTTTCTCCTGAAATGGACTTTCAAAACAAAATTCAGTTACAAAAGAATGAAATTAAGACCAAACATTTTGTCTTATTTATCTGCTTTCCTGGAATTTCACTTACTTGGAAAGGGTAGTTTTTCCTTTCCAGTTGGGAATGGAAAATCAGAGTTTCCTTGAAACAGAAGATCTAGTCTCCACCCATACAATTTGCCATCAAATGTGCTTATAAATGCTAGGAAAGGATTTTCAGATAATCAAAACCATATCAAAAATTGCTCAGAGCTTCATCTGTGTTACACAGAGGAAACAGTGTTGTGGTCACTGTGGTCAAAGTCCTACAGTGGACCATGTCGATCCAAATGGTAGGTCTTTTGCAGTGCCTTTCTCCATTAGCAGATCCCCAGATCAACCAACACATCCAAAAGTAACACCCAGTTTTCACAGTTAGACACCAAAGGATTGATTGCACCCAACAGTGGCAGAAGGGGATAGCAACTTCTGTGGTATTGGTGAGTTTTAATGAAGGTTTGAACCAGAACACTAAAGAACCTCTCAAAGCAGAGTGGCTGGATTGTCCCTGGATCGGGAGACACTGGTCTGGTTTTGCTTTTATGTGATGAAACTCTGGCTTGTCTCAGGACACACTTAGGAAATTCACTTTTACCGGAACCTTGAAAGTATAATTGCTAGAGATATCACTTCTAAAACCAGATAGGATAGAAGGTTGGATCCATTGCATAAATAAGTGAATGAACTCGCTGACACCAATAGACTTCAGATCACACAGTGCCAAAACTCTGCGGTTTCAATCTTCCCTTTACTCAGTTGGTAAGGGGTTGTCCTACTAGATGACATATTCGGAATTTTTTTTCCCATCCCCAAATAATTACAAGGAAGATGAAAATTCTCCGCTGGGAGAAGATTAATGAGTGTGTAAGTACACAGGGAACTGAGGGGGTTGTTGCCACACCCAAAGCAAATGAGTCACAGGAGAAGGCTTTGAAGAATGTCCCATTTTATGAAAGAAAATTCCCGCATTATTTTGGAGCGGTTTAGGACAAGAAAGAAGTACCTGTGATGTCACCAGGCCGGTTGGGTACTTCCAAGTTGTGCTTGTGCTGCCAAGTATTCCTGGAGCGGTGGTTTAATTTTGGCTGTGTCACTACTGCTATGTCAGCTGTGCTGCTGCGAATGCAGCTCTCGTGTCGTTCCAGCTAGGCTGTCGCTGTCTTTCAAAATCCCCGTCATGTGTGACACTACAAATGGACAAGTCAGCAAGGTAATAGTTGCACTCATAAATTCTAATTGTGCATATGGGTAAGCTCAATAATGCATTACTACAGGTAGCAGTTGTTATGGGGCCAAGTCCAAGAGTAACAAAACTAAACAGCAGCCTGAATAAAATGAGCTTTTTGCAGACTCACGCTACCCAGATGTGTAAACATTTGCCTGCTCCCAACCTTGGCAGAGTGGCTGGATGAGGAAAGGCCGTCGGTGGGTACTTTGCCTGGGAGAATGGGTCTTCTGTCCTGGTGTGAATCCTCCTAACCCGGAGAAAAGCTTATTTCTCTGCAGTTCACTTCAGCAATTAAAAAAACGACCAAAAATTACCCCTTGTCACGTGATGTGCACAGAAATGCTCAAGTTTGCCAGCTCCTCATTTAAGCAGGATCAGGGTCGTTCTCTCTTGGTAGTTCCAGTAGATGGAGCAGCTCCCGGGGCTCTCCGCTGCAGCCATCTCCCTAGCTCTGGACTTTTCATCCTCCCGAGCTTTGCAAGCACACTGTGACAGTCCCTCAGGCCTCCAGGGGCATTTTGGAAGAAAAATGAGGAACAAACAGGTAGCATTCCTTCTGAAAGACCAATATATAATCAAGTCAAACATAAAATTACAAATTGAGAAATAGAAGCAGTGCTGGAAAGAAAGCAGTTTGCCAATGAAACCAAAGAGGAGCCATGTGGATGGAGGCACAGCCGCCCCATGGAAGAGTCCCCTTTCATCTACTTGATAGCTCTTTCCCTGCAGGGACATGTGAAAACTTAACCACTGGCCATGCAGTAAGCTGACACCCATTTTTTAGCTCACACAAATCATCTGACATCATTCAGCTCCCTGTTGGGTGAAATGGAGCCAGAGTACGAATCCCACAGAGGCAGGACCCCAAGACCCCATCCCAGCAGCTCACATTGCAGCCTGTCATTGATACAGGGGTCTGGACCAGCCAGACTAGCACTAAGCCAGGACCTGCTGTCCCACCTCCATGCCACAATGCAGACACAGCTCCTGGGGTCCCCCGGGGACAGATCTTCACCTTCCCAAGACTCCAGAATACAGACCATTTAATGATAGATAGCATGTTGCCATGTCCAGCTGAGCTGATCTAAGTGTCTGCGTGCACAGCCCACAGAGGGTGCTGTACACAGTTCAAGTTCGCTTTGCCTTCATTAATCTTTTCCAGCAGCAGACAGACTCCCAAGCAGCAGAAAACTGCCATATCAAACACAGGTCTCTTCCGTTCTCTCACTGTACTGGGGAAACTGGTGTCCAGAAAGAAGGAACCAGAAGCAGCAGCCTCCAGCTCATTCCTCCCCTACAGTTAGTGGAAACAGAAGGTCGCACAAGGCAGAAACCACCACATGATAAGCCAAGAGCAAGAAAATATCCTGATGAGGAAAAGGTGGAAGATCTCACTAGGAACAGAAATATCAAATGCATAGCCACCAAAGCACGCTGAGGGTCAATCCACCGCTTATACACTGACCTTACACAAGTAAAGTCAACAGGTATTTCTCCATTGACTAAAATGTCAGTATAAACTCTTTCTAGCCTAAAGTGACCCATTTACGTGGCAGTAGTAGAGACAAATCTGACTGTGAATTTATCTGTTGGTGAAATGCAAAGATAGGAAAGCTATGCTTTAGCTATCTTCTGATGACTACGGGGCATGCTTGTCTGTAGGACATAAGTTGGCCCATTTTGGGTGACATGCACAACGTATAACTGGGAAAGATATGAAAAGCACACAAATAAGAAGCTAAACCAATTAAAGAAATTGTGATAGACCCATAATGAAATACAGGTAACCAACCAGATGATAGTGAAAATGTAACCATCCAACATACAAAAGGCAAACCAGAATGAGTGCTGTTGCAGCCAGACTGCTACGTAGCATGTTTTATTGACAGGATGGCTTGTTACTCACTGTGTCTCCTAAGTAAATGAACTAGAAGGGCAAACCCATTCTTGAACTGGGGCTGCGGTCAAAGATGACGAAGTGAGGCAGAGTGCCCTGGCTGCAGATGGCAAAGACTGTCAAACAATCAATATTAACATAGGAAGAGCCAGTCCTGACATAGTCAAAAGCTTATTATTGTCACTGACTGCAGGATTCTTCTTCTGCAGTCAGTGATTTTTCTGATTAGACTGGAGGGACAGTGGTTTTCCCTCTGGATAATTTCAAGGATATTTCCCCTGTCCCAGAATTTTAGTAGATTAAAATTCATGTCCTTGGGGAGACTGCCAGAAGGTCTCTGGAGCTACACGATGACGAATTCCTTCACTACTGCAGTCTGCTTCTAAACTGATCCTGGATGGACTTTCCTCTTGCTCTTTGCAAGTGCTCAAGGAGGCTCTTTCACAAGCTTCGATCAGGGCAACTCACTGATTTCATTTCCTGAGGAGAATTAGCTAGATCACCATTTTTAATTACTCTAAGTTTTTAGAGCAAAGAAAATGGTTTTAAATGAGTCAAAGCAAGTTCCATCACCCCTTCAGCACTGTGCACATTTCTCTCTACTCTGTAATCTCATCCTTGGAAATTCCAGCAAAAAAATCAAAGCAAAACTGAGAGTCCCAAGGAATAATGAAATAAAACAAAATATTCAGTGTTACATCCAGCACAACTTAGGAATTATTTAAAAACTAAAGTGGACCTTCTACAAAACCCTGAGGAAGTTTTACACTTTGTAGTGTCAGTAAAGCAGGAATAACCATCCTTTCCTCCACAGAAATTCAAAGAGCTATAAACACCTGCAATAAATCTAAGGCTTGTGACCACTTCTTAAATTGAATGTGTTGGAGGGGTTTTGTTGCAAATCCCAAGGTACTCTCAGTAATTATTATACTTTATTATACTACTTAAATAAGCTTTAAAATTTATATGCTGGACTAGATATATTAACTTCCATGGTAGCTGTAATCTTGTTGTGGTGGCTTGACCCTGGGTGGATGCCAGGTGGCCACCAAAACTGCTCTGTCACTTCCCTCCTCAACCGGACAGGGGAGAGAAAATATGGCAAAAGGCCCATGGGTCGAGGTGAGGACATGGAGATCACCCAGCAATTACTGTCACAGGCAAAACAGACCCGATTTGGGGGAAAACGGTTTAATTTATTTGTTTAGTTCAAATCAGAAAAACACCTTCTGGTCACCTCTCCCTTCTTGCTGAGCTTAACTTAATTCCCAGTTTCTCTGCCTCCCTGTTCCTCCCACGGGACACGGTCCCCCGTGGGCTTCTCCAACGGGAGCCCTGCCCAGGGGCTGCAGTTCTTCACAGACTGCCCCGGCGTGGGGCCCTGCACGGGCTGCAGGTGGGGATCTGCTCCCCCGCCACCCTCCATGGGCTGAGGGGCACAGCCTGCCTCAGCGGGGGCTGCACCACGGGCTGGGGGGGAACCTCTGCTCCGGCGCCTGGGGCACCTCCTGCCTCCTGCGCTGACCCGGCGGTCGGCAGGGCTGTTCCTCTCACACAGCCTCACTCCTCTCTCCAGCTGGCACAGAGATTTCTTTCCCCCATCTTAATACACAATCCCAGAGGTGCTACCACCGTGGCTGATGGGCTTAGCCTTGGCCAGCGGCAGATCCATCTTGGAGCCGGCCTGGCATCAGCTCCACGGGACATGGGGGCAGCTTCTGGCATCTTCTCACAGAAGCCAAACCTGTAGCACCCTGATACCAAAACTTTGCCATGCAAGCCCACTACACCAGTAAAGACTTTACAAAAGAAAAAAAGTCAGTAGATTTATTTATGTGGCTTTACATTTAAATATAAGAGCCAATATTGATTGTTTTAGCCTTGGTATCAAGTCCTAGATTAAAAAGTCTGTGACAACAATTCCCTGATTTTCTAGGAGTGGTAAGAAAAAAGCTAAGTTCTTTTATGTGAATGGATAGCTGAAATAATAGCCACCTCCCGCCTGAACAGGGCACGTGCCATCACCTAAAAGAGAAGCATGTACAAGAGGCAAAAGGTTTTACTTGCTGTTCTTCTGTGAACATGCATATTTTAAGCAGACAAACAGGGAGATGAAAGGAAACAGAAATGCAAAGGATACAACTTGAAAAAAACATCACCAGGATGACAAGGCAAAAGAGAAAGCAGAAGTGCTGGGGACAGGGCACACAGCTTGCAGAGAAAAGTCACTGCCTCTTGTCACCTGAGTCTTTCAAAGTTCAGAAAAAATGGATTTTGTACGTTGCTTAAAAATAAGCACCCCTGCCTGAGAAGGGGACTACATTCATTCCTCAGTTTCTCCTCTACACAAGAGCCCGCCGCTGCTAGCCAACACATGCCTGGAGATGCCCACATCCAGGCAGGTCCATGTGAAGTCAGTGTGGCCCCAGAGGCAGAAGAATCCATACGCAAAGCTCAGACCATGAAGTCAAAACGTTTGCAGGCTCAGCACGCAATTCCTGTCAGCTCCCAGGGTGCTCAATATTAAACAGTCCTGCTGAAATCAATGGGTCTGCTCACATTTGTACTCTTATTCACAGCTCATCTAGATGTTGCATGCTTGTGTCTTAATTTTAAAAGCAAAAAAAGCCATCATCGGTGTGTGGCTTCACATCACAGAAGTGTGATGTGAAGAGAAAGTGGTGTAAAAAGGAAGAGTTAGAGGAGCATACTGAAGTGTTAGTACAAGCGGGTATTGAAAAATACCAACAGCATGCTACCATAAAACTTCAAGTCCAATGGCAGTAAAATGAAAGCAAATTTAATGTTCAAGTCAATTATTGTTCATTAAACATTGAGATCGTGATAGGACTTAGAAACTGACTGTGTTGGCCTTCACTAAGTTATCAGTCTGGGGGCTCCACCAGCACCGAATACCCCAATTTAAAGAAACATTGCAGGTCAAAAACCCTTGCAGACTGCACAGTCACTCTTGCAGAGAGACCTTGGCAACCCAGGAGATGCAACACTGAAGCAAAAGCAATCCTGTCTAAGAAGCCTCCCAGCTCATCTTTCTCTGACCTATTTGTGGAAATTCCCCAATGAAGGAAGCTCCACAAGCTCCCTGGGTAGCCTGTTTCACTGTTCTTGCAGGGGTCTTCCATCCAAATCAATTGCCTCTGCATGCTTTACAGCATCCCACATCAGCTGCAGTGTGTCATGATCCTATTAAACATGGATTTTGGCTGGTGTATGAGGCTTTATTTTTAATGTTATAGAAGTTAGCATGAAAAAAATTATCAGGTGAAACTGAGTAAATACACTGATTAGTTTTATTCTCCACTCCCTTTTATTTAAGAAGTTTTTGTTTATTAGCATATTAATGGCAGTATCTAATAATTTAGAAGGTTTGTCTGGAGAGTAACAGTTAATTTACTAACTTGTTCTGTTACTTCCATCTCTTGGGTGTCTATTTAATTGGAGTCACCATGGTGTCTCTCCTTCAACCCATACCTTACTTTGAAAGGTCATCCATAGCAGCGTAAGACCCCATGCAAACAGCTGTAAATCAGATGAAGAGGATATTAGTCTTCTCCTGTGCCAGCCAAAGGGACAAACAGACTACAGAGCCATATATAAGTCACATTTTTAGATTAAGCTATAGTTGTAATATACAAAGGAGTTCAGAGGGCTGGTCAAAAATTGTCCTAGAGCTGCTGTCCTGGATGAGAGAAATGATCCATCTAGCTCACTATCCTGTTTTTTTAGCACAGCAAGTCTCATGTACTTCAGAAGAAACCTTTTAAAATATCACACAATAGTCAGATACAGATTGAACTAAGATTTGCATTAAATCTCGGTGTTAAACCTGATCTTTAAAGATTGGATTATCCCAAAAAGAGCAAGATTTAGTAAAAAACTGCTAAAACCTCAGAGAGAAAAGAAATGTAAAAATAGCTTTAATGTAGAAACTAATTTAGTAGTGATGGATAAAGACAGTATTAGAGGGAGATAGGTAGGCTCCAGCTGTCATCCTTTATGATCTCAGATTCAGATCCAAAGAAGCATTTGCATTACTAGCTGCTCTGTAGATACATAAATCTCAGTGAAATCAGCAGGATCTCAGCACACAGAGTCCAGTTCAGTATAATCATAGGATCTCAGAATCACAGGACAGCTGATGTTGGAAGGAACCTCTGGGGCTCATCTGTCCAACCCTCCTGCTCAAGTGGGGCTACCTAGAGTCTTGTCCCTCTGGTTTCACTGAGATCTCTTCCCAGGGATGAAGCTTAATTATTCACGTGTACCTTTGTGTGTAAGAGCCTTCAGCAGATCCTAAGGGAGGATCCTAAGATGTTTAATTCCAAATCTTTACATTAGAACAGACAGTCTCAGCTGTGGTAATTCAGAGATTTTGGTGAGTCACCACACATGAATGACTGCAGGCATCTCTCCTGAGGAAAGGGTGTCAGCAACACTACACTGTACTAAGCTCTACTAGCTGACAGACACTTTCTGAAGCCAGATCAATGAGAGGTTCTCATTTCTACCTGCCCCTGAATACTAACCATCTGTGACAAAGATTGGAAATTAGAAGTACTGAACTTTTGGGGTGGAATTCAGCTCCAGATTCATAGGCAGAAACTTAGCTGTCCACCTGTGCACTAGTAGTATAAACTCACATTGCAGTCAGCTCCAGGCCTTGATTTTGTTGAACAAAAATAACTGTCTAATGTTGTTTGATATGTTCTAGGGGATCCAGGATCTCCTGGATCCACACAGGGCTGGATGACATGGCACTGCGCCCATGAAATGTCCAGTTCCTCCCTGAGCAGCATCAGAGGTCAAGTGTGATCCCCTAAGCTGATATCTCAGAACGCCTTGGACCATGTCTATGCAGGTGGTCCTGTTTCAGTCACCTAACACAGGCACCTAGTGCCACCTGAGGTGCCTGTCTCCAGCTATAGTTCCAGAAGGGGACAGGTGCCCTTTAGCTGCTGCACTAAATTTGCCAGCCCCATGCAAGTGTGTCAAACACACTACAGCATCTCAAATAGCACTCAATGCATATATGTGGACAAATTATATCCCTTTATGGTCACTTGAGGAAAACAGCAGTTCACACTAACTACATAGTTTCTTTGGGATGACATGAATCGCATTTTGGACACATCTAATGCTATTTATTGGGTATAAAGAGGTTCTAGATGATGAGCTCAGATACAGACTTTACTGCTGCACGCATCTTCATCTGATCAGATAAGAAACGGTCCAAGGAGCACGCTTCCTCATATTACACAGTTTTTCCTAGGGCGTTTCATTCTCCCTATAAAAAACCAACAATGGTAATTTTTGCATAGCTGGTTTAAACTTTAATATACTTAATCATAAAGAAGTTTTTAATATCCCTCATTCAGCAGAATGCTTTCTTACCAGTAAAGAATACAGCAGCTCATTTCAGGAGTGGAAGTCTTCTATTTTTTCACAAAATATAACATGAAAATTTACTAAGTTAAGTTAAAATCGCAGGTGAAAGTTGGAATTACTAGATCCCTTAAACTGAAGAAATAGATAAAGGGATGGACAGATATAGAATTACGTGCCTCCTCACAGCCTCTGCCAATGAATATTCTATCCAATCAAAGTGAACACAAGCTTGATAGGATCAGGCAAAAAAATGAGCAGGGTGGCTAATTATTGAATGGAAGGTTGGCAGTGGAACAAATAATGGCATCTCATCACTAACTCATCAAAATGGGTAAGCCAATGTTGAACTGAAACTTGTGAATAAACAATTTAAGACACTTTAACAAATTCTATAGTTCAGGAAGTGAATTCATTGTTTATTGCAAGACCCACTTTTATGTCTTTGCGAATGGAAGGTGTTTTAAGAGGAACAGTTCTTCGATCATTAAGAGTATCACGAAAGCAGTTCACACTATGCCTTCCTTGATTTAACTTTGGCACGGGCCGTTATATACTACAAATGAGTGTGTTTATGTATGCCTAAGGGGCAAGAGATTATTACCGAGGAGAATGGCAAGTTAATGATTGTTTAAATGTAATGAATAGCATTAATTTTACTAGGCAGAACAACAACAAAAAATAGAGAGATTCTTCTAAAATTTCTAAAGCAGGAAGATGCAAACTTATCATACCAAATTAAGCCAAACAATTCCCTAAATATATGGAATCAAATAAGACTTTTGCTTGCAGTTTTCATATCAGATTATAGTCCACAAATTTCACTAGTGTATGGGAGTAGCGAAAGGTTTCTCAATGCATAGAAATGTACTGGTTTTAGCCATGTTCCTATAGAAAAATGGGAAATAATTTAATCGTTCCCAGAGAACTAGATTATCTAGTCCAAACCCCCCCTGCCATGGGGTGTCTCTCAGAGTCCCAGCAGCACATGCACAACCAGTTGCCACAGTTTAGCTAAGAGTGGCAATTTCCATGTAGTGACCAATTCCATCATCAACTGGACAGTGATGGGACCCAGCTGAAAAGGACCCAAGGGATATGGTGGACACCATCTGACTAAGCCAGCAATGTATTAGCACAGGGAAAAAAGGTAAGCTGCACTATTATGTTTGGAGCAGCAAGGCTCCCAATCAAAGGAAGTAATTATCCTGCTGTTGGGTGTTGGATTGCTGGGTCTGGTTTTTGGCTCCCCAACAGAAAAGGCATGGAGCTTAGGGAACAAGACCTAGGAGGAGATGCTGAGGGAGATGAGCTTGTTCAGTTTGATCAAAAGGAGTCTAAGGAATGAACTAACAGAGGTCAACAGCTACCGCGTGGATAGTTACAAGGGTGACAGGCTTGGGACGATCAGGTTGGAATATGTTTCACAGTAGACAGCATGATGGGAGAATGCAGCCCAGAAAGATTGTGGCACCTCTGTCCTTGGAGGTTTTCAAGATTCAGACAGGCAAAGCCACAGCTGACCTAGACTACAGTTGTCCTGCTTTGAGAAGAAGCTTGGACTTCTTCTAGAAGTTCATGTTATCAACTTGCCTGTGACCCCTTGCTTCAGTGGCTGCACAGCCAGTTCATTCTTCCAGCCTGATCCTCTACCCAGATCAATAGTTGCCTGATGCCCATGGGGATGAGGGCAGGAGCACTAGTATCTCTGAAGGAAAAACCTCCCCGGATAGATCCAGGTTTCCCTCTGTACTGGGAAAGGTGGTAACAATTCTCTCTGCATCAACAGCTTCCCTAAATTAACATACACAGAAATAAAAGCCATACCACCCTTCTTAAGTCATTTGTCTCATTGGTTGCAAGTAATAGGAGCTTGTAATATTTGTTTGTTTTTTTTCAGGAAGAAAAAGCAGAGGAAGGACTAGCAACCAGAGAAATAGCTGTTCTGGCATCAGTGGGAAGGCACCCTATAGCTTCAGTCTTTTCAGCAAATTGGCCTTCCTAAGAAAGTGTACCTAGTGACAGCTTGAAATTACGTCTTTGAAAGGGAGAAGTAACTTTAAGTGACATGAGGACAAGAACAATTAAACACTGTTCTTGCCTCATTCACACTTGCAAAATGCTCACAGAAATACACTTTGCTCTTTCCCCTTCCTCATGTGAAATGTCTCCAGATGCATATTAAAGCACAGTGTTCTCACATGCCTGCTGCAAGACTCGGAGCAGAGAGCAGACAGTTTCCAGTGTTCAGAAAACCTTACCCTTTGGGTATCTGGCCCTTCTGATTTAGTGCTCCCTTAATCGATGCTCAAAAGTGAATGGAAAATGAGGCACATGGCATGTGCAGAGCTCACAGTGTGCCCCAGTTATTTTGTAGGTGCACACATTTCAGACCAGGTGATGATAAAAATCATCCAATCCAACTTGTAGCATTGCAAAAAAAATCAGGAATCTCCTCGCTGTTCCTGTGGCATGTCGGCCAGTGGAGCTCTGTGACAGCCCCTGCTTTCTTTTGAGTGTAGAAAGAGAAAGCACCAGCAATGCGCAATTACTGGAGAGTAGTAAGTGCTCTGTTCTTAATCTCCCCCATATGTACGAGAAAGTATAAAGGAAGCCGAGTAAAGAAAATGGGACACAGAGGACCATATTTTCAAAGTGCAGCTCTTAAGCTGTCACCCATTACAAGCCCCGTGCACATTAGACCCATTTATGTCACATTTGCACTTGCAGATTGAAGGCCCCTGGTGCAATAACTGTTCATTTTACACCAGCAGAGCACTGACACCTGAGGCCAGCGAAGCTCTGAAAGGAGCAGAGGCAGCTCTGCAAAAGCTGGGTTTGCTTTCGCAATAATTAAACTAGACCCCACTCTCCATCAGACATGTGTATGAGAAGATCATCTGTGCATCAGAAAAACAACCCCTGCAGCTCTGGTGGGTCAGGTGGCGGCTGGGTCAGTAGGTTTTTCCCCTCCTGCAGCTGTGGCACATGCAGTGAAGAACAGGCAGCTGCATTGGAGGGGTGGGGAAGAAGCAGGACCGCCTCTCCTGGTGGCGAACATGAACAGTCCTAACATGAAGCTCCAGCAGCTGTTTCACAAGCTGCTGAGAAAGAATTACCACTATTCGCTACATAAGGTATTACAATAAAATGGCTTCAATTTCGGGAATCTTTAGTACATCAGGCTGTAATTCATGGCAGTTCAACTGCTACTGCATGTATGGCTGAGTGGTCCCTGCAAAAAGTGATGGGAGTCATGCCAACCATTTGAAAATAAGCCGGACACCAGAAGGGCTAGCTCTGCCCTATCCCAAAAAGCCATGGTGAAACATCTTCCTGCACAAATTCACATTTCAGACACAGAAAGTGACTGGGGAAAAAAAGAATGAGAGATTTCTATTCACAAACAAAAGAAAAAAAGTAACAATCATGATCAGATTTACCGCGTCTGTACATGTCCCAGATGGTAGAAGGCGCAGCCTCTCTGTGTTACAGGAAAAAGTGCTTAGAGTACAGATATTTTTAGTTGAAAACTTATGCTATGGAAGTAATAGTCTTGGCCATATTTTGCCCATTAAGCTCAGTGAAGTGCTCTGGAATAAAGGAAATGAATGAGAGAATCCCTGGCCAGATTCCACCTTGGCTTCTATCTGCTGCAACCAAATTCACGGCTAATTCTTGTGCACCCCTCGCTTCTTCAGAGCATTTACTACGTAACTTTAAGTACATAATTATCACCCTTCCATTTAGGCATTAAACAAACACTCGAGTTTTGCTGGAGCAGGGCTCCTAGTAAGAAAGAATAATCATGGATATAGCAGTAGCCACCCAAATCAATACCTGATTCTTTGCAGCAGGGCCCCTTGCATGAAGGACTCCTGTTCAGGGGGAAACCAGGAGCAGAGTTCGCTGAGACCTCACCAAGCTCTCAGGCACTGTGGTGCGATTCAGTTCACCTAAAGGCAAATACTTCCAATACAGATGCTGACACCTGCTCATCACCTTCAACTCCTCTTACAGGAAGTAGAGAGAAATAATGTGTTCTTGAACTGCTCCTCACCTGATCTCTCTAGAGGTCTGTCTGGGGAATTCATCATACAACTCATTGAGCAGTATTCAGTTGACTATATAGGGGTCAGCTCAGGGTAGACACGTTGTCTTTAGGTCATGAATTCTTCCACCTATCTGCAAAAGGCAGGGACTGTCCATCCCCACAGGCCCTTAAAGAGGAGCTGAGACCCAACCCAGCTGTGAGGGTCAATGAGGGGCCCTGGCCTGAGCCAGTAAAACTAGGGCTGTCACACTGCTTTCTGGGGAGCAACCTGAGCAAAAATCCCTGCCTCTCCATAAAATTCACTCTGAAATTCAAGAGAAGCCTGTGAACCCTGTTGCAAATGGGAGCTAATCCTGTCCCTGGATGTGCAAGGCAACTGCTCCACAAGAGAGCCCCCAGACAACAGCAGAGCCTGGGAGACACCTCTGACCCCTTGTACTGCCCACCCAGCACTGAGATGGAGACTCCCCTCCCCATCTCCTTTCCCCAGCCCTTGGCCCTGTGGCAGTCCCAGAAAACATCTCCCCTAGTCCAGTTTGATAGAGAAACAAGAGATGCCACCATGTGTCACAGCCCTGCATTTTGGTGTCCACAACCTGAGGAGGTGCTGGGATGGCCTTGTATCAGTAACTTCCCACAGAGGAGATAGGGAAAGGACACCTCGAGAGCACTGAGTCAGTAATGGTGATTTCAGTGACCTCCTCCTGAGGACACCCACACCTGAAGATAGCCCCTGAGACAGAGCGATGAACAACGCACCAGTGCCATTCATTAGTGGGGGTGCAGTGCCTGGTGCAATGCCCATGCCTGGAGAGAGGATGCAAAAGCCAGTCAAGAAAAGAACTGTTTAGCCATGGCTTTCCTACGGCACAAGGATTGCCTCTGTGTTTGCCAGGGCTCCAGGCTGGAGATGAATGAGCCAGCTGTGCATATCCACAGCTTGGGTGGCAGCTCGACTGAAGGATGTGCCCCAATGGAAATTGCTTGACAGTCCTAAAAAGATGTATCTTTAATGTTGGCGATGCTGTGGTTTTAGTCCATCAAACTCTTGTTCAGCCCATACTTTCAGGTGAATTTATTCTATTCTAACTCTTGTACCTACCTCTATCTACTGAAGTTGTTTTATTCTAAGATGGTTTAACTTGCTTGCAGCTTCTGTCCCTGGAGTAAGACTTATATCTCCTTGGGTATGGTAAGATGCCCATTGTTAAAGTCAAAATGCTAACAGCTACGGCAGAGAACACTAGTCCTCTTACGGTTGGAGAGCTGAGCTCCAAAGAGACCAGCTAGCCAATGTCACACATGAAGTCTATAGCAGCAGACATAATCCATTCCTCCCGAGCTTTATCCTTGCAGCATCCTAACTGGAACAAGGGCTGCCACCCAGCTGGCTTCTACTCGGCTTGCAAGGTTTTGTGGTTGATGGTGAAAGTGTTGAATTTCCTGGTGGGAGCTCTGATACCAGCTTGGGCTGCCTTGGAGTTATGGTGCTTTAATCAGATGTGGCTACACTGTGTCCACTAGAAACTGGTTTCTAGTGCGTCCCAGCCTGATTATAAGATTCTTCGTGAAGTCATGCTGAACACCCACAGTGCAGATTATTTAATAGCTGCTGGGTTTAGATGTAGTCTAGCTCAGAGGCTGCAGAGGTACTGTCCAAGATGTTCATGAAGTTCGTGCAGGGAAGCAGATACTGTGTTTTCCTCGGGTCAGTGCAGAATTCACTCCTCATCCCAAGCAGCTGCAAACAGAGGTGGTGAAAGGCTTCTGGAGACCAAGTGCTCCACTGACGACTTCCAGGTATTTCCCCAGTGAGCAGGGAGGCCCATATCAAGCATCAAGAGCACATGCAAACAGCTGCCATGGGAGGAAACCGCTCAAGTTATGAGGTTTGTTTTCAATTCTTTCCCCAAACTCAGCTCCATATGTTGCTACATTTTTCCAGCCTCTGCGAAGTGATTCATGTGGCATGTTGCCTAACACTGCACAAAGTGTGCCCATATGAGGCCTCGCGAGTGCATGGGAAGGCCTTGGCACTAAGGCAGGTCCCACCTCTGCAAGGGCAGGCAGGACTAACATCACTGCTCATGATGCTCCTGCCCTTCTTCAGCTAAATACGGGAATTCCACAGAGCTCCTGCACTTCCTAGCCTGCGGTGCCTCAGGGCAAACCCTGTTTTAAGTTCCCATCCCTTCTGCAGCTCTGGTCATGCTGTTGCATCCAGTTGAGGGAAGGCAGTGTAACTCTGGCAACGAACTCTGTCCTCTCAGTCATAAATGTCCTGCAAATAACCTTCTGGTGCCTTTGGCCCAGCACCATGCCTGATGCTCCCACATAGATCTTTTTGTCCAAGATTTACAGAGCAACATGACGTAAACAACATCTTCTATCCGGAAACGTAATTGCAAACTCTCAATTGATTTTGTGCCAAAAAGTTATACCATAAAACTCAAGCGGGCTATTAATGAGAAAGACGTTAGCAATAAAAACTCATATAAGTCTGCACATAAACATGAGCGAGCATTATGAGAGTGGGAGACGGGCATGCAAACCCTGCATGCTGTTTGCTCCGGGTGATTTTGCTAACGTTTTGAGCTCTGGTGTAATAACCCTTCACATAAATACTGCAAGACTCCACTACATAATCATTCCATCTTGAATGTCATCATCTGTACTTTCTCCCAGAATACAAGTGGTTTGGATGACTGGAGGGAATATTTGGGACTCAATTGCTCAGCCCCAGGTTCAATTGCTTTTACAGCAGCATGAGTGTATGTCGAAGGTATGTCAGCTTCAGGGGAGGCAGTCAGACTGAACGGATCTGATCCCCACTAACACCACATCCTGGAGGCTGGAGGGAGTGCAGTGCAAAGCTGGCAGAATTTGCATCTAAGTTAAACCATGCCTGAGCTAGTAAAATCTGTTTTCTGTGATGAGGTGACTGGCTCTTTTGACAAGGAGAGGGCAGTGGATGTTTTACCCCTTAACTTTTGCAAGGCTTTTGATGCAGTCTCCCATAGCATCCTTACCATCAGATTGCTGCAAAATGGGCTGGATAAGAGGACAATAAAGTGGTTGGAAACTTGGCTGTGCCACCAGGCTGAAGGAGGTGTGACCAGCAGTGCAAAGTCCAGCTGGCAGCCAAGAACTGGTGGAATCCCTCAGACCAGCCCTGGGACCAGTACTGCTCTCGGTCTCCCCTAATGGCCTGCATGACAGGACTGACTGCAGTCTCTGCACGGCTGCAGACACCAACTCAGGGGTGGAATATGCTGGAGGGCAGGCTGCTGTCCAGAGGGACCTGGAGAGGCTGGAAATTGGGCTGACTTGTGGATCTCACAGACAAAGGGCCCTTCCCCAAGGTGCAGGTTCCCACGTGATCCCCAAAGATCCTGCCCAGGTGCTTAAACACCCCTCATCCGAAGTCTTAACTGTCTCGTGTGCCAAAGCCCTTCCCTCCCAAGCACAACATCCGTCCTTCATCTCAGGCATTGGGAGTCTAAATAACTTTGAGGGTCTCAGGCTGAGATCCTTGACCTGAGGCCCCTTGGTTTCAACTGGCATGAGTGCTGAAATCAGGGCAGCCCTCCGTGGAGCAGGTGGAAGGATCGGGCCCTCACTGAACAGTTACAGAAAAAGAAAAAGAGTGAAAAAACATTGGGAAGAGGGAAATCAAGAGGCTATTCTGTACCTGCAAGCAACTCTGAGCCTCTCTATTTTCTCCCTCACCTGGGAAAGTAATTTTGGGCTTAAACTTGTAAGAAATGAGAGCTTCTTGCCTACTTGTTTTAACGGTGATGTCTAACATTCAGGCATTCCTAGCACTCACTCATCCTTTGCCTTGGCTGAAGCACTCAGCCTCTAAATAGCCTCAAAATTGACATGTAGCTCCATAGGCGACTTTCAGACCGGAAGTTTCCCTCACTTTTTGCATTTGCAAGGGTCAGTTTGGCAGGAGACAAAATGCCGTGTGCAGGCAGGTGGAGGTCATGGAGCCATCCAGCCTCAGCCTGGAAACCAAGGCTACCACTAAACCTGCCCTGCAGCCCTGCCGGTTGGTGTCTACCGTGGGGATGGAGTTGAGGCAGACAAGAAGAAATGAGAACCAGAGTCCTCATGCATCAGTGGAGCACCCAGCGCATGGCAGAAGAAAGGGCTGAGCCCTTCCCCACGACAGCTAGGAGCTGCTAGAAGAAAAAGGCTTCCCATAAGAGAATGCCACTCAACATCTCAGCGTTTCCCACCACCTGGGCAGACATCTGCAAATCCCAGCCTTGGGTTCCCATGCCCACCGTGAATTCCCAGATGAGAGCTGTGAGTTCACAGGAGAGCAGGTCAGCTAAAAACAAGGCTCGCAGGTACACAGTGATGCAGCATTTGACCTGTGGTGTTGAACGTGAAGACTTCTGTCTTGATGCATCCATCTGTAAAGGGGGACTACGATATTCACTCCCCTCCATAAAGCTCATGAGAGAACATGAGGCTTGATGTCAGGGAAGGCTACCCACATCACCCCACATCACCCCCACATATGAGGCAGTAGGTCCTGCTAAGGGAATGCAGGAGTTTTAGATGCTGAATCAAGATTAGGAGGAAGGAAAGTAAAGTCTCTCCCTTTGCCCTCTCCAGAATACAGCATTCGTTTGTTGGGGTTTTTTGTTCATTGGTGAATTCTCAGAGAAACTACCTGTTTAAGGCAACAAGCTGAGGCATTTAATTACAGTGATGACATTCATAATGTGACAGTTAAGCACCTGTTGGCTTTTATAGTATAATCTTTATTCTACACCAAGAAAAAAAATAAATCTTGGGGCTAATCTGTGTGAAGAACCCTGACCCCAGAGCCCAGGAACAGCAAATCCCTCTCTCCAGTAACTCAGATTTGTCCTCTTTGTACCACATATGGTTTGCATGATCTTCCACAGCTCTGAGAGTCCTGTAGGGTAAGTCAAACACAAAGGAAACCCTCATTACATATCACTTCTTTTTCCTCACATCTGGCGATTTAGGCCATATCGTAATGACAGCCTAATCCAAGGTTTTCCAAACTTCCTGTACAACTTGACATTCAAGTTGCTTCACTCAACCCCACCCACTGCTTGCACTGCCATGGGCTTTCTCATCTCAGCTTTTCTCAGCCTTTCAATGGGAAATGGTTAAAAATGACGTGGTTCTGCAGATTAGCTGGAGCCCTTACAATGGTCTTACAAAGGGATCCAAGCACAGTTTAAGAACATTAAATGGGTGCCAAGAACAAACTGTATAGACAGCCATAGCTCTCAAATGTCCCTGTGTTTCCACCACACCCTCCTGCCCCTGTTGAATACTTTCAGAAAGAAGCTCTGAGAGGATAATAGTTGCAAAAGTCACCCAATGTACTGCACTGTGAGACTCCATGGATAACGTTTTCATGAAGCATCAAAATCTCCTGAAATCAGCTGCTTCACTGTGCAGGTAAGAGAAGTCGCAAACCAAGCAGAGAGCTGGCATAGACCTCCATCGTGTGGCTCGCCAGGCGTACCACAGAGCCCTGTCCACCAGCTATCAAGCTCTGCCTTGGAACCTGCCTGGTAAATGTTCACAACCTCTTGCTCTTCCAGACAGGTAGGATCTATGTGACTCCTGGCTCCAGGGCAGGGTGGCACAGCAGCTTCAGAAGCACCAGTGGCAGTCCAGTATGGCACACCCCCGCTGTCTTCAGTCCCCACCTGAATAATTGGGTAGCAAGATAAGTGATTTGCCAAAAAAAAAAAATGAGGTAAGGTTATTTTTGCAGCCCAGGTTCTCCAAGGTCCTGTTCCAACACTTCATCTTCACTGTTAAGCTTCAAAGGAAGATAAAAAGTCACTAAACTCCACCAGCTCTATCCCTACACCACCACCACCGTTACAGACATGCAAAAAGAGTATTGTCCTTTAATAAGCAATTTTCCCCTGACCAATTAAAAATACCTATTTGTGAGATACGTCTTCAAACCCAGGTATTTTTAGTATCTTCTAGAAGGATGTGCTCAAGCTGTAGTGTGATCTGAAAGTTTATAGAGCTGCAAACAAGAGAGATATCAAATCTGCTCCTCAAAATCAAGCAGCAAAAGACAACTGGGTTCACCACTGCTCCCTGGGACTGTGCATGGCTCGCAGGGGCCAGAATTTCACTCTCAGCAGCAGAACAGCTTAGCAAACATACCCTCTGGGAAACATGCACTGAAAAGTCCCAGTCAAAGTTCAGCTATTTTGGAATCGTTAATGTGAAAAATAATACTTTATTATAGGAAAAATCCTAGGGGACTTCCTCACACGCATTCATCACTCAGAGCAGCTACGGGGAGGTTATTCAAACTTTCCATCCTCACATTAATGGCAGCAGCACCTTGGAGTCCCAGCAAGAAGGAAAGCCAGCCTGCGGCGGGCACTCTGCACGTATACAATAGAGACGGTCTGTTCTCTAGGAGTTTACAATGAAGCAGATAGCAGAAATAAATAGATCAGCTTTGAAAGAGCAAGCAACATGGAAAGCATCAGGCAGAATTATAACACATTAAGCTGTGAATGCATGGAAATTGCTTTCTAATTGACATTTTTCTGAAACCCAAACTATACTGTTTGCCTTCAAGTGGACAGAGCAGTAGCGCGAAAACCCTCAATACATTCAGCACAAGCTCAACAGCTACCAATTAGCCCAAGCATTAACTGAACAGTTCAGGGGAAGAAAAAGGGCCAGAGCATCATGATCCCCACCATTATTGTGCTGATTAAAACCTCTATAAATTACGGTTAGGTCACCTGTAACAGTCTTCTTGCCTGCTGTTTAAAGTTTCTTTGCTGTTTTTCAGTTGTAAGAGAAAAATCTTCTGGTGGCATTAGAATTTTAAAAGATAAATCTTTCTTTTTCAGTAACGCACAAGAGGCTCTCCAGCTCACACATAACAGCAAAACAAAGCAGGTTTGGAGAACAGGCATCTGCTTTTATGCCATTTGCTCTACTGAGATGAGGCTTGCATTCACCTCCTGAGGTCAATGAGAGCTCTCAGATGGGTCTCACTTCACACAGCTTTATAAAGCAATGGTGTCTTCAGTCTTAGCTTTGAAAAAATCTGTATTGCTGAGTCCTGGATTCACTTCTGTCACACTGATTTCTATATCCACATGCAAAGCTTTGCATGCAAGTTCTCCAGCTCATGAAGAGCAGTTATGAAGACCTGGCTACAGACTGCGCCTGCACTCTCATCAGGAGAAGGTATCGTAAGAAAGAAGGGGGAGATGATTAGAGAAGAATCCACATCCCTCTATTTTATTTTGTAGATCTACAGAAAACAGAGGAAGAGGAGAAACTTGAAAGGAAAAGATCAATTTCAGAAGAAGAGGATATTTCTCGGAGAAAGAGTAGAGGTATTCAGGACGGCAGAAGGGAGTGAGAAGCGGGCATGCAGCACAGAGGACCAGGGTACCTCTCCTGAGCTGACTGCCCATCCCTCAACAGGTCTATGAGGTGGCACGCAGTGCACTCCAGAGCATGTCCTGGGTGCTCCCCATGGGTACCAGCTGAGTATCCAAAGAACCATACCCAAGAGTGTTCCAGCAGTAGGAAGTCCAGAGTCAACATGCTTATTCTCAACACTCACTCTTTTCTACCTTGTAAATACATCCAGTCATGCCAGAAAAAGAGGTCCAACAAGGTGAATGTAACATGATCTGGGACCGCTCATCGAGGTGGTGGGTGTAATACTACCAGCTTGGTTCACTGGGAGAAGCCCATAAAATACAGACGAGGAAAATGATGTTGGGAGCTTATGGATTAGCATCCATTGCATTATTTCCAGAAGTGCTACACATTCACCACCATCACCAGATTTCAAAGGGAACTGACAGCTCTAAGTACTTTCTAAAAATCACAGTATAGGATTTTAACATGTTTTTCCCAATTCAAAGCATGTGAAGATCCCTCATCGTTACACGGTTGGGGAAGAGATTGCTACTTTTTTAATGTTTTGGCAGAAAAACAGAAACCTAGATTAAAAGATATAAATCAAGACTTTATTAGAAAAGAAAGTTTTCAGTATGAAACCCCCAAAACTGTTTCATTTTAGAGAAGCTGGTCACTAGGAAAGGGCATTGTTTTCTTTCTTTCTTTTTTTAAGCACATTAAAAATGGATGAAATTGAGCGCACAGCCCTCCAGCAGCTCCCAGCCTGCTCACCCTCTGGGGTTCAGTTGGAAAATTGTGCTTGGAAAACATCTACAAAAAATGTTGGCAACTGTATATCAGCTTTTCCCCAAAAGACCTAACAGGCTTTTATTATCCAAACAGATCAGATGGCTCGGAAAATCCACATCTGTACTGAGCTGCTGAATGGGAAATGAGATCAAAATGTGAAACTAAGAACTTCCGATAGCTCCTTCGTAAGTGACATTAAAACCAGGCAGAGGAGAAGAGGTTTGGCTCCTCCGTTCCCCCACATTCCCCCAGCTCCTGAAGCCCCAGCAGAAGGATGTTGTTAGTGACGGAGCAGCTCCCCACGGGCCTGGTGAGCCCCTTCCCAGCTGGTTGCACAGGGGAGGAATGAAGGGCTCTGGTTTCCGGGGGCCAGCCCTTGTGATGGCTTCAGCTACCAGCATTATGCTTGAACAGGCAAATCAATCCTTGCAGTCCAGAGAGAGAGAAAAATACAAATGAGGGCACTTTCCACCAGCGTTTTTTTAACCTGAGACAATACTTTTAATATAAGGCCTGTTTTCACCAATTTAGAGATGCCTTTTTTAAATACAATACGGGGGCTTATTAGAAGGAATGTTAAGATTCAAGTCAGCACACAAGTTTCTCTGCTTGTCGTCTTTCCCCCTCTGGACAACACAAAAAGGATTGCACACTTCCTTTTTTTTTGCTCTGGCAGTAACTGCTGCTGTTACTATTTTCCTCCCTCTCTGCTGATGCTGCCAGTTGAGCATGGAAAGACACCCGAATGGAGAAAATCAACAGGAGAAAAGGCTTTCGGAGTGAAGGTCGCCTTCCATCACTTAAAGTCACTAGGATTAGCTCATCTGGACTCCTATGGTGTTGGGAGATGTGGTGTTTGGAGGTTTTCCTTCAGTGATATGGTTCAAACTGAATGCCCCAAAATGTAACCAGAGATACTATTTCTGGGATACAAAAATGGATTAGAGATATGCAGCCCAGGGCAATAAAAATAATGTGAAGCAGGAGTAGTTTTTCTGTGCAAACAACGGACTATTCAGATGGAAAGCCTAATTAAAGAAATATAAAACTTATAACTAATCAGATCCACATAATTATTCAGATGTGCAAAAGCCAAGACAGTCCTGAGATAAGATTTCTGTATAGTTCTCTGATGTGTAGCTGTGATAAAGCACCCAGACTGAATCATCACTTTATTCCCAGAGCCAGATAATGGGACGTACCACTGCACAAATATTTATCTTCACCCAGTTATCAGCATCAAAGTGAACAAACTCTTGATGCATTCTTCATCCCCCTCTCCTGGAGTCTGGGTTTTTTAGGGAATGTTAATAGCAACTGGCAGGCTCGCAGCCCAGCTATAGCAACAGTACGAATGTGGTACCTTGTACCTCACCCCAATGCCAGAGGGTGCTTGGGCAAAGAGGGAACATCTTGTAGGTGTAAAACTTGTCTATTAAAATCCAGGCAGACACATCCGACCCGCACCGTGGAGACAACAGACAGCATTTAATCAGGCTGGATCTGTATCTGGGCTGAGCTACACAAGGCTCCTCAGCCTTATCCATCCCCTTAGTGATCTAAAGATAAGCTGCATCAACCTACAAATTGTACTCCTGTGCTTTATACAGAAAACGTGGCTTTCCCATGACCTCGGTATTGTCTTTATATGACTTCTGGGCACGTAAGTTCAGAGAATAACCAGTGCATGGGGCTTTCCCATCATTCTATCTGAGAATCAGCTCTCGTCCCATTGGAGCCAACGAGATATTTGCCATTGTGCTTCACTGGGATTAGGATTTCAGGCAAAGTGCTTAGGAAAGTAGGCAGTAGTTTGGAAGAGAGGGAAAAAGTGTCATCTGGACAGCCCAGGACCTACCTGTTTACTGGCAATAAAGGAGAGCTGTAACTCTTGTGTTACAATCATAGCTGAAATTACTAAGCTCTGAGGGTAGAAACTGCTGTCCTCCATCTCACAAAACCTCAGTGTTTCCCCCTTTCTCCCATGCCCTATGCAGGTGCTGCAGGCTTCATACAGAGAGAATGCTACAGATGACACTTTGCTGATATGGTCACAATGAGCGGTGGTCCTCAGATGAAAATACCACTCGAGTTTCTGGTAGGACTCAGGTCAGGTGTAGCTGGAGCGGTGACGCCCTTCACACCCATCCACGTGTGTTTCCAGCACCCGGCACACTCAGATCCGCTTTCTCCAAACCTGCAAGGTGAGAACCTGCTAGTGGTGAACAAGTCAAGACTGGGCAGGAGCACTGCCAGGGATCCTCCTCAAACTTCTCACACACGTCCATGCACAGAAAACATTTCTTCTAACCCTGGCACACATCACTAGCTAAACCAACAGGAAATTCACTCTTAACCATCCTGTCGTTTCTTATCTTTAGCATCTGTTTCATCATCTTCTCCAGTTAATTTCTCTTCAGTAACCGATTCACAAAAATCCACTTTGACATCAGCTTTGATGTTTTGATTGTCCAAAGTTTAGATGAAATTCAGGAGCACCTTCTCAGCCTGCAAGATCCACTGCGGCACTCTCGGTGCTTTCCCTGTCTGTGTTGTGTCAGATGAAGGAAACCAAAGGTCTCACCACTGCCTGCACTTCTTACCAGCTGGTTCACTGGGTTTTTTTTCTGTAGCCTGGGTTTTTCATCATGGTTTGTTAGCTCCAGTGCAGGCTCACACTAAAGTGGTTACACAGTTTTCAAACGATGGTGAACCCATGCATGGCCAGCTTGGTGCCCAGGTGGAGAGAGCTTGCGTCCACCCACAACCTGCTGAGCCAGCATTGCTGCAACCCAAGGAAACCCCTCCCCGAACTCAGCTCTGACTTCAGCTGGGGCTTCTGGGCCTTCTCATAAGACACATATTTCTCCATGTAAGATCCACTAGGATCACAAATGAAGGTGGGCTGGCTGCATTAGGCATCTGTTTTCCATTGCAATCAGGCTGTTTTGAAATCGCTTGTCTTTATTGCTGAAGCATTAGTGTGTTACCATCAGCTTCAATGGGAATGGCTATGCCAGAGAAGCAGATGAGGCAGTCCACCACCCTGCCCCCCTTTTTTTTTTTTTTAATTTCACAGCACACACAAATATTAACATATCATCCTGATAAAGCTTTGTTTATTGGCGCAGCGCCAACCCCTCTGCAATGCCTCCTGCTCAGCAGCCTAATCTCCTGAAGTTCGAGGGATGCAGTCCAAATCTCTTAGCAACATTAAATCTCATTCAATTAACTTTGTTGGGGGACAAAGTTATTTTGTTACCATCGTTTGCCAGTCTGCTGCGTAGAATATGCCATCCAGCAGCTAGGCCATTCACACTTGAGATACGGCCAGGAGATGCAGCAGGCTCCAGCGCAGGAGCTCTGGCTAGTCTGGGCGTCCTGAGCTGCAAAACAACCCATTAGCCAAAAACTCCACCAAGCCCTCCGAAAGGTCCACAGTGGCAACAGGTCTGAGCCACAGCCTGTGTTTTAATGCCTTCTATTGGTGCCATTTGTGGTCTGCACCCAGCAGAGACAGCTGCTCTAAGGCATCATTGCTCCCTCTTTGGATTCATGTGGCATCCCCAGCTTGAGAGATGCTGGTGCAGCAACCACCGAAGAGATGTACCAACACAGCGTGGCCCTGAATCTTGGCTGGTCAAGTGCCCTGCCCTCACAAAGCACATGAGTGTACGTCTCCATCTGGCACCACTCTATGAATTGAAGGCCATTATTGCCTCCAAGGGGTTTTATTTTGTACCCGTAACAAAACAGGAAAATGTAAGAGGATGTATTCCAGGTCCCCAAAGAAGAAAAGGAAACTACTACTGAACTCAGCTAGAAGACGTTGGGTGCTGTACCCTCTGGGAAGTGGTGGGCTAACATCGTAGGCCTCTCCTGTGTGTGATTTTACACAGTATTTATGCTTAGTTGCAACATGTGAATCTTTAATTACAAATATAAGACATTAAAGGGAAATAAGTTTCATCAAAATTCCTTTTCTTTCCAGAACTCGTCAAAAACAACCAAAGAAGCAGTAATTTGTTTTCACCACACAGCAGGTGGCATTATATCCTTCATTAAATCGTAGAGATATGACTAATATTAATCTTCATTTCTATCACCAGCCATCAAATCCAGTATCCATCACACCATTCTTAGGATACCATTTATTTTTAAATGTATTTCATTAATGCATTAAGACATAGGTAAAAGCAGTGAGTAGGACTTGAACAGAAAGTGACCTTTCTTCCCCCTCCCCTATGGACGGTAGATTCCAGCATTCCTCTGAAAAAACTGCACCAATATTATAGCATCGAGGAAATCATTAAGAAAATCTGCACTTATTTTTCATTCTGTTGCTGACCTCCAAAAACTGTTGCAAATAAATTCAACTGGTTGGGGAAAAGGATCCTTTATCTTCAAATGTTTTAATATTGAAAAGAGTAGCTCTGAAAGCAGGTGGTAATTTACAGTTCATAGCCAGCAAAATGCATGTCCAGGCCCTTATAAAGGTATATGCCTTTATCAGTTACCCCGCTGATGTGTCCCCTCTCTGCCTTTTCCAAGCTACCCTCTGCATTGCCACCCATCTATGGCAAATTCTAGTTCCCATCCCATCTGCTTAGACCTGGATGAAACACAGTTGTTGGCAGCATGATGTTAAATTTAATTGTGTCTTGTAATGTAAATGCACCCAGAGGTTGAAGCAACAGGCACATGGTTTTCATAAATCAAAGTTTACGTACAGTTATCATTTTTTTCCCCCAGACACTCTCAGAGTGCAGGAAAATCAGTATTTTACAGGCAGCACATGAGTTCAGTTTAACCATCTCTGTTGAAAAATGTCACCATAGATTTGTCACCGAACCAGGGTGACATTTAAGGTGGCTACTGTGACAAAATATTTTGCACACTTTCTGGGGTTTTCAAGATTGGGGGGAAAAAAGAACATTTCCCCTTAGCTGTAGCAAAGGCACATAGCCTAACCTGTAATTTAGCATGTTCTCCAGCAGCTAGCTTTGCAAATCCAGCTTTCCAAAACTTACAGGAGTTATTACTAGCATGGTCTTGCAACAAAACAGAAACCGGGAGCTACCCCAGCATGCAAGGAAAATCTATGTGCCGAGGATCTAAAGGGCAGGTCTCTTACTAAGAAGATGATATAAAATCTTGGCTAAGCCCTGGTAGGATAAAGACTCCGATTTGTTTCTGTGAGCACTGTGGTGCTACTTTTGTATTTCTGATAATGGTACAGGTACATCCTTCTGTGAAAGGAGGAAAATTCCTACTGCCGCTGCTGAGATCCCGCTCAGTTTTATAAATATTTACCACAAGGCGTAGCAAGCCAAACTGAGCCTTCCTGCTGGGGTCAGAGATGGGCAGCAGAGTTCAGTCAATGGGTCTAGACTCAGGGGATCTGGCTGTGCCACAGGTTCTTTGCGTGGAGTCAGAAAAAGTGGCAAGAGCCCCACTGCTGGTATTGATTTTTATGAACGCTTGGCCACAGCCAAAGCTGCTGGAGAGCTTGATCTCCAGTTTCCCCAAGCCCCAGTATCCCACTGGTAAATTGGGATAACCATAGGGACTGATAATATGAGTGTGCTGTAAAGCTTATGAAGTTAATCTTCCAAGCACCCTGAGACCCTGGTATGGACAAAGCTACAGAAGTATTGCTATTTTTGAGCACGCACAGCCAAAGACCAGTAAACTGATCAAGTTCACCTTCAGAAAAGCGAATATTTTAATTTTCTCACATTAAACCTGCCCAGGGTAAACATGCTTCTATCCTCCTGCTGTTAAAATATGTTGCCATAAGTGTTTAGTGTAACATTTGACCTGTTTCTCTTGAATCTTCCTCGATTACGGTCAAACAATTTGCACTTCAATAGTTTGGGGGCTGCGCTGCATTTTCTGGGGTTGGAAGATAGCTTAGCTGTAAAAACTTGCCGGGGGTTGTAAAATGGCATCATGAGGCTGAGGCAAGGAGTACTTTATAAACGAGTTTTGGAGGGAGAAAGTCATTATACTTGGTTCCTCCCCCCCTAGGCTGTAAGCCTAAAAAATGATGGAGGTCTTCAAGGCTGTCTCCCTAAAACGGCTCTAAGACAAAGCTGCAGCAACTATTTGCCAGCTTTCTTATCCAACAGGTATAGCAGAGAGCCATCTGCGCAAAATGAAATGGCCTGGTTAGTAATACACTGGTGTGATATTGATTATATATGTTCAAAAAGGGACAGGAGAGGAATAGATGTGTGAGGACTGCCAGCCTCATGGACCAGGCCCACCATAAGGGACAGAGGAACCTACAGCAGCTAAGGGCTGTGTGCTCTTCCATCACCATATGGACCTTGGCACAGCAGACCCACTCTGGTCCCCTAGACCTTACCATCATAGAGAAGTTGCCACAAAGTCTTAATACTTGAAAGTCTAATGCCATGAAAATCTAGTATTTCCCCTCTGCACAGTGACACTTGAGGAACTGCATCATTTTTCCCAGATTCTCTCCTCCCCTTCCCGAAACACCTCTCAGCTTTGTTAACACACACCATTTAATAGGCATATTATTGTTTAAGTCCTCATAAACAGTACATCTATCCAGCAACAAGTAAAATAGCCAAGCCAGGCTGCCTGTTAACTTTCCAGCTCACCAGAGAGGTTGGAAATTGTACCACCAGCCCCTCTAGAACTGCCAAACAGCCCCATCAGTTCTGTTTGCGCCACCACTTTAAAGATGCTATATTCTAGTCCAAGGGACAGATAAAGACACGTTCTGAAATACATACTAAAGTACAGATAAATATACAAGCTGTCTCGGTGAATTAGTTACATGTGCAAATAGCTTCCTGGAAGAACAGGCTCAGTTTGACGGTTAAAATCTGATCCAAAATCCACAGGAATCATACACACACACACAAAAAAAAAAAAAAATCCCCTACTTTGAACCAGGGGCTCTGAACCAGGTTTGGTTCATTGGGAACGGATAACACTGGATAAGACACCTGCTGGGCAGTCTTTGGTCACTAATCCACTCCAGTTGTCCACAAAGGCTTGCGACAGTTGTCACCCTTCATGCCAGGCTCAGCGGGGAGGTGAGAGATGAATGCCTGGGAAAGCCAAACCATTCACCCCCAACCTTGTTATCTTCTGGATGGGGTCTGGGCAAAGCCGCAGGGGAGCATAGGTGAAGTATGCATTGCCACCGGCCATGCAGTACCTGCCTCCCAACAGGAAGAAGAGAGTTTGGTCTCCAGCACTTTCAATCTGTGGATACACAAGGGGAGAGGAAAAAAAGGAAAACAGTCTTAAAAATTCCAAGGATTTCTATTCAAGTAGTATTACAAACTGATGGAAAATTTTTCTCAAAGAAAGCAACTTCCCCTAAGGAGAGAAGAGCATGATTTCTAAAGTGGATGCCCCCACAGTCCGAGCACTGAAGTCCTGTAAAAAGCTCCAGGGAGGGCTTTAGCCTGTTTGCTCCAGGACAAATCCCCTCGGTTTGTAGCAGGCATCCCACTTTAGTTAATACAGAAGCTGCTTTTCATTCCTCCTGCCAAAGCAGCCTGGCCTGCCCAGTCCCGCAGTGAGGTCATAACTCAGGGTTGATCACATCACAGCACGTTGCCATGGCGATGCTTGAACTGTCACAAAGGATGTACGCTGTGATTTCACAGCAGATGGGCTGTGAGGGAGGAAGCCCTCATTTAAATTTTAAAAATTGCTTTAGTAATTAGCAAGAGCAATAGAAAAAAACATTCAAAAGAAAAGAAAAATCCCCAAACTGCCACTCTCAGCAAAGGTTACAGGATTCACGTGGGATCTGCAGGCCATCCGCAGGGGAGGTCTGCCAAGCTGCTGCTCCAAGTTCACCCAGCTCTTGGGGTCACTGATGGGTCCAAAAAAGCCTGGAGCTCACCCAGCTGCAGGAGGCCCAGAGCATCGGTGGGCGAGCGAAGCCCCTCTGGGCATCAGAGCATTTCAAAGCACGCCAGCGCCGGGCCAGCTGCCCTTCGCAAGAACCTGGTCAGAATGAATGGCAGAGGCAGGCGGAGGTCCCGCAGACTTTATTAAGACATGAACTGCCCAACAGAATGGGAGATGTAATGGCCTGGTTTCAGAAATTTTTAACAAGGGGCTGGCTTGGGTACTTCCATGACCCCCTTTAACACAGCATGTGAGGAGCCTAGAGTCACATGGATGTCCACGCACTTGCATCCTCCCATGGACATGGTGAAATGTTACCTCTCAGAGATGAGAATGAAAGCCCTTGGCCTCCTAATTCTCACAGCCCCACAGCTCTGACCCCCACAGCAGTCTACGCTGGCCTTGCCCTGCATCCTCAGCATCCCTCTCAGAAAGCCATAACCCAATTCCACCTATTGCCCCTCCGCTTGGGAACCAAGATCAACAGCAAACGATGGAGGCAGAGCAGAAGGTGTTAAGCTTTCCAGATAGCCATGGTACAGCGCTGCTTCCTCCTCAGGCTTCTCCATCCCCAGCAGAGGTGACCTTGAGGAAGCAAAGCCTCAGGTCCCCATCCTTGCAGCCACCACGGCTTGTTGCAGAGATGCCGGCATCCCCTCTCTTGCCACAGCAGCTCTCTTCCACATCACAGCAGCTCAGCAACCTCAAGGCAGAATTAAATCTCTCTCCCCTCCGCCTGCAGCAGGCAATGCACGTGGTGTTTCAGAGACCTTGGGCTGAGTCCTCATATTTAATGGGGAGAGCAGACTTCAATGCAGCATGTTCCTCATTTGTTCAGTGACTAACTGTTGATCTCTCTAAGAATAAGCCAGATGGTTCCCGTGATAAGTGATCAGCTCTCCTGGAGTTTTTGAAACAGAAAAAGACAGATGCCTGCGTGCCTCTTGCCAGGACCCATCTTAAGCTCAGGCGACGAGTGCAAATGCTTAGGGAGGTTGTGTTCAGGGGATTCTCTCCATCCAGGCTTAGCAATTAATCTTCCCCATCAGCCCTGTGTCCTGAAGGGGAAGCATCTTGCCTTCTGACAGCTTCCCCCGGCTTAAGGGTGCTACAAATCATAAGGTCAGCCCTTATAATTGGATCAGACCTTGATATTGCTTTGCTCTTCCGCACATTTATATTAACATCTCATTTTGCAGACAGCGCATCTGATCAGTGCTTCCTACCTCAGCTTGCATTTACACACCCTGGCGACTGAAAACACTGGTAGGACTGACAAAGTGTTTTAACAAAGGAGAAAGCATGATTTGAGGCGCTGTTTTGCTGGGGTTAAAAAAGAACCACACACACACGCAGGTTGGGGAATGAGTGGCAAACACATGAGGCAAAAGAGCTTTGTTCCTTGGCCACTGGTCTGCACAAGGTGTGCTGACCACCAGCCAAGCACTGCTCTCTGCCTTCAGCACAGGCATCAAGATTTCCACAAGGGGCAGGGGGGGCGCAGGGGAAAGGAGCGGTGTTTATCTGCTGACTTATTTTTAATTTGTTTTTACCTTGATTTCTATTGCTGACTCTCTAGAAACTCCACTGCTGAGTTGTCATTAAAAACATCAAGTGAGAGCTGGGGAATGGCCATACCTGTGCAGGGTAAGGAGAATGGGGTGGAAGAGGACTTAGCAGCAAGGTGTAAAATTAGCGATTGAAGCTGAGCTTGGTTCTCCCTGAAACCACCTTTAAGGCCACAGATTGGCTTGCCAGCCTAGGGCTGGTTCACACTACCTGGGAGAAGCAAATGCATCCCAAAGCTCACTGCCCACCCATGTGCTGCTGCATCCTGCAGGCAAAACTCCACTTGTTCTTACACTGTTAGGCCAGCGTGAAAATGGGCAAGACGTAGCCACACACTCAACAGAAAATGACTCTTCAGTTCCTTTATTCACATGCCTCTATTTTGGCTCTTAAAGGATGCACATTCCCTTCGAGCATATTTATGCAGTCTCTTCAGAGCGAAATTCTGAGCTGTACCTCCGAGAGAGGGAATCAGATCTGTAATGCTGACTCAGCCTGCAATTTCACAGGATTAAACAGTCAGAAAGAAACCATTAAGCTGAAAAAGATTGAAACGTATGTGACAATACATATGTCAGACACTCATCTCCTCATCATAAAAAAAAAATATCTATATCTCGGTACACAGTTCATTATCTCTGACCAAGGTATTATTTCACAGGCAAGCTTGCAACTTCATCTGAGGACTTTATGAGGCAGATGTCACTTTAAATCTAGAGAAAGTGCACAGAGGAAATGGAGAGGGCACTAGATTTAAAGCAAGCAAGTGCTCTGCCCTCACTTTCCTGGGAAATTGTGCATGCATGTTCACTGTGCTTTGTAATCAGTGTTGCTTCCATTGTATTATTAATTAAAAACAGAGAGGCTTTATGCAAAAGAAATTTAAAAATGCAGATTTCCTTTTTGCATATTCTGTAAGAGCCATTTCCATTTTGTTATGTTACCCTGCATCATTTTAATGTTAGATTTCTAAAACTGAGTTACACAACAAGACTTAGCATGAGTATTCACCTCACATTCATCACTGATACTTGTTTGCCTGATTTCCCAAGGAATCAAAGCTTTTGTAATTATAAACTCTAATCATAAACACAGTTCTCCCATCCCCTCGTAAACTTTTGATCCTTTCACTTAACTTCAATTAAATTTGACAGAATCAGAGCTAACCGACTAACCTCAAGTTTCCTAAAAGGCAGCATGTGGGTAGCGGTGCCACACAGACTGTTGGTCCCACTGCTCAAGATTCAGAGGAGGAATTTGATGACCGAGTTGAAAACCGTTCACAAAACAGACCTCCACGCACTATATTTTGCACTTCGATGTGGGAAAATGCAAAGTCGCACACAAGCAGGTATCCTTAGACTTACCTGCAGGGTCTGAGCAGCTTCTCTAGCAGTAACATTAAACACACTGTGTTCAAAAAGTTGTCCTTAGTTTGTTCCTTTAGGACAGCACTAGCAATCGCCACGATTTTAAACCCACATTCCCCTCACCTTAAATACAGTGAGTTATGCCCCATTTTTAATGTCCTTTCAGCTCCTTGTTTGTGTGACATCACCCAGGGTTTGGGGGAAGGCAGACGAGCCACACTAGGAGCCTTCCTTTGTGCAGGGATGGCTGTGACCTCAGGTTGGAACTCTCTTCGTGCCAACCCGGGCTTCAGGTCTGAAACCCCGGGCACGGCTCCCATTGACAGCCCTTTTTTGCACTTGAAAGGCAGTATTAGCTGCCGTATCACCCTATCCATCAAAGAGCCTTTCGCATTTGGCAAGGTAAAAGAAGTTAAAGAGGCCTTAAAGTAAAGTTGTCAATTAGGATGAGAGCAAGCAGATGATTTTTCGCCTGCTTTCCCGTTGATGCACCCTTTCAAGAACACTTTATATTCATAAGCACAGTAGTCTTATTTAAACTTTGGCTTTTCTCTTTTTCCAAATCATAGAAAAAGAATTTGAGACAGTAGGGAAAAAAAGTGTATCCTGGGGGGAAATATTTTTGCCTCCTAAAATATCTTTTTTTTTTTCCTCCCAGGCATTCAGAATTCAGAAATATTTCCAGAGCTGAACAGCTGCCGAACACTTAAACAAAATAAGAAAAAAGGCATTTCCACTTTTTTTTTTAAAACAAAAACAAAAAAAACCACCAACCCTCTAGGGAGGAAAACCAGAGTTCAATGAGCATCCACAAGCTCTAATGGTCATCTACCGTGCCCCCAGCAAGCGCGGAGGGGATGGCTAGGCTTGTCCCTGATCGATCTAGCTTCGATCTAGAAAGAAGTGGGAAAGTTAGCAGGAATCTGGGAGCTGGTGGCAGCGAGGAAGGAGGAATCCATTCTGTTATCAAATACTCGCAGAGACGGTACTCAATCAGGCAGGCAGAAACACGCCTACTCAGAGAAGGGTATCCCTGCACAGAAATCTCTTGACACTGCTTTGACATATTTACGTTCTTCCTCGATTATTCACTTGCAATAACTTCGAGCTCCTCTTCTGACACTAATACCAGCCAGTCCCCAGCCCTCCACGGGGAAGGGAAAGAAAAATGTTCCCTGAGGAAGCTCTGCAGCCGGGATAGGGGCTGCAGCCCTGCGAGCCCCAGCGCCGGTGCTGCGGGGCAGGGCGAGAGCCGGAGCAAGCGGAGATTTAAAGCCTTGGGGGGTTTAAGTATACAATTAAAATACTAATTTAACGCGATCTAATCAAAGGTACGGCATGGTAGATAGCACACCCCTGGAGTTACAGTGAGATTACGCTACTCCTACGTCCTATTAGCCTGGACTTGTTGGAAGATGTGCTATCTAGAAGAAAGATACAATCGGTAATTTTTTTCTTTTAATTAATCCATTGAAGTAAACAGAAAATAGCCCGGGCCCTATCTGTCTGCATCTCTGTGGGAGAAAGGCAAAGAGGCGCAAGAGTTCAACGACAGTTTTAAACTGGGGGGACGGATCCCGGCGATGCAGCAGCGGAGCAGAGATTCCAGCAGCATCCCTCGGGAATACACACCACCTCCTGCAAAGCGATAAACAACCACCGCCTGAAGTCCCCCTAAAATCGGGTGGCTCGGAAAACCTCCGTGGCAAGGCGAGGATGGAGGAACGCTCCCCCACCGGCCCCGGTAACCCGCCGCGTCTCGGAGGGGGCAGCCTGGCGGCATAGCTTCGGCCAGCCCCCAGCATCCCACCGCCCGCCCCACAGCGGGGGTCCGGCACCCCCGGCGGGGGTCTAACCTCGCCGTCCCTATAGCGGGGCTCCGGCCCCCGCCGTCCCTATAGCAGGGGGTACCCCCCCGCCACGCCAAGGTGGGGGTCCCGTCCCCACGTCCTAGAACGGAGGTGCAGCCTCTGCCATCCCCACGCGGGATCCCGGACCGAGGGTCCTTACCCCCCGCCCCAATGCCAAGGGTCCGCACACCCCTGGCGCCGCCACGGCTCGCACCGCCCGGGGTGGGCGTGGGAGGCCCGCCGCGAACACCCGGATCCGCCCGGGGGATGGGGGTGCCGGGGGGGGCGGGGGGCCGTGACGTTCCACCCGTGGAGCGGGACGGGGGGGGACACCAGAGATGTCACCGGCCGGGCCGGGCACGGACCGGCGGTGCCGCCGGACGGGCTGCGGAGCGCGCGGCGGAGCCCACGCGCGCGGCGCGCGGGGCGGGTGGCGGGGGGGGGGGGGGGGATGCGCGGCAGAGCCGCGGGGCTGAGCCGCGGGAGGCGCGGGGGGCCGGGCGCGAGGCGGCGGGGGGGCACGGCCCCGCTCGCAACTTTCCGCCGCGCCGAGGGACCCCGGCGGCCGCGCCGGCGGTGGTATCGTATGCAAATACGCACGCTGACGTCAGAGATCATGTGGGTTTTGGCGTAGATCCCCACCGATCGAGGGCTCTTTTTTTTTTCCCTTCTTTTTTTTTTCTCCTTTTTTTTTCCTCTACCCCCCCTCCTTTTTTTTTTTTTTTTTTCCCGCGGCGGGGACGGGGCGGCGCGCGTGTGCGTGCGTGCGCGCGTGGCGGGGCGCGCGTGTCTCCCCGCGGGCCGGCGCGGCGCGGCGGGGGCGGGGGCGGGGGGCGCGGGGTCCCGCGGCCGCGGGCTGCCGCGGCGGAGCCCCGGTGCCGCTCCGCCCGGGACAGTCGGTGCCGCCGCCTTGGGCGCAGGTAGGAAACTTCCCAGGCGGGCTCCCCCCCCCCCCACCCCACCCCAACCCCCCCCCCGACCCCGGCGGCGCGGCGCCCCCCTCCCCGGCCGCCCCCTCCCTGCACACGGGCACTCGCCGCCGCTCCCGCCCCGGCCGCTTCGCACCCAACTTTTCCTCCCGCAAAAACTGTCCGGTTCCCGGGACCCGGGAGGGGGGGCGGGGGAGACCGCCGCGGGGTGGGAGCCGGGGGGGGGGGAAGTGTTTGGGGTGGGCTTTTTAATTATTTTTAGCTATATTTTTAATTTTTTCGCCATGCAGCCTCCTTCCCCCGCGCCCTCCTCCCCGCTCCCCGCGCCGCCTCCCGATCGCAAGTTTGGGTGAAGGGGGGAAGGCAGGAGAAGGGGGGGGGGGGGGGGAGGAAAAAACATGTCTACGTTTGTCTATGTCGACATCAGCAACACAAAATATGGCGTCCGCTTTCGACAGGGCGTTACGTAGAGGCGAGCAGGGCGATTTTGTCAGTGCGGTCTCTAAAAAGGAGCCGCTGGCTGGCAGGGCGGGGGGCAGCCGCCCCGGGGGGGCTGCAGGCGCGGGGGGGTCCGGGCGCCGCCGCCACGCGTGTCTCCGCGCCCGCGGCCGCACTTGGCAGCGCTTTCTGCTGGTTTAATTTTTGATTAATTGTTTTTTTCCCTGCCCCCCCCCCCCCCTCCGCCGCTGTGAGCCTCCCCGTGACGGCGGGGCCGTGGCGCGGGGGTCGCTGCCGGTGGCCGCGGAGCGCGGCGGGGCGGGGCGGAGCGGAGCGGCCGGCACCGAGCCCGGAGCGCGGCGGGGCAGAGCCGGGCGCCCGCTCCATCCCTCCCGCAGCCTCGGCGAAAGTCTCTGCCTGCCTCTGGCATTTGTGTTTTCCCCGGGATGGGGAGATTTGGGGAAGCTCGGCCTTTGGCATGTTGCATCCACTTTTTTTTTTTCTTTTCCCTTTTTTTTTTAGGAGAGGTGACTTTCCCTTTTGTTTTAGCTGATTTCCAAAGCCATCACACAACCGTCTCCTTCTTCCCCCCCCCCCCCCCCCCCCTTCTCTCTCTCCCTCTGGGATGAGGGAGACAGCAAATGACAGAATTTTCTCCCCTCTTTGCTAGGAGTAAAACTTGGAAGTGGAGTTGGAATGTGCCTGCCTGACTTTGGGGTATCCCTTTGCCCAGCTCTTTCCCGAGCCCTTTTGTTCCCTTTTTCCTGGGATTCCCTCCTGTGGGAGACAGCTTGGTGGGGGGGCATGGCCCCGATGCCCTCCCGCTTTGGGCTGCCCAGGCACCTCTCTGATGGAGGCTCTCCATCCTCTCAGAGCAGGTGCTCCCATTAAATCCTGGGAGCTTGCAAGGACCCTGCCCTGCAGGGCAACTCGGCAAAAAGTTTTAGGCTGGAAGGTGGAGAGCAGAAAGGGGGGAAAGCATCCAAAGGAGAAGGAATTGGAGGGAAGAGGAGGGATCTTGCTGGGTGGGAAGGTGACTGGGTGGTCAGGATTGCTGGGTGTCAGCACCTCCTCCCAGCTGGGTGCTGGGTGGGCCGTGGGGAGCAGCAGGTGAGGGTGCTGGAGCCTGCGGTGCCTGGTGAGGCTGCAACTCTGGCAGCACAGGGGCTCCCTCGAGGGGGTCACAGCCGAAGGCTGTCTGCTAGGCAAAACTGGTCTTTCCTATTGGATTTTTTTGTCCCACGGGTGTCAAGGTCCCAGTTCAGGAAGGGATCGTAGCACATCCTTTAGTGGAGCAATGTTAGTCATCCCAAAAATAAACTTTCCAAATTGAGGCTGAGAACTAAAATGTCAAATGTCTCAACGTAATTCTTTTACAGCAAATGAGGGTAAATGATTGCCGCTCTCTGATTTGTCATCCAGCTCACCTAAAATAATCCACATGTAGTTGGTCAATAAATTGTCTTTTAAAAAAAAACCACCTCCAGATTAAACTTTGCATGGAGCTCGTCCCTTCTAGCCAGGGCTGGGATATTTGTGCAGGCACAGGTGTGACTAGCAGGGGTCTCATGGCTCTAGCAGAAACCTTTTGCATGTGGCCTTACTGGGAAATGCCATGTGAAGTAACACTGCTGTGTGTAGCTGTGGTTTTATTAGACCGGTAGAAGAGTAATTTTGTTGTTCAAGAGGTATCTGTGACCGGAGTGCTTTGCCAGTGTAATATATTCCTGTCCCGGTAAAGCCTTTCTAATGTAGATGTGGCTTCAGTCTGTTGTATGAACTCAACAGCTCTTTGAAACACAGAATTGCAAATTGATCTCCAGGTCAGGGAAAGCAAGGTACTGGCCTGCAGTTGGGGAGAATATAAATGCCCATGCATTTATATCCTTCTTAGCCCATGCATTTTTAAAGTTGTTGGCCAGTCCTTACTTTACTTCAGCAGCTGTGTGCACGTTTATCCCCTTCCAGCCTTCTGCAGAAATGAATGACCAAGAGCTGTCCTGTGTTCGTCCTCTCTTCTTATACCTGTGATGAACTCAGTGCTGGAAAGCGCTTAGAGATGTGTACAGCTCAGTTATCAGCCTGGACCCTGTGTGATTACTCACCTTTATAAAATGACATTTTTCTGCCTGCTCCCCCCCCAGAAGTTCTCCAGTTTCATCCCACTGGACATCTCTGCTGTCAGTGTTTGAAAGGAGCACGCTCCTTCCAACTGCTTTCTCTCCAAGTACCACTTTTTTTCCCCTTTTTACCCTGGTTACAGGGTACAACAATTTCTAGACAGTGTCTGTAAAATCAATAATCCATTGTATGAGGCAGCCCAAGTTGGCAGCATCATGTTTTGGTTCTTTTTGTTAGGGAGGCAAATTTTATTGTGTTTTTATTAAAAGTCAAAAAAAGAAAGCTAGCATTAAATATAGCAAAGTTACTTGCTGCTTTTTACATTTTCAAACCAGTTTCAAACTGCTGCAGGCTGGAACGAGAACACAGCAGGTTTTGCTCATCCTCGTACAAGGTGAAGATTTTAATGCCAGGCATGACATCACTGTATTTGCATGTGTGACATCTTTGGGTTTTACTCCTTTTAGCTTTGCTCTAACTCGGATGATCCTCAGCAATATTATTCGGAGTGTCTTCTGGTTGGGATGTTTTGACTCACGTATAGATTGTTTTCCTGTGCGTCCACTTAAGGAATGAAAACATCCACTGAAAATAAACCAAAACAGTATTTTGATTACAATTTGTTTAGAAATGGACAGTGGCACAACTGACTTCCTTAGGATTTTAGCATGGCTGTCAGGCTGCAGTTAAAGCTGCATTTGCTTTTTGTGTGGAGAGAGTGTAATTGTAGTTTTGGCTTTCATGTGTGAGGATAATTCAGCAAGTGTGTTCTTTCCTTAAAAGTTACTTGCAAACTGAGGTTGTAACATGCACAGCTGGATGTCGGTATCTATTCATATTGAAAGTAAGTAATAAACAAAAGGAGGCATTGAAATAATCTATAAAGGCATCAATTTAAAGCCATTAAAGTAATTGCTGGTCTTCTGTCAAGGTGTGTTTACATGTGTCACGTCAGCTGGAACTAATATTTGTGGTGTTAGTTTATTTTATCAACCCTTCAAGAACAGATGGGTCTGAAGTTTACTGCCATGGTATGGATCAGTCCTGGGGTAGCAATAAGTTTGGGTTTTTTCTGAAGAAGCCAGAAGAGCTGTTGATTTCCAGAACATTACAAATACTTTTCATACAGGGTAGTAGTTGAGAGTTTGGTTTGCAACGGTGTAGCAAAATGGGAATGAAATGAATTGGCCCTGGGAAGATGAAGGGAAGAGAGCTCAATTCCAGCCTTGCCATCCGGAGGCAGTTCAGACATTACCAACACACCCCTCCCCCCCCAAAAAAAAAACCCAAAAAACCCTGCCATGCTTTTGCAAATCAGGAGGGTGGGTTGTTTGATTGTTTTGTTTTAAGAAAGATGAACTTGGGGTTGTTTCAAGAAACTCTGTGGGACTGGATATAAGACAATGCGCTTGGCAAGCCTTTCACAGAACCATGGGGCCCAAAACCAGTTTCGGAAGTGAAACCTGAATTTTCCATAAGCTGAGTTCATGTAAGATGACCAGTATTGTGAGTCGGCTGGTGAAACCGGGAGATCCAGTCAAACTGAGGGAGATGTGTGAAATGATTTTGTGTATTTAGCACTGAACAAGCCTCAAATGGCTGTTTTTTGTTAGCGAGCAGAGGGAGGACGGCGCAGGCAAGCAGAGGAGGTTTTGGCATCGGTAACTGAGAGGGGACTTAAAGTCCCCTTGGTGTGGGGGTATTCTGGTAGCCGAGGACATGGGTTATGGTGCAGTATCCCCTTGAATTCGCGGATGAGATGGCATGTGCCCGAGCTGCCTGCAGCAGGCAATGCCCTGAGCGGGGCTGGCAGTGGGAAGGCTCATGTCGGCGCTTGGCAGAGGGGAGCACTTGCCATCTGGAGGGCTGACGGGGAAGGGAGGAAGGGTTGGGAAGCGAATGGGGAAGAAGGTGATCTGTAACGCCTGTGTGGTTAGAAATCGCACATCGGGAGTGGAGCGGGGGGGATTTCAGCGAGTTTTGACAACCTTTTCTGAATTGGCCTGGTGTGCAGGGTACATGCTGGGTGGTGAAAGCAGGGCGCGTGCAAGGAATGCAGTGTCACTCTGGCAACGAGCCTCCCCAGATACATCTACAGTTTATATCTTCTCCAGCTTGTGGCCCTCGAGCAGACTTGCCAGCCGAGACCTTATCTAGCGAAGCGAAGCTCGTTCACCACTTTCTTGCCTCTCAAATTAACTTTTGCAGACGTTTTGGGAGGAATTTGCAGATGCCCAGCCGGGCTGCCCCATAGACTGCAGATTAAGCAGCGTTGTGGTCCAGGCTCACCCCTGGGCTCAGTTGCCATCTACACCATTCACAAGCTCCAAAGTGATATAGGTCATCTCCATCTCGTGCTGCCCCTCATCTCACAGCCGGGGGAGACCTTCTGGCTGCCCACCTCCTGGGGCTCTGGCTCCAAGGGCAACCCCAGCATCCATAAGATCATAGAACTATAGGAGGGTTTGGGTTGAAAGATCATCTCATCCAACATCCCCTGTGATGGGCAGGAAATGGCTCAAATCCCCATCCAGCCTGACCATGAACACTGCTAATGGTGGAGCATCCACAGCTTTGCTGGGCAACTTGTTCCAGTGGGTCACCACCCTCACTGTAAAAAATTTCTTCCTTAATGTCCAATCTTAACTACCCTCTTTAAAACTTTTGCCTCTTGTCCTATCACTACAGTAAATCACTACTTCTTACAGGGAAAAAGTAAGCATGTATGTATTTCAGACTACATAATATCTCATTACACAGGGTACCCAACACCTAGGAGTGCATGAGCGCTTTGGTGGGGTCAGCATCCTACGACCATGCCAAGAAATTGCTCCTTGGGTGAATTTTCTGGTTGTGACTTTATCCTCCCAACCCCGTGCGATGAGTTTGGTAAGTGGCATCAGCAAGAAATGCCCCTTTGCTGGTGTAACAGCCTTTCTGCTGGCAGGTTTTGCTAGTGCAGCTACCTCAGTGACGTGTCCTGCCCTGGCTGATTGAACCGCATGGTAAGTGTTAGCGGTACACACCTGACATGAGATGTTCCCATGCAGAAATGTCTGTGTCATGTGCTTGTTCAGCTCTTGATGCCTGCACATCAACACCCCTCTCTGGGAAACCCTTTTTACTGCTTGAGTTAAGCCCCAGTTAAGCCCAGTCCTCCCTGCAGGAGCGGGTGTTGGAAGCTCTGGGGGACAGGAGCAGACGCATCCTGGCTGAGACACAAGTGGCTCTGTGCACGTCCTGGGGTTTTCTCCAGACAAGTGTTACCTGACCACAGCATAGTTCAGTTCGCTTGGGAGACTCCTCCACTTCCTGAAATTCAGCCTCTCCTGGAAAAATGTGGCAAAGCTGAAAACAAAGTTACTTCCCTTGTGTTACTCCATTCGCTTTCCCCTTATCTGTGGGCTTGCATGGAAACAGTTTTGGTCAGAAGCAACTCTCTGTGGCACTCCCTCCTTTCTTAAGTGATATATATATAGATATAGATATATAGATATATATATGTAAAAGTATTATTTTTTAGCTTGCAGCATATTGATGGTGTGATTTACGGTGTGGTCCCAGTTGGCACCAACGGAGGGGATAATTAACTTCATGCGAGCCGTCAGAGAGGTGGGGTGGGAATTTCTCACAGTAGTTTCCATACCCCACCATGGCCCTGAAGTCTTAGTTTTCCTTGCCTCTCATTTTTCCCCATTCTTCCCGTCCTGACCTTATTTCCCCTCTTAAATGCTAAATATTTTTTTAAATCTGCAACCTCAAATTACCTGTTGATTTTGGCTTCTCTTTTGTCATTGTCTGTTGTTCCCACAATTTTCTAGTAAGTGTTAAAACTGCATATTTCACTCGCTGGAGCTTAAAAAAAGAAAAAAAGCACAAACAAGTGGAAAGGGATTTTCTTGTTTGTTTTGAGTCAAGAACCATAACTAAGGAAGCTTCAAGTTCAGGGTTATTTAACCTGTTGTCCGGTCTGATGAGTGGAGGAAGAAGTCCTGTGAGCAAAGCTGTATAGGGAAGAATGCATCTCCTTTCTTTTGAAGCAGAATCTTGTGGTTTGTGCGTTTTTTTTAAATAGCACCCAAAAAAAGCAGGTTCTGGGCTGCTGCTAAAGGCACCCTCAGAAGGGTTTAATAAAATGGCAGTGTTTTTCAAGAACTCTGTGCCCCTTCCCTTGCCTCCGATGTATGTGTTTCTTTTTCTCACCCTGCAAGCTTTGGATGTTTTTTTTTAATATCTCTCAACCTAATTTCATGCTTATTAGTTTCAGTTACTTTACGTTACACTTAGATAGCAGGAGTGGGAAAATACTTGTTCTTTTTAAAAATCTTATTTGCTGGAAGAAAATTCCAGAGTAAACAGTTGGAGGTAGTAAGTTTTGTTGGATTTCAAAGAGTGCTGGGACAGAGGCCCTGGGAAGCGATGTGGGGAGGTTTTGTGTCCTCTCCTGCAGGGAGAAGCCAGTACGAAGCAGACAGCGCCGGCATCTCCGAGCTTTGCTGCCGGGCTGGCGGAGTGCTGCTGATTCACTCTCACACGAAATAAAGGAAAGTCCTGATGGTTCTGGCCTGAAGTGTTTTTGAGGAGATGCCTTCCCCACCCGTCTTCCTGCCTCCCACCTCTAAAGCAAATATGTTTTGTTGTGGTTTTTTGGTTTTTTGTCAGCATCCTCTTCAGCACGAACTGTCAGGCACCGCAGGGAGTTTTTCCTTGTCTTTTGTCTCTCCAGAAACTGATTTATTTAAATGATATGCTAGGAGCACACTGCTGTTACAGGCTTTGGTGCTTGTCATCTGCTGAGCTTAGGTACAGTTTCTGTGAAAATTGGGGAAGATTGGGTTATGCCAGAGGATCACGGTCCCCCCAGAGCTGAGGTTTTTCTGCATTTTTCCAAAGATTCCCCTTCCTGGTCTTCTGAGAAGAGTGGTGTTTGGTTGGACCTCTTTATTTCCAAGTGACTGAAAGGCAAGGAAGTTGCTTGACTGCTCAGCTCCCTCCTGGGGAGAGCGCTTGGTGTTTTCCACCAACCTGGTGGTTGTTCGCACTGCTATCGCTGCTCCCACCTGTGGGACCACTGCACCAACACCCTCCTTTTGCTCAGCAAAAGGTGGTTACAGGTCCTTTATCACTCATTTATTTCATTGTCACTGTCCGGCATCCCCATGACATCGCTTGCAGCCTGTCACAAATGTGATGCTGCTTTTCATTACTGTCATGTAATGCATGGTACCAGGAGTCATCGTGACCTGGCAGCTGCAGAATTTTGAGATCTGTTCCTCATCTCTCAGGACTGGGCAGCCAGGTTGTTTTGAGAGCCGGAAACCCTTTTACCTGGGCTTTAACCGAAGGCACAGGTCTACCCAGCCTGTGCTCAGGTACAAGCATCTTGCCAGGAAGGCACCAGCTCCACTGTGTTACATTTTTGAGAGTTAGGTTTCATTTTATTTGAGAAGCTGGCAGTGATAAGATGCTGAAAAAGCCTTGTGTGGGGTTTTTGAACCAGGGAAAGTGCCTGGGGATGCTGTGTGGGAGCGCTAGCAAACACAGCAGAGCCCCCAGCACAATCATGCTGGATGGCTGCGTGCAGGGGTCAGTGGCTGCTGAGGACCTGCAAGATTTTGCCCAGCTGCTGCGAGTGGGAAGTTTCCAGGTGCAACTGGTGCTGAATAAATTCAGAGGACACTGCTGCCTTAGGAAACCTTTACTTCCCTCTGCCTATCTGGGATCATCCAGCACAAGGAAAGAGTAAGCTCCACACGTGGTTTAAAGCAATAGGAGGGACGAGGAAGAACAATGTCTTCGGAGAGAACTGTTTTCTTAACTGCTCTTTGCTTGGCATCTTCTGTTTCTTTAGAGTTAGAGCATCCTCACAATTTTACTGTTGCCTAAACAGTTTTTACAGAATGCCCCTCCTCTGCCTATCTGCTGGCATCTTGTCTGCCTGTCTTGCGGTTATGTTGAAGGGATGAGGTGATTTGGGAAATACTGCTCAGGGCAAACACAAGTTTCAAAATTCACAGTTAATCTGATACAGGGGAAAAAATGTTAGCTCTAAAGTATTTTGCTTTCAAGCCTAAATATACTTGAAGTGCCTTAAGTGATGCTTGCTTGTCCTGTTATCCTCGATCTTCATCTTGCCTATGAGTACCTTATTTTCATGTTTTACCGTATTTTTCCATGTTCACTGTCTGTGTGACGGTCCAGGAGAAGTGTGCAAACACTCAGTGCATGTCTGAGCCAGGAGAGGAGTGTCACAAGGTATTATTTATGCCAAAAAGAGCTCATGCATAGGGATGATCTTAGCTCCGGCCCCATCACTTCTGCAGCAGCAGATCAGAGTGCCGAGTTGGTGGATTTAAAGTTAATCTCCTGAAATCTGAACTCCTTTTTGTTTGCTCTGCTCTTGTTTCTTGGCAAGCAGCGGATGGTCTTGTTCTCTCCGCAAAGCACTCAAGAGCGGGTGCTTTCAGCCTCAGGGTCTGCAGCTCTGGGGAGCAGGGGGTGACCAGGCAGCAGCACACCCCTCGCCAGCTGGCCCCGATTCCCTGCTGAGCCCTCTACACCTTTCCCACAGCATTTCTAAGGGACTTAAATATGGTGTGGTGTTTTTTGTTTTTTTTTTTTAAATTAAGAAAAAAAGGGACAAACCTCTGTCTGCACCCTCTGCCCAGTTGGGGAGGAAGTACATTGTAAAGTGCGTGTTTTGCATTTTTGATTTCTTTGTAGTACCCTCTTCCTTGCCCTCTTCCCTCACCTGCCTGTTTCCACCCTGCCATCACTTTGGAGAGCTCTGTCTGCATCCCAGCAGGGAGCCTGCTGTGCTAGGGTGCTCGCAGGGCAGGGAAAGCTCCTTTCCATCCACAGGCAAAAGAGCTTTTGTGGTGCTTGGTGGAGTGAGGGACCTGCTTTGAAATGCGCTATTAAATCTGAAGCACCCCCTGAAATGTGAGCGAGGTGCTTTGAGAGGAGGGTATTGGATATTTAACATCAGCACTGCTGCATCCCAGTATTGGTGGTGATGTAAACAGTATGCAGTACTGTAGGGCAACGAGCTTGTGGCTCTTTGCAGGCTGTGTTACTCACAGAAGGTCACGGGCAGCAAGAGGGGATGGGGATTACCAGTGTCCCTGCCATGCTTTTAACTTTTCTTTTTGATGTTTTGTGTGTGACGGCATGAGGTGTAGTTTGCTGCCTTTTGGAAACAGTGTACTTGCACAGGAAAGCTGCATTCGTACCTGAGCCTCCTCTCTGTATCGATTTCTTTCAGCCAGTGTTGGAATTTGATCACATTTTTCAGTTAGCTGCCCTGGACCCATTGCATCCTTTCCTGTTTCCCTCTCCCTGGCAGAAGCAGTACCCCACAGCCGGTGCAGCTCTCGCAGGACCGCTCAGACTGGCTTGTGTTTTCGTCTAACCTGCTTCTGTTATTTTATTTTATTTTTGAATCTGCCTGTGTTTTGTTCATGCCACTGTAGATGGGGATTTTATTTGTTCCTTCTCGCTCTTGTCGTGACCTTTTTGCTGTACCTCAGGGTGGAGGCTGCTACCATGTGTCACTGTCATGTTGGGTTTGGTTTGTGCATCTAGGCACTGCCGTAGCATCCTCCAGAAGAGTTCCCACACCAAGCCTGTGGCACAGATCAGCCAGGAGACCCTTCTTGTGCTCAAATTTGTGATTGCTGGTCTGCACTACAGCAGAGAAGGTCTGTGATTTGTCACCATTTATTATTGGTCTTTTACATGTAGGTACTCATCTTGAAACACTCTTCACATTTTGCTGTGGCCACTTGGCTTGGTTGGGGCTGCAGCTTGATTAATTTTTCGCTAGTGTATGAGTGGCCCTTGTCCCTTTGTTGTGTTTTAAAGTCAGTAAAAAGTACTCAGAAAGTTGGGAACAGCAAGTTTGACACATACTTAGTACTGAAACTTCTACAGTGTAGCTAGAGAAGGAAAAATACCAGGAATCTTACTACATTTTTTTCTTTTTTTTTTTTTTAATTTAAACTGGAAGCTATGTAGGAAGCTGATTAAGAAACATTTGAAGTTGGGTGGGTTTTTTTGGTCATGAAACTTCTTTTTTACTTGTCTGCGGTTTTAAAATATCCATTCTTAAATTATGTGAAATAAACGGTATGAGGGTGAGGCACAGGCCAATGCACATCTGGGTTTGGCAGGGTTCTTCATACATGAAGTTTCATCCTTAATGTGATTTAAATAGTTCAGGGTATTAAAGCCTTTAAATCAAGGTTTATAACGACTTTAAGATGCTCCCCACTTAAAGCATGAAGGAGTGTTACATGCTGTGGGTTTTAAAAGGAAGCACTATACATTAATTGCTAATTACGTACTTAATTATTAAGTTCAAATAGTGATATTGTTTTTCCAAGGCATGTTTGGCAAATGATGGTTTTTAATCAAATTACAGAATAAAATAATTACTTGAAATTTAACATCATAAACTTATTTTATAGGTATTAATACAGTGAGGATCTATTAAGGTCACCTTTGATCTGCATTGAAAGCAGGCAGGCAGAGTCTTGTTTGAAGGCAAGGAAAGCCAAGGACCAGTTTTGTTAAAACTAGAAGACGAACATCCCAGAAGGTGCTTGTTGGGAAGGTGCTTGTTGGGAGCCCACTCTTCAGGTGAGAGCGGGCTGTTGATATAGAAGTTTTTTGTTTCTTCAGAGAGTATCTGCAGATAGATTAGTCAAATGGTAGTTAATGATTTAACAAAGGGCACAATGTTGCAGTTGCCTTTGACTCCGGCACTGCTTAACAACTCTGGATTGGAGGGTGGAATTAACACCGTAACTTTGAAATTAAGCTTTTCTTTTCCTTTTCTTCTTCCCAGTGAATGCCAGGCTTTTGACTGCCAGCTTTTAGCATCACGGCCTGAAGTGTAAACTTTTGCACTCTGTGCTAAGGACACGTACATAAAAGGTAGAGATTCAGGTTGCATCCAAACCCCACTTGGTTCATGAGCTTGCTGTTGAAGAAGAAGGGTCTGTGCTCTCCCTATCCACCTGAGGGTCTTCAGGGAGTCTCTGCTAGCAATCCTTGCTTTTTCTGCAGACCCCTGTCGGTTGTTGAGCAGAAAAAGCTTCATGTGTGACAAGCCAGATGTGATGTGAGCGGAAATCCGGGAGACCGATTATTTCTCGGGCCAGTGGGACCAATGCACACTGCTTTCCAGTGTGTTTGGCTCGTGAGATTGAATTCATGTGTGCCCCAGGAGAGGTGTCAGTAACCCCTCTCCACTTCTGGCAGTTGTGATGGGGATCTCTCTTCCACACCCTGTCTGTTTTCAGGGAGTGGTAGGAAGTTACTGTCTTCCAAGATTTTCCCTTCTGTCAAATGTGACAGACGTTAGCCAGCAAGTAAAAAAAAAAATTTAGTACTGGGGCTGGTAGACCCACAGACACACAAACACGGAGGCAGGCAGAAACTGACCTCACAGATCCCTTAAACGTCAGCAATACCAGCAGGAATAAAAAGAAGGAAGTGGAGTTTGGCGATGTCTGAACTTTTACCCAGTTCTTCTTGCTACCCCCCTTCATTTTGCCCCTGCCCAGGCTGGCAGGCTGCAGCCGCTGGGTGCCCATCCTCGGTAACACTCCCGGCAAGTGGGGTTACCAAAAGGCGATGTGCTTTCCCCGCTGCAAACGTAACGGGCGAGGTGATGTCAGTGCAGAGGTATGAAAGAGTAAGCACAGCAAAAATACCTTTTCTCCGGAGTCCTCAATGAAATCACAGGGGCTGGTTCTTTGAAGTTGGCTGCCTGATGATATTGTGTACTTAGCTTTCAGGGTACAGCTTTGAACAAGCAGCGGAGACCCTTAAAAGGCCCAAGCCCCCACTCTTTTTATCAGCATTTTTACATACGTGCAGCTACAGCGTGCACACATGCATTGCATGGTCCTGCCTGTGTGAGTATTTGGGACATTGCGCTCATCTTGAAGTAAGATGCAGCATGGATGTCTTTCCACCCCCACGGATATGCCCAGAGCATCGGGATGGTGGTTTCAGGCCATTTGCAGCAGTCTCCATCCCAGCTGGGTGACAGCAGTGGGGCAGGGGGAGCTGGGTGCGGTTCTGCTGGAGAGGGCCTGTGATCAGCTCCTGGGTGTTGCCGTGATGGGGAGGATTTGATAAAAGGATCAAGCTTTCCCTGGCATTATCACGTTGTAGTGAATGGGCAAACACTGCTCTTCTGGTCTTGCCTCTACCTCTGAGATCACCAGCAGCTGCTTCATTAACTATTAATGGCCTGCTCATTAATGCTGTAAAAGGCTAGGACCAATCTTGCAGATTTTCTGGACTCTTCCCCTGAAATATTTATGACTTGTTCACTGTGCAAAAGGGCAGGAGCAGCAGCAGAGAACATGCCTCCAAGTTTTGTTGAGCATTATTAAAGAGCTCATGAATATGAAGGAGCTGGCAACTTCTCTTTTTTTTTTTTTTTTTTTTTGGCTTTCCAAGCTAACGCTGCATGTCTGGCTGTAGGAGCCGAGCAGGCTGGTGGTTTGCTGAAGCATTGGTGGTTAAGTTGGTCCCCTGGTGAGCCGTTACTCCAGGCAACCCCCTGTAACACCTCAGATTTGTAAACAGACTTACCTAGTCTAGTGTCTGGTGCTCTGCCTTCTTAGCAGCATCTTGGCTGCTTCGCTGATGACCTGTAGTTCCTGTAGTGCTTTCCTTTGCATCACACTGTACGAGCACCAAGGCATAAATGCTACCTCCAGGGGAGGTTTTACTACTCTTGTTTAACAGCTGGGGAAACTGAGGCACAAAAGTTGAACAGTTTGCCTGGAGCCAAGCAATGGGAAACCAGCAGAAGATGGAAATGATTTTGCCCAGAACTGTAAGGCTACTTTTGATTAAAGTTTAGTTAGTATGAAAGAGGGTGACACACACCAAGCCTCATCTGAAGCCACTGCTACAGGTTGTTCCCATCCCATCCCAAACAGAGCTCCCTCATGATCGCAGAGAGGAGCACTGAGTAGTGTTTTCCCTGGGAAGGTGCCAGTTATTTTTGCTCCCTTCAGTACCAAGAAGCAGCAGGAAAGCTATTATCTCCCCTCCACCCAGATTCTGGAGATAAAACTGTTCTTCCTGTCACTTATATTTACCAGCAATAAAGAGTCTGTCCACTAAATCGCTACTGTAGCTCGGCTGGTGGTGCTCCAAGCAGATTAAAATCTATTTTTCTTTCCCACAGCCATCTGCACAGCTAACACTAGTGTAAATACGTGTGGGAGTTTTGGTTTTTTTTGGTGAAGTAGAGAAATATGCTTTAAAGATAACAGGTATGACTCCAGGAGTCAGGACCGGTCTGTACAAAGTTTAACGTCTTTTCCATATGCAGCTAGCCTTTAGAGCTGAAAGGCTTCTGTGTGCTTGGAAGATGCAGGGTATATCAAGAATGGCCAGTCTTTGATGCTGTTTGAGCTTCAGGGCTCGCGGGTAGTGCCGGACTGGAGCCAGGCAGCAAAATAGATCCGTATCAGAAGCATTCTCTGGTACAACTTTCTCATTATTATTTCTCACAAGAGTGTGAATATTTTATCCCGCATCGTATCAAATTACAAGGGATGCTTGGTTTCTCTCCTGGAGCCATTCCTTGTAGTTGATGGAGCAAAGTTACGGTGGATGTAGGGTAGAATTTCAAAGTCCTGTTCTTCACCAAAGCAGCATTTAAGGGTTTATCTTAACAGCTTAATTTCATACTGCTAGGACAAGATGAAGAGCCTGCTCAGGTAGCCAGGTGGTTGCCGCAACGTAGTGCTAGAACATGGCCGTATTGTACCCTGTATGATTGCGGCAGGCCCTGGTGGGACTTCGTTGTCATCTCCGGGAATATCCCGGCAGCATGCTGAGTGCCATCTGCTTTTGCCCTCAAAACTAGCGTGTCTCTGGGGAAGACTTCTGGGACTCTGCTGCTGCAAGAACAGCATCCAAATCTTGAGCGACTCTTGTCAGTCTTGATTGAAGCAGTTCCTCCAAAAGCTAGAGAAGGGGTGGATGGAGGAATCAAGTCCCTGTCCCTTGGCTGGTGTAGCTCTTCCAGAGCCAGCTGCAGTGGAGGCTGCAGAGCAGATCATCGTCATTTGTTTAGTTACCAGTGGTGCCGTTACCTCTCCATCTGTAGAGCTGCTCTCTTTCTCATGGAAGGTCTGCCCCCTCATCCCAGCAAGGGCATGAAGCTGCATCTGAGTTTTGGGAGCCCTTTCCTTGCTTGTTCCTTTGTAGTTAGGGGGAGTCTGCCCAAAACAGACCTTGTTCCTCCTCTCTGAGTATGGGATTGAATCACAGGTGAGGGATGTTGCTAAATCTCTGTTCCTGAGCAGAGGGAAGACCAGTGTAATTCAAAGTGCTGGGGGCTGTGTCTTACCTCTGCCATGTATTAATAATCTGAGAAAATACAGTGATAATTAACACCTTCAGTAAGTAGAAACTTGGTGTATCCTATGAAATAATTGGAAGAGGGAGGGGTTCTCTGTAGAAACACCAGCTTTCAGTTCTTAGTGTCATAACAGGAACTAAAAGAGCTGCTGGCAGCAGAGAAATTCCAGATGTGTTTTCTGCATGCTGCTCAGCTGTGGGTTACATTTCTCAAAAGCATGTCTGTTCGCACTCTTGGCCAGATTCCTGATTTCAACACTTGCGGACTAAGGACTGGACCATGCTTTGGAGGATGCTGCAACTCATTAATTTTTTCTTTTCTGCCAGTGTAGTCATGTCAAGATACAAATGATTGCTCACAGTTATGAATTGTGGTTTCTAAAGTCTAGCCTTTAAAGTGATGTCTTGGCATCTAAGTGATCAGTGGGGTGCCAGCAGTTCATTGGGAGTTGTGGGTCTCCATTTTTCATAGAAAACATCTGTTCGTTATCTGTATCTGTGTTCGCCTTGTGTCCTCAGGGGTGGGGGGGGTACCCAGGTTTGGTATTGTCAGCGTAAATTCTCATGTGTGTTTAGATTGGTGGGTGTTCCAGCTGGCAGCCTCTTTAGTTCATGGTAAATTCTGACTCAGGAAAGTGTTATCTAAGCCTAAAATTAAAAGGAAGAATGGGCAAAACTGGCCTTATAGCTATAGGTAGAAATGGAGGAACAGGTCAGCCAGCCAAATAAAATGCCTCCTGGTTGAGTCTGTCCTGGGGTGAAGCTGTCCGGCAAGAACTGCTAAACTTGGCCTTTTCAGAAGAGTTTAATCATCCTTTGAGCTGTGCTAGTTTCTCATTTTTGCCGCTGATGCTGTTGGTGCATTGTGCTTGCCTTGGCTTAAGGAGCGCAAATTCACCCTGTGACCACCATGCTTGTGTAGTTGGGTCCTTCTGCACTAACGTGACATGCTGGAGCCCCAGCCAGTGCTTAGCTGGACTTTGCATATCAATGGAAACTGTCCTGTTAGGCTTTTTAGAAAACCATTTCTTTCATGGCATCAGCACCTTGACTCTTACTTGACAGTGTCCGATGGTCCCCACCTCCAGCAGACGGAGCAGCTCTGTGTGGAGAGGCCCAGAGGCTGAATTCGGCATTACGACGCAGGTTTAATGTGTGCTGGGGAAGGCAGCTCACATTTCACCTTTTTCTGAAAACAGCTTGGGGTTAAGCCATGCCTACACTACAGGCTTCTGCCGGCAAAGCTGTACTGGCCAAAAAGCATGGAGAGGTGTGACTGTCGTGACGCAGCCCCGAGGCTGCATGTGCTGGGGAAGCTGCCCCTTCTCCAGCCTGCGGAGGACTCGTCCTGGGCTCCTGGAGTCCTGCCTAGAGATGGGGCTTTGCTGCCATAGCCCTATCTGCCGTGCAGTGTTTTGGCAAGGTTATGTGGGTGTTCATCTGCTGCTGGAGTGCTTCGGGGGTCTTCGTTCCTGTACATTTTCAAAGGGGTGTTTTCAGATCCTCCTCAGTAAAACAGAGTTGGAAGGCCTATTTTAATGTCACGGGTCCTCTGTCATCGTCCGTTGCGGGGTGGTTCTGGTGTTCCTGCAATACTCCGGAGCGGGGCACGGTGGCTGTTATCCTAGCTATGTGCCGTCTAATGCTGGATAGTGTTGCAAGATCCAAAAATAAGAAGTGGGAAAATACACAGACAGAGGAAACAAGGCACAACTTTACCTCTTGGGCAGAGCAGTAATTCACCCTCTTCCTAGCACATTTTCATCCCCTGGGTGTCAAAACATGGGTAACTCCATTGGGTTTTTACCACCTACTCTGTCTTTCCACACCAAGCTTTAATCCTTGGCTCCCCTCAAGAGCTGATGTAGCTACACTTCTGCTGCAGGTCCTTTGGTGAAATGCTACTCCTCTCTTCCTCCCCAGCCTTTTAGAGTTGCACATTTCTTTGCTTGAGAAAAACACCTCAAGGTGTATCCCCAGCCTCATTGGAGAGGCAGAGAAGAGAGCGGTTTATCGGTGCTTATTTAATCTCATCCCTCTTAAAATACAAGCATCTGGTATCTGCTTGCATATTTTCCATCCCAGCATTTGCAACACAGAAAAGTTTCATTAATAAGAATTACGTGTAGAAGTGCTGAGGAATGAAAATGGTTTGCACAGGGTGAGGTGGAGAATGAAAACCTCCTCTCCTGTAGCTTGGCTGGGACCAGACCCTCTTGCCTCTCCTTTTCCTCTAGTGCACTCGTGTCCCTGGGTTGTGCTTTGCTGCCTGAATAGCTCAGCTTCTCAGTACAGTACAGGACACACCAATTTCCAAACGGGTCCCCAAGGATGTGCCAGGTGAGAGCCACAGATGGCAAAGGCCACAGCAGACTTGCAAGTCTCTTATTTATCTGTTTGCTTGTATGTTTAAAGTTACTTATTGCCTTTGGCAAAACTAGTGCAATTGTTCGGTCTATTGGAGTTGCCCAATTAAGTCTCAAATCAGATAAAAGTCTATTGAGATGTGATTGTCAACAAGAAACCATCAAGATGGCCAACTTGGCCTCCATGAGGAACATGGGTTCTGACTTGCAACAAATATGTGGCAAGGCTTTGGTTTCAGCTTGGGTTTTCTCCCAGAATAAAAATGGGAAGTGTCTCATCTTTCATAGCAGTCTTTTACCTGTGCCCCCCACCCCACCCTCACCCCTCTTGGCATTTTTTCTTCCTGCAAAGGGGACCCTGAAAATTATTTTGGTAGAGCAGGGTCTAGTCAGGACAGAAACATGCTATGGAGGGGCCGAGCCTGAAATGTTACTGCTCTCCAGCAAGTTTCTTGTATCTGTATGTATCTATGTGCCAGTTCTCTTCATAACCATGGAGAGCAGGGATGCCTGGCTTCCCAGGGCATGAAGCGCTTCTGTTTAGCCTCTTCCAGTGGGTCACAGGTGATGGGACCTGTGTGTAATGTCCTTAATAACATCTCGATTCCCTGTTCCTCCTTTACCATGCTCTCCCTGCAGCTGGGAACTCACCATTACTGTAGGAAATCACACCAGTGTCCCAATGTTCAGGAACAACACTCTTTTTTTTTTACCTGTTGATTGGGTGGGGTTTTTTTAGAGGCAAAATGCTGAAGGCAAAAAAGTCAATAAGCAAAGCATTTAGATGAACGTGCAGTCATTATAACTGATACCTGGGCGAAGGAATGCAAACAGGCCAGTCTGTGGCTTGATTCCTTCAGCTCCTGTCCCTCTCTTTTGTTTTTAATTGTGAGCACAGGAAGGGGCCAGTGTATGACCATATGCTTAGAAAATGCTGGTTACACATGTCTTCCAAACAATGTTGTCATAGTTAGATGTCACGTATGTGACACATTTTGTCACGCTGTGAATGTACCTGTGTGACTCTGTGTTTCCTTCTCTTGTTCTTTGTCACCAGTAGTAACAACTGTTTCCAGTCAACTTCTGCATCCATTCTCAATAAATGGGGAATGTGATTTCACATCATTCAGTGCCGGTGGGAAATTCATACCCTAGGAAATTTGCAAGGGTATTGCAGGGAAAATGTTAAGCACATGCTTAAGCGTTATTGCTGTTGATCAAATTAAGTTTTGCTCTTAAGCCTTAGGAGCTGTTGCTTCTTTCCCAGCGTTGATCTTAATGGAGGGTTCTGAAAGAAGGGGAATTGATCCCCACTTGCAAGACCCTGAAGATGGAAGTGCACCTTGAGGGAAGGAATAAGCAGCAGAAGTTGATGCTGATATTGCTGTGAACATTATCTTGGTCATAGCTTTTCATTTTCCGAAGATCCTTTCAGCATGATATAAAGATTCCTTCAGTTTTCAAAAGTTGGGTGGGTTTTTTCCTCCCCTTGTGATTTGTTTTCCCTTATTTTTCTTGTCATATAATCAACTTCGCAGTTTTAACAAGGTTTTGTTGTTAACACTACTTTGAGGCAGCGATATCTAGGCTAAAGAGGTTCGCACCTCTTTGGTGTGAGCAGGTTCTTGTGAACTCTGGGGAGGGAGGTCTTGTGACGAGAATGTGGAGGAGCAAGGGCTCAAGGCTCCTAGGTCCAGATCCAATCTCTGTGGCTTTCCCTCCTATGAGCTTTTGACAAATGGGAGATGAATGCAGACTCCATATAACCATCTTTAAGATAGATCTCCCTTGGGGAGAGTATGGGTTAATTAACATTTCAGAGGCGCTTTGAGTTCCTTTGATAGGTGTTACAGAAATGCAGAAGGGTTTTGGTTTTTTCTTGCTAGACATAGGCTCTCTGAAGGACAGATTTTAATGATGTTGGTTTACCTCCTAAGAGCTTTTTTTCAAATGGAAGACTATTTAACTTCTCATGTATGTACCGATATGGTGGTTTACTGCCAGTTTAAGCCAAATAAAATATTCAGCTCCCGGACCAAGACTGGATTTGGTACCTTCACATCATGAAAGCTCATGCTGATAATTTGCCAGTAGCCTCAGGGCTCTGATAGTAATTTGCCAGATGCTATACTGAACCTAATTTGCATGTGTATTTACATAAATGCTTTAATTAAAATTATATGCACCAACCTGAGATAGATGAGCAGCACTGTCTGCTGTCTGTTTACATTCCCTGACAATAAAACTCTGCCTCGGCTGCTTCTTGCCGATGGTACAACTTGACAGGGCTATTTGAGGTGTGGACTAGCAACTTGACAGATTTTTAGTCAGGCTGTGCTGCAAACTGCAGGGCAACCTTAAGCTTCCAGGACCAAACTCTGCCTTTATTTTAGCAGCAGATTTGAGCATCTTGCTTCTAGAGGTCAGATTTGGTCTGTGGATGCTCTAGATTTAGGGTAGTTTTGTGCAATCAGGGTTTTAGCTACTTACAGACAATGTCTGCTTTGTCACATATGCAAAATGTGAAACCCCACTGAGGACAGCAAAAAAACGTTTTAAATTCAGCTTCCACCAAGAATAAAATTTCTGAGCACTGTTCATCTTTGAACGGAGCATGACAGAGCCCCTTGTAGGGCAGAGAGCTCTAAATCAAAGGGATTTCGGGGCCCAAGGGCCCAAGTGGAGCCCTGGCTGTTTCACTGGGACGTGTGAGAGCTCATGGCGGAGTTTGGATGAAGGCAGTGGAGGCTCTGGCTGAGGCTTTCGCTTAGACCACACATTTGATCTGGAAAATGCAAGCATATGCATACAAATGGAATCCAAGCTGTGCACTTTGCTGTTGGACAGCGGAGGATGTTATGGTTGACGTTGCTGTACTGCTTCCCAGTTATTGGGAAGTTGTCATAAAGTGTTGCAAAGGAATCGATGGCAAAGTTATGACCAGTTTCACAGACCTCTCTGAAGATACATGAAGGACAGGCTAGAAGAGAGCCATAACTACCCTGCCTGGATTTGGAGGGTTACTGAGCTTTATTTAAAGGTGTTTACTTAGCTTACTCTATATGAGACACTTCAAAGCTGCTGCATACCTCACTGAGCAGAGGTTGTATATATGTTGGGGGTTGGACTAGATGACCTTTAAAGGTCCCTTCCAGCCCAAACTGTTGTATGATTCTGTACAAATCTGAGCATTTCCAGTCGCTTTCTCCAGTGACCTCTGACTATATTTGCCCACTGTCATTTCTGAATCCAGTGTGATAGAGTCCATTCCCTTTCAGCATAACCATACATTGACCTGTTTGCCTGATAGCTCTGTGGAAGAGGATAAATTGCCCCATGTATTACAACCTACTGTGGGACAGGTAGCCAAAACCTCTTCATTCAAGTCTGCATGCAAAAGCACAGGCAAAAGCATCTACATTTGTTGCAAAGGGGCTTAAATATTTAAATTAGGAGGTCTTAGTAAGCAGGGTGAAACACATGTATGGAGTGAGTGACAGTACAGAGTGGTGTGGTGGAAAGGGGAGCTGGAGCCCATCCTGCACCCACGGGCGTTGCAGCCCCCGATGCTTGCAGGGGTGATGTGCTGCTGGGGCCACCGTTTGCCCAGCAGCTGGGTCAGCCGGGGGGTCGTAGCCAGGCAGCACTTGGTACTGCTGGGACATGGTGGTCTCCGTCGAGTCATGGGCATGGCAAAGCCAGATTGGCAGTCTTGTGAAGCCACAGCCTTGATTTAAGCTGAAATAACATAAATAAATCCAAACTATCAGTCTTGCTCTTGTCTCATCCATAATAAGAGTATGAAAACACTTCCCATATTAAATTCCTTATGGTGAGGGGCTGCTCTGATACTTGATAGGAAGGTGGGGAAGGCAACTGAAGGAAAGGAGCCCTTGTTTCTCCCTGGTGTGAGGGAGAGGAGGGGAAGGTACGTGCTAGTTACTCAGTGCTGCTTTTTAGGGTCACTAACTGGAGTGAGGAGTCTGGAGGAATAACAAGGAACTTCTCCACTAACAAAGGTTTTTCAGTGTGAGGGGAGCAGCTGAAGGAGAGGGCCTGGGATGTGGCACACAGAGGGAAAAACATTCCCCCAGGGAAAGTGTCCTGTTAGGGTGGGATATGTGCTTTTGTTAACATCTGCTCTGCAGTTGCCTCCTGCAGCAGGGAGGTGCATTGGCCGGTTGTCCCTGCTCAGGCTCCCACGTCCCTTGCTGCCATCCATGCCGCATCTCCCAGCCAGGCTGGCACCACCACCCGGCCCCTGGGGAAGGAGCAGTATGGCACAGGAGCCCTGGCAAGTTGGGGTTTGCAACCCACTTCAGCGCTGAAGCATCCCCGAGGTTTGAATTCGGAGCAACACCCAAGGTGTTGGTACCGCTGTTGCTACTGAGTTTGGTACCTCTGGCTTTCCCAAGGTCACCTCTCGGTGTGCTTTGAGGTGGGAGAGCCAGCCAGGGAGGGGGTTCAGTGGGCAGCCCTGGGTTTGGAGAAGGTTGCTTTCAAAAGTCATTGTGTCTGTTCGATCTTAAAATTCACTGCTAATGCTTTAAGTGTAGCGAGTGCTGTAAGCTAGCCTTTAATCAGCCTGTGCGTATTTTAAGAATTGTGCCAACTGTTACTGCCTCAGAGATACCTGGAGATTTGGTCAGGAGAAGCCTGGCCTAGTTTTTTGGGGTAGCTAGCAATGCCTTTTCATTCCCCTATTTAACATGAGCCTCCCCGGTCTATTTTTCAAGGCATTTTCTTTGAAAGGTTGGAAAGCTCCAAGCAACCAGTTAATGCATGGGGGAAGAGAGAAGCCAGGGTGTAGTAGAGAAATAATTATTGCAATTAGAAGTATATTAAGAACTGCACTTCAGCCGTGGGTGGAGTACAGCATGGTGGGGTGCTGGAAGGAGGGTCACCCTTGGCCGAGGGGACCTCTGTCCCTGCCGCGGTGAGGGCAGTTCACTTGTCTGTGGCTCTTTGGTTATAGAGGTGTGATGCTGGAGGCAGCATCCATCAGCCTAGTGCAGGACTGGCGTGGTGTCCCTAATGAAGGCAAGGCTTACTTGGCTAAAATCTTGGCAATAAAATGCTGGGGTTTAATCATTTGCGTATCAGAAATCTGCTAGGCTGCAGGTTTTGTTTGTGTTGCACAACTGGTGTGGTGGAAACAGTTACTCATCTTTCCATCCCAGATCTTCAGACTGGGAAAATGGAATATAAAAAAGGATCTGTCCTGACGATTCTCTGGATCTTGAGTGTGCCAGATGGGTGTCCCAGAGCCAGGAAAGAGATGCTGGGCTTAGTCAGACCCCTCTTGAGCTCTGACTTGGAAATGCACATGCAAATGGCCCCGCTCACCATGTGCCCAAGTCCCTGTGAAATGAGGGCTGGCCAAAGCGAGTGCCTGGCTCCCAGCAGAAGCACACTTGCTAATCAGGCTCTTGGGCAATGTGGTGTTATTCTCAGCATCACATCACCACCAACATACGCAAAAAGCATCTCTCAGAAGTAAAAGCACTCCATCCTGGAAAAGCACTTGAGAGCCAGTTCATTACCTCTTTGCTTCCACCAAAAGTTAATTGCTTTTTTATTTTTTTATTTTTTCTGCTGTCATCTAGAGTTGCAAGTGAATTTTCTGAGTCACTCCTACTACAGACTGTCACCTGTTGGTAGGCATCCTCCTAGAAGTGTCCTTTCTCCATTTCCCACCTGTGTACAGATAAAGTTGGTATGAGACCTTCAAGATGTCTGCAACAAGTCATCTTCTCCTAAAACATGGTCCGACCTTTTGCCACGCAAGGCCAGTTCTTATTTATTATTTCTGTTTCAGAGCACCTCAAGACACACATCGGGTTGACGAAATGACATAGAGCAAAGCCGGAGGCTGTGCCAAATAGTTCATAACTGTGGAGGAAAACTTGGCAGAGGGGCAGAGAAAGAGAGGGATGAATTAATGGTAAAACATCTGTGTGAGTGTTTTTAATGTGTTTGTCTCACGTTAGCTTTCTTATACGTTGTCAGCTAAGTTTTGTACACCTAATGGCAAAGACATTAAATAGTATTTAATAAAAATAGAAGCAGGGTATTTAGAAATCAATCCAGATGCTCTTTCACTGTTAATTAGACTTTATTATTAAAAAAAATCCTACCTTTTTGATTCGGAGTCACCCAACAAAACTAATTCTTGGCTCAGATGGATGTTTGACTTAAGTTCGAATGTTCTCTTTCTCTTCTTTTTAAACTAAAAAACCTTAGCTTTTAAAAAATGATATGGTATTTGCAGAATCAATAGAAAAGCTGACCCAGATAAAAGTGCGCAAAAATTGGTTTCATGCCCTAGAACTTTTCCTGCATGCTTTTTGATGCAAGGTATCTGATCCTTCAAAAAGGAGGTAACATACAGTGATCTCAGCAGCTTTGAAGAATTGTTCTGGAAGAATAACAAGGAACACTGGAGAAAGGGGTGTGCACATGTACCTTTTTTTCCCCCTCATTAAATACATTGTGAGATGGAAGAAATTAATGTCATGTTGCTGGTTATATGGAAGGACAGGATAAATTTTTTATGAAATCTGGTTTTGTCTGAGTTTTAAAGGGTGAAAGTGCATTTCTCCTGAACAGCTCTTCACAGTAGGATGCGAATTGCATTTTGTCTTCCCTGGTTCAAACCTGCTTCTGCTGGAGCGAGGGGCAAGGTTGTATCCAAATAGTATCAGGATTTGCTCTCAGGAATGTAATTATGCCCTCCATCCTGAATCAGATAGAAAGCTGTAAAAAGTATCTGCTGCTACAGATGTATTCCAGTTTAAGCAGGATCCAAATCTTAATTTGATTCCACAACAGCGCTTAGATCTGAGGGAGTCAGACATTCAGCGTCTGAACCTGTATTGCTTTGGCTTCCAAAACCATCCCAGGCTGCTCAGGGCTGTGGACCCGGAGGCATAACAGATCAGCCTCCAATGCAGGCATCCCTGCAGTGAAGGTGATGAATTGATAGGACAGATTTGTGGGACCAAAAGACTGGCCAGCTGTAAGGAGAAAGTTTCATTCCATCCCTTTGTCTTCACAGCCTTAAAAAAAAAAGAAAAAAAAGAAGAAAGTCTAGCTGGAGGGGAAGGATGGGCTCAAAGTTACTGATTCTTAACAGAATAAGCAGACGCAGTGCCCAGGCTGCGCTGGCTATCCCCAGGATAGGGAGAAAAGGCCACAAAAGCAACTTCTTTGTGGGGATTTCCACAAGCCTTTCCAGTCCTTGGGGTTGGATGCTGTTATTCAGTGCTTGGTGTATGCAGACTTGCGGCTGCGTTTGCTGGAGCACGGCGGGTACTGAAGTGCCAGCACTGGAGCAAGTGCAGCAGGCAGGCGGGTGCCCTGGGAGGTGCTTGCCTCAGGTGGGCTGCGCCGGGGGTCTGCAGCGAGGAGAGCAGCTGAAGCTCAGCACTGAGCAGGACCATATAGCAACATGCAGTGGACTCCAGGCAACCTTTCCTGTGGTCGCTTTGTGGCTCCTTGAAAATAGCTGAAAATAAGTCACCTGGCACGAACGTAGGGGCGTCTGACCCAGGTGCATCTCAGTTAACTTCCCAGATACAGGCACATGGATGCTCTTACTGGAAATAAGAAACTCAACAACACCTAACAGTGCTGGTCTTCACGAGCGAATGAAGCACAGCCACAGTTATTTGAAAGGAGCAAAGTGATTTCTTGATTTATATTTACACCCTGTGCTCATTTCATTTCTTGTACCACTTTTGCACTGACGGCTGCTGTGTTTGGCAGGAATTTGCAAACACATCAGTGCTTGCAGCCAAAAGCAGGAATGGTGTAAACAGCTGGAAAAGGGAAACCCCTTCCTCTTGTATTTATTTTTATAACAGCAAAATGTAGTTGCTGGCTGACCTGGATCAGTCTTGTCTTTTTTTTTTTTTTTTTTTACCTTTTAAGCTTGGTTGGGTTTTTTTCTCCGTTTCAGCTTGGGGGTTGAGGGAAACAAAAGAGGGAATGAATTAAGAGCAGGAGAAGAGTGTCTGCTGCTGGGCTGTGTCGTGTGGTGGGGAAATCAGGCTGAAACTGGAGAGACCGGGCCAAACCCAGCAGCAGCACTGGGAGGCTTTAAATTGTGTCACTGACAGTGGATCTAGGTGGTGCAAGTAGCTAGCGATGTTTATGGCTGCAGTTCAGGTTAAATAGTGTGCACACATGAAGTGGTGCTGCTGGGCTGCTGCTCACATCACTTGCCCTACCTGCCTGCATGGTACCTCTTAGAGGCAGTCTCCAATGATGACCCCCCATCCTTTCCAAAGTGGCACATGAGTTTAGGCTGTGGGGACTGATGTGGGTTAGCACGTTTTTGTACTGTTTGATTAATTTCTGTCTTTCTCTGTGTTGTTTTTTTCCTCTGTAGCACTGCTGTTGTGAGCTTAGGCGTTTGGGAGTGGGGTGGGGGGAGAGGAAGGACAATGTGATTCTTGGCTGTGTCCCCAGTGTACAACATACACCACGTCTCTTCAGCAAACTTGTATGATGACACCTGTGTGGATCTGAATGCAGGGACTGCAACGCTACAGGCTTGGGGAAGTGACTGGAAAACTGCCTGGTGGAAAAGGACCTGGGGGTGCTGGCTGACAGCCGGCTGGGCATGAGCCAGCTGTGTGCCCAGGTGGCCCAGAAGGCCAACAGCATCCTGGTTTGTATCTGAAACAGTGTGGCCAGCAGGACCAGGGCAGTGACTGTCCCCCTGTACTTGGCACTGGTGAGGCTGCGCCTTGAATGCTGTGTTCAGTGTTTGGCCCCTCACTTCAAGAGGGACACTGATGTGGTGGAGCATGTCCAGAGACAGGCAATGGAGCTGGGGAAGGGTCTGGAGCACAAGTCTGATGAGGAGCGGCTGAGGGAACTGAAGTGGTTTAGCCTGGAGAGCAGACCTTATCGCTCCCTACTACCTGAGAGGGACTGTAGGCAGGTGGGGGTCGATCTCTTCTCCCAGGTTACAAGTGATGGGATGAAACAGCCTCAGGTTGCACCAGGGGAGATTCAGGTTGGATATTAGAAAAAAATTCTTCACCAAAAGGGTAGTCAAGCATTGGAACAGGCTGCCTAGGGAGGTGGTTGAGTCACCATCCCTGGAGGTTAGGGACATGGTTTAGTGGTGGACTTGGCAGTGCTAGGTTAACGGATGATCTTAAAGGTCTTTTCCAACCTAAATGATTTTATGATCTGTGACTGGACATCCCCTGGTGTTGAAAATTAGTTAGCAGATGACCAGTCTGCAGGTCAGTTGTTTAAAAATAAAATAAAAGTTATTGCTGTACATATGTTGGGCAGCAGAAGCATCCTACAACAGTGCTACTGTAGCAACTGCTGTGTTGGAAAACAGTTATCAATCATGGTTCTGGCAGAGGAGTGTCTGACAACTGTTTTCCAACATGTTTATTACTGTGGGCAAATAGGTAACTAACCAGAGGGTGACAGTCTGAAATGCAAGGTTTAAGAGGAATAATGTGAAATAGTTAACTCTTTTAAAAGCCAAATAAATTAATGATGAACTTTCTGTCGGCCAGAACCCTGCAGGACATCGCTTGCTCTCTGGTTGAATTTTCTTAGGCGATCAAACATTCTTCTTGCTTTAAAGCTCTTGCTGCCAATTTAAAATATTATACGAGACTGGGATTTCTCACCCTTCAAGAAAACACTTTGATTTGTTGAAGGAAGGTAGGAACGGTTAAGGAGGTAGGAAAGAAAGTGATACACCTTTCTCTGTGCTGACATCCACAGCTGGGGGATGTGTTGAGAAGTAAATATAATCTACTTTGAGCAATGCTTTCCCATTCTCTTTCATTTTGGTTCGGTGCTCTGGTTCCTAATCAATTAGACGTAATGAATGGAAGTGAGGTGCAGCAAGGCTGTACAAACTCAGCAGAGATGCAGGGGATCATCCCTCCACGCTGGGGCCCTTGGGGTTAATGATTGTTTGCATATTTTTTAAGAAAGCGTTGAGATGCGACGTGGCAGAGGGTTGCTGTCCATCTGTCCACTGCCAGGGAAGCCAGGACCCTCACGAGCCCCTGCCTCACCCTGCAGCCAAGGCCAGCCACGGCTGCTGCCGGCAGCCAAACCACGGTCTTCTTACTGGCTTCAAGCACAACTATGGATGGGCACATCTTGGTCCCGAGCAGCCTGTGGCCGAGAGGTCGGAGCTGTCCCCTGGGAGGGGGTAGTTGGGTGAAGGTGGCCTTGGTGGCTGCCCAGGTTGCCTGGCTCAGCTGCCCACTGCCCTGAAGCATCACTCTCATGCTTCTCCCTGGTGAGATGTAAGAAGATTTATTCCATCCTGATAGAGAGCATGTTTTCTGAAATCTTCTAAAGCTCTAAGGATGGGGGAATAGTTTCTTTGACAGTGCTGCCATAACTGTGAAAATCTACCTAAACCTACAGAACTTTTTCCTTCTTTTTTTTTCCCAAGACAGCTTACTTCCTTTTTGCTCTTATTTACTTTTATTTTGTTGTTATTTGCTCTTTGCTTCTTTATGCTTCTGAATAGTTCCAAAAGCAGGTGGTAACGTAAAGAAGGCATTGCAAAAAGGGGTTGGGTCCATTCCCGTGGTTTATAGAAGTTTTCCTGGGGGAAGCAAGGGCTGGAGAGCCACAGCATGCTGTAGCCCTTGAGTGATTCCCTGGGACACCTTCTGCTCACAGGTGCCTACAAATGGTGCAGCATGGATTAAGACCTCATGCGAGCAATTGTCACACTGCTGAGATGAAGAAAAGAACCCTTGACAGGAGCCTCCTACACTGTGCTTTCCAGGTTGGGGCCGGTGGTTTTCCTGGGAAGTGCCAGAGCTGCTGGCAGCAGCTGCTGCGGGGTAGAAATATCCATCTGCATTTCAGCTTCATTCAAAAGGCTGGAGAAAGGTGGCTGAGAGCCATGTGGGGTAGGGATAAGACTGCTGGGGATGGATATCCCAGGGCCTGTCTGAGCATCACAGCGTGCATGTGCTTATGCAGAGATCTCAGAGCACTTCAGGGGTTTTTAGTGCCTTTTTCATCACTATTCAGGTATTTGATGGAAACTCTGGAGTGTGCTTTATGCGTTTATCTTGGGGATGGGGGCAGGAATGGGATAATTTTATTAGCTTTATAAGATGTTGAAGTGAAGGATGCTCACAATGAGCGTGTTACTCCCTTGCACTGAAGTCTGCCAGGTTCAATGAACGTTTATTGAGGACCACCCCAGCAGCCAGGAGGTGTTGGGGTGCTTGGGATCCATCAGGATCACTGGGAATTTCAGCGTGTGGAGACAGACAACTTTCAGGAACACTTGCATCTGCTAGTCACATGGCAAGAACAGTCTGCAATCTACAGGCTGGAACCACCCCATTTCCAACAGAGCTGTGCATATTTAATTCAACAGAAGCATTTCTAGCCTAGTGTTAGAAGTAATTCAGATCACTAAGGTGGCGGTTTTGTCATGGTAGTTTTTAGGGAAATCTAGATTTATAAGCTAGACTGAAAAATTAATAAATGCCTAGTACGGTACAAACACCAGGGGGTGAGGGGTGGGGACATGGTGGGCGGCTGTCAGTGCCCCAGCGTGCACCCCAGCCTCATCGTACCCCTGCCCTGCTGAGCCAGCAGCAGAGGACGGCAGCATCCTGGGGCTCGTTAGCTTGATGAAGAAGGTTTGCCCTGACCTGTTGCCTGTGCCACCAGATTTTGGGCATTGGGGCTGGCGGGCTGTGGGGATGGGTCGCCAGCAGTGCCAAGGTTGGGTACCAAAGCCTAGCGGGGCTGCAGAGGGTTGGCATGACCATGGTGATGCTTTCGGCTGACCACAGGGTTTAAGCCACCGAGTTGGCATCTTTCAGGAAAAGAAATAGGGAGGAGTTTGGGGTTTTATTTTTCTTTATCTCAAACACAGCTGGGGAAAGAAAGCAAGTGCTTTCAGGGCTCCCAACTCCACTTCTCTCTGTAAAATGTTCCTTTGCAAAATCGATCATTTCTGTAGGTTGAGAGAGTCTCAAAGGAACTTTTCTGTAAGGCATCAACAAAGTACTGTTATTTCTCTTCCCTGCCCTAACAGCAGCTCGAGATTTACATTTCAGCTCACTAAAGATATCTCAACAATCTGTTTTTTGTGAGAAATTCCATGGCAGACAAAGGAAACTAATCCCATTTTCAGGTGGTTAGCGCTGTAGTGTTTGGGTTGCAGGAGCAGCGCGGAGCTCTGGTGTTTATCAAGTTACATACTTTAAAAGGGTAATTTAAAAATATTTGTGTTTGCTTTGTTTTGTTTTGCCATGAGATGTTACTTTTTTTGGAAGGCATCTAGAATAATGAAGCAGCTGGTGGCTGAGTCTCCTGCTTGGTGTGCAGAGAATGAAGGATGGCTGGGGTAGCTGAAGTTTACCCTCTGCCTTCTGTGGGCTGCATGTATGTACATACGTGTATGTACGTACATGTATGTACACACACACACACTGTGAACTAGGCAATGTGTGGTAACTCGTAAACCACCATCACCTGTTTTGTACGTGTACTCACTGGGACACGGCGCAGGAGCCGGCAGACACGGATCTCCCTGGCTCTTGTCCGTGACTGCAGGGGTGTTTCCATGGCATGGCTCATGTAGGTAAGGAGATGATGCCAGTGTGAATGCCCTCCTGTGGAGTGGGGAGGTCTGAGTTTGCCTGATAGCGGAGTAGTGTTGCATTTCAGGGAAATGATGCTTTCATGCCAAGGAGAGCTGCTTTCCCTGCCTTGAGCTGGATTGGGGTAAGCGTGCCCCTGTGGGAGGCTGCTCAAGAGCTGCTCACACAGGGATGCTCAGGATGAACAAACTTGGGCAAGAGTTTTCTTTTCATTAGTAATTACCTACCTGTTGCAAAAGATTTGACGTTTCTGCCTGAAATGTGGTTGTGACTTCATTTCACTATTGCCTGACTCCAGGTTTTCAAAAGCAGTAGCAGATCTCCCAGAACCGTAACATTGTTTAAAATATCTGAAATATGTATGTATATCTATGTATATACATATATTACCAACTCGTTTGTGAGCTGTTATGTTAAACCCAAATCGTATTCTCGTAGCCACAAGGAGTAGAAACTTTTTGCATGCTTTCTGAGGAGGATTGTGCGATACAAGTACAACAGCAAGGGACTGGATTTAATAACCCTAGAGATTTCTTCCCGCTTTATGTTTCCAAAAGCGGGGATCCTCACAGAAACTTCACCAGCTGGGTCTTTAGGAAAAGCACCAAAAATTGTGAGGCTCATTATACAGTCCTAAGAAGTGACAGCACCATACATATGTATTTATTTTAATTAACTTTCTAAGCAGAGGTTAGAGGGGAAAGACAAGGCTGGGTTGCACTATAGGCGACTCTGTTGTTCTTTAGAAGTGTTTTATTCATAGGGGTGATTTTGGTCCTGTTGGCAAGATGTAGGGTCGCTTGTGTGTGTGTTGGACACAGCACTGGAAAGGCAAGGTTTCAGATAGTGGTTTTGGTGTAAGATAACTGAACTAAGCCCATTAAATGCAGAAACAGCTCAGCCCCAGGCTTGCAGCCTGCTATAGGTGAATGGAGGATTTGACCCAGAAGAGGGAGGGAGGGCAGCAGAAGGTGGCCTGCTGAGTCCAAAAGTGGTGGAGGTGTAAGTAGCACAAAATCTGTGGCTGTCCTGTATGTTTATTTCTCTTCTACAATTCAGTGAAACTGGCATTTTTTTGCCTTACTCTGAGATGGAGCAAAGCAGGAAGCAACTTCCCTTTTATCTATGAATAAACATGCAGTTTTCTATTCTAAGCTCTTAAAAAATGGTTCTGGTTGTGTAAGAGCTCCTGGCCTCCCAGCTCTTTCAGTAGCCATGATGCTCTTTCAGGAAATCAAGTCATGTATTCCTTTGAAAAGAGCCAAAAAAAATTTAATATTCTTCCTAACCTGCTGGGAAGGAGCAAAAGATTCCGAGTGATTTCTGTTGGGTTTGCCATCTGACCTTCCTCTGGCCAGATCACAAGAGCCTGAAGTTTCAAACTCAAATACTTCAGCTTGAACTGAAAATGCAGGTTGTGCTTTTGGTGCTGCTGAAGCAATCAACAAGCTTCTGCCTCTTCTTTGGAGAAGACTAGCAGGGTGTTTTGCTGTGTGTATTTCTTTTACTCAGGAGTGGTGCCATGACTATTTATTTTCTCTTTACCTCTTCTTTGCAGACCTGCAGGCATGGTGTTTCTCAGGTGTGCACACAGCCACTGCCAAACGGGAAATTCTTTATATCAGTTCTGTTGTTGCAGCTGCTAAAGCTAAACCTTCCTCTCCCATTTCTTTTGGGGAAAAAAATAAAAAAGCAAAATTAAGGAAAGCCAACTTTAGCTTTGGGACGCAGCAGGTGAGCCCCTTTAAGGAGGAGAAAGGCAATTTGGATGGCATTTTGTTGAAGTTCCCAGTAGCCAAACAGAGCTTGTTATGGTACGTGTCAGCTGCAGCAGATGTTCTGTGGGTATTTCCAGCCCGAACCGCAGCCGCAGTATCTTAGGACATCAGTGTGTGAGTGCTCTCCACTGTCTGCCTGGCTTAAGAAATGTGGATTTTTTTATTTTTTTCCCCCAAGAGGCCCCCAAGGTTTGTTGTGTTACTGTAATGGGTCTGGAGGACCAAATCATTCAAATTCTGCTTCTGTCAGTGGTGGTCAGTGGAAAAGGGAATTGCTGCAATTCCTGTCAGTCAGCATTCCCGGGTGCTGGTGAAAAAAACTAAATTACCAGTCAGATAGTGGAAGGGATGGCTGCTATTTTCTCCTTTTTTTTTCCTTCCCTCTGACTTACATAGCTTTTCCTCTTTTGTAGGTATTAAAAGTTCTGCTCTCCGTCAGAGGGGTATAAGTACTGAGACTCCCAGGATGTAAGAAATACAGTGCTGTGAGTAGCATTTTTCTTTTCTATTTTCCTTTAAATGAGAAACCCAAGCTTGCTCAAACAGAAGGAAGACTTTTTTTTTTTTTTTTACAGACACTTTAAGAAATGTTTACAACAAGCAAATCCCGTCTTTTGGAACCAGTTGTGTGCCTTTGGCACCTCTTCGCAACCCACAAAATAAAGTCAGCATTGTATTACCACATAGGCTGAATAATTATCTCACTGCAGATATGAACCACATGAATGCATTTAACTGAGAATATGGTCAGCAGAATGGATCATTAGCACCATCTGAAGCTTGTTTGTTGTTTCCAAGCTTTACCAGCCATTGAGAGACAAAAATCTTGCTGGAGAGTTGAGGCGAGGCATCAGGAAGAAAGCCTGTGTCTTTTCAAAGGGGGGAAGAGCACAGATTGGCTGTGTGGTTATTTTTGTGCCTGTGCACAGCATCCCACCCCTTGTTATCAAAACAGAAAACTATCCAATATTTAGCTCTTCCCTGATAAAATAACTTTGGAGGAACTTTTATGCCACAGGAGACCCCTGAGTGCTTGGGTCCCTCCCTAGCTCCAAAGCAGCTTAGCCAGGACCTGTTTTTTACATAAATATATGCATAAAAAAAAGCCTATATATTTAAGGAGCAGCTTCACTATGGCTTTTTCCTCTGCTGCTGAAGGGCCAGGGCTGAGATTTCCCAACAGCTGGGGCTGGTTTGCAGCTCTCCAGGTGGACCAGCTGGGGCTGCACTGGCCTGACCTGGGCAAGCCCTGTCTGGAGCTCTTGGCTACATGCCCGGTACGGCATGGGCTCCTGGGGCAGCTCCTCTGGGCTGGCTAACAGGGCTGATATTTGGACTGGAGGTTTGGATGCCGTTGCTCTGGGCTTCGCTGCTTTTCTGTAAGTAAGTTTTCTTAGCAGGGGGGGTTAAATAAGGGTGTGGGTTTTTTGAGATTTTTAAAATCAGCCCAACTCCTGTCCCATTTTTACCCTGTTCTGCGGTGATGGAAATCTATGGTTACTTGGAAATCAGCAGAGTTTTGTTTCCATTTTTATTTCAGTGGCTTGCAGCCTGTTTTCTGTTACAGCAACACAAATCTATTTGGGTTAGAGGAGAATAAAACCCCAAATTGAAATCAGCCTGAAAAAAGAAAGGGCTGTGTTGTTGTTAACAGGAAAGCAACTGAGTCCACCAGTGTTTGGTAAAGACATGGTAGAAATTCCTTCATAAATCCCTAACAAGTACTGAGGAACTGGTAACCAAAAAAAGACTGAACAGGGAATCCTGCTTTTAGCCTTTTGTGAAGGATACTGGCAATGAGTGCAGTTACTGGGAGAAAAAGGAAAAATTCTGGCAATATTTTGTATTGATCCTCCTTCAGTAAGGTCTGTAGTTCGTATTCTCCCTTCAAATTGCCAGCGTTTTCTCTTAACTCCTTGGTATTTAACCTGTCACGTGAGAGCTGCTTAATCAAGCTGTGGGGTTTATTTTTTGTCGGTTGCTTACAAAGTATGGGGTGGGCTCTGGCCTCTTTTTTTACAGCTGTGTTGGCTCTGGACTGGTGGAAAGAGTAGATACTTACTTAGATGAAGAAAATTCAGCAGAAAGATGCTGTGACTACCTATTGCTTCTCTCAAAGCATATCCATACACTAGAAGTGCTCTTTGCTCATCTGGAAAGTAAAGTTTGCTGGTTTGTCTGTTAAGCAGGCACCATTGAAATTCGGGAAGTGCTTCTGGGGTCCTGTCCTGGTCCTGGCTGGGACAGAGTTGGTTTTCTTCTTGGTGGCTGTTGCAGTGCCGTGTTTGGGCTTTGGTGTGAGAGCAGTGTTGATTAACACACTGATGGTTTTGGTTGTTGTTGGGTGATGTTTATACTGGGCCAAGGACTCTTAAGTTTCTGGGGCCCTGCCAGCGAGAGGGCTGGAGGGGCACGGGAAACTGGGAGGGGACATGGCTGGGACAGCTGACCTGAACTAGCCAAAGGGGTATTCCGTACCATTGACTGTTATGCTGGGTATATAAGCTGGGGGAAGAAGGAAAGAGGGGAATGTTTGGTGTTATGGGGTTTGTCTTCCCGAATAACCATTATATTATAATATAATAATAACCAAGCAATAACCTGCTTTCCTGGGGATGGCCAAGCACCTGCCTGCTGATGGCAAGTGCTGAATGAATTCCTTGCTTTGCTTTGCTTGTAGGCACAGCTTTTGCTTTATCTATTAAACTGTCTGTATCTCAACCCACGAATTTTCTCACTTTTACCTTTTGGATTCTCTCCCCCATCCCACTGTGGGGGGAGTCAGCGAGCGGCTGCGCGGGGCTTGGTGGCCAGCCAGGGTTAAACCGTGACAGGTCCCAATGAATCTGTGTGCTAATGCACCACTGTGGTGGTTGCTTCCAAAAAAAGGAATGAAGAAGAGGGACCTGCGCCTACTCTTCAAATGTGGACTGCTAGTCCCAGGTAGAAGTTGTCTGTGTTGTTAAGTCAAAGTAAAGCAGCAATGCTGAGGGCTGCATGCTGTCTGCGGGTGCCTCTGATGTATCGTAGCTGTGTTATAAGGGGGTGAGAGGGAAGGGTGCCCAGGTAACTTGTGTACAGCTCTGAAATAATTGCAGCAAGGTGTAGTTGTTGCTCAGCAGTGAAAGGAGACTGTAAATTCCCCTTTACCTGTCTCCTACTACACTGGCTGTGTGGCAGCAGCCTGGGTGTGGAACTGGGGAGTGCGAGGTGGCTGCAGCGGGGCAGTGCTAGCTGAGGAACTGGTCCTGCTCAGAAGCTCAGGGAGAAACCAGAGCTGGAAGAGCTTGGTTCCTGTACATCTGTTCTCTGTATCCTCTTCGAATATTGTCCTGCAGAATGTTTTGGGATCAAGTGTTCAGCATGAGATTTAATGGAGAGAGGGGAAAGGAGATTTGTTTGCCATTTCCCTTTGTCCCTTGGCCCCCCAGCACCCAAAGGCGGAATGTGCCTGTGGCTTCTCCCAGAGGTGCCGTCCCCAGCAAGAAGCAGCAGTGCGGGATGCAGCAGCAGTGCGGGATGGCTCTGCCTGATGCCCATGCAGAGGGAACCTAGACTAAGTGCTGATACACTGCATGATGAGCGTTCAGGGATGTTTGTTTGGGGAGCTCCTGTCGCTTCCAGTGGGCTTGGGGACATTGGTGAGCGAGAAGAGGCAGGGCAGGGAGCTGTGAACGGTGGTTGCTTCACCTCTTTGGCTTTAATCGACCTCCCCTTTGTAAGACAGCATCTCTGTTCTGCTATTTAAAAGCAGTGCCAACTGTTTTTATGGGCAGGATCCCCCTGATGGAGTTTTCTTCTCTGGGCGCCCAGGGCAGGTGCAGTGTTGGGCTGTGGAGGCACTGCAGGTCTGGCAGGAGAGCACGGAGGGCAGAGAAGCACTTCTCATGTGTTGGAAAAACTTGGGGAAAAGTAACTTGGAAAAACTTAAGTCGTTTACATCAAGGCTTCTGGATGCGCAGCTATGGAGGAGATCACTTGTGGTGGTGCATTGTTCCCTACCACATTAGGTTTAGATGAGGTTGGGGACTTCAGGCTGGTTTTTTTGTTACTTGGCACTTGAGCAGTGAATTTGCAAATGTTTCCCGTCAAAGCAAAGAAAGGCTTTGACAGTAGTGTGTCCTGTGAGCACCAGCACTGTGTACAGCAGTGGCTTTGCAAAATGCAGCAGCGGTGCTGCTTCCTTGTCCTTACATGGGACAGGAGGCTGGGCTCCAGCTGGGGAGCTCAGAGGCTGAAATCATTGCTTGTACTTGTCACCAGAAAAGCCACCTCTCTGAACTGTGAGCTCCTCACAAAATCAGTACACACTTCCCCTGTGCTTGGTCAGGTGACTGTCCAGAAATGTTAGACAGACCCCCTTTTATTTTTAAAAAAGATGGTGGAGGCAGGAAGACTGCTAGAACTGAGGATTAGAGATGTGGAGGAGAAGCTGGTTGGAGAGCAGGAGAAACTTAGTCAGGATAGATGAGGCTTAGCCAAAGGCCTCCACTGCTCCCTCTGTCTCAGGCCTGGAAGCCAGGCTTAGGCTTTGGATCATGCTGGTGGCTCCCAGCTGGGAAGGGGTGACGAGATTTCTTCCATATGACTGCAAACTCTCAGTTCATCCCACAGCTGGAGGGGGGATGAGGGCAGGTTTTCCCAAGTGCTTATCACTTCTTGGGTTTTGGTAAGGATGGGGTTGCTGCTGCCTGGCTCTCCAGCAGCTCCAGTGTGGTATTCCTTCAGGACCTTGCTCCATAGACAGGAGTTAATGGCACCGGAAGAGGTGAAAGCAGGTTTTGTTTTGTTCTTCTTATTTTTGGTAGTGCCTCTTCTTCCTTTTCTTTTCCGTTAAGCATGATGTCACAAATGACATCAGTCCAATAACTGCTTGTGGTTGTCATAGTCACAGCCTGTGACACCCAAACAAAGCAGCAGGAAACTGAAGCTGGCATACAAATGCTGTAATATTCATCACATTCCTTGTGCTTAATAACTGTGGGGTTAAGTATTTATTTTCCTTCGGGGGGGTGTGGGGGGTGTGGGGTGTGAAGGAAGGGGGGTTAAAAGCACAAAACCAAGTCATTGAGGGGAAGGAAGGTGGTCCCCAATCCATCCGAGCAACACAGCTGCATTTCTCCCTCCTGGTCCTCTTCGCCCCAGCCACTGTTACTCTGGACCTCAGCTGCTTGACTCCCTCCTGCAGCAGCTCCCATCGTTGCAGACCGTATGGTGATACTGTGGCATGGATGAAGGGAGACGTCCCGCTGCCTCTAACCCAAGCTGTGTTCCAAGGCAAAAGCCGCCCAAGGGCTGGCAGCAAGTGATGGCAGCAGCTCTGGGGCGGCTGGCTTTGCTGGGTGGCTAAGGTTGCCATCCTCATAGTGCATGGACAGAGAGTGTAGAAGGGTTTTTTTCAGCTTGGTTGGGGATGAGATATGATTGGGAAGGGTGTTGGGGGGCTTTTTGCTTTTTTTATTTATTTAAATCTGTAAAATAAGCTATTCTGGGTGAGTGGCAAGCTGGTTTGCCCTTACAAGGTTTAATTCCACTCCTTTGGAGTTTTGCACAGTTGGTTTGATGGAAGGCACCTGCTGCAAGAAATAATTCCAGTAATGTAAAAAAAAAGTATTTTTTTACAGAAATAGACCTAGTGTGAGCACCACATTTGAGAGATAAGCGCTGGAGGTGGGTGGTCGGGGCTTGCTGGGAAGAAGCTGCCTAAGCCCCTTGCCATCACAGGCGCGTGGGGAGCTGCCATCCTTGTGCCCCTCGCCAAAACCTCCCCTTGCCCAGCACAGTCCTCCTTGGTACATCCCTGTGGGGGCACAGGCTCCAAGCGCTCCAGTGTGGCCTCCCCAAAATATTTGGGCACGTGATTCCTGGGCTGGGCCTGGATAACTCCCCATCCCTGCTGGAGCGAGGGACCCACGGAGGGCAGAGCCGGCAGTGAGCGCTGCCTGGCTCGGGGGCTGCGGGTTTGGGTGCTTGCAGGGGGTGCTCATTATATAATAGCTGGTGGTTGATTAATATGCTGTGAGTCAGAAACGCCAGGGTATTTTAGCTTTCTCTAGTTGCTATGGCAACATTATTTTAACAAATAGCTTTTTAATATTTAATTAAAACTCAGCTTTTGGCAAGCTGGAGTAAGAACTATTACAATTACTACTACAAAGGTTTAGCAGTGAAGTGTATTTCAGAGCCACGTATTTTTTTGGTTGGGTTTTTTTCCTCACCCCTCCGCCCCGACTGTCAGCTTCCAAAAAATAAAGGGGGGGGGGGGGGATCACTAATCTATTAATTGTCAGAAACATATGCTTGTTCCCAAGACACAAAGCAAATGTAATGTAAATCTGCAGTTACTCTTTGCAACTGAAGGTTGTCGCTTCTTTATAGTGCCAAGCCAGCTCTGTAAGGACGGAGCGGTATGATGGCATTTATTAATCGGTGCTTTGTCACTGGTGTTCCTTCTCTACCTTTGCCTCCCGGATGAGATCATTCCCATTTTGTTTGCTTCGTGTTCCCTCTGTGTCAGGTTGGATGCTTTCCCCTCGCCAGCTTGTAGAGGAGGCTGGTGCTGTGTCCGGATCAGGCTCTGGACTGGTTCCTAGTCTTTTTTTAGGTGAGTTCCTCTGCTCCCTGATACCAAATGATTCTGCAGTGGAGACAAATGAACGGAGAACTCGGTCTCCAGAGAAAAATAAATATTTAACAGCTCTCTTTGTAAATACCCTTTATTTATAGAACAGTTGCAGGTTCTATCATGCTTGGTAAATGGGGATGCTTTTTATGCAAGAATTCTGCCTTGAGGGACTTGGTGGATACTTAATGTCATCCGTGATATAATAATGAAATAAATGTGTTGCTCTCCTGGGATTCCCTCCCAGTCCCTCTTTTCTGTGATTAACTTCAGTATTGCACACTTTGTCTCTATGCACATCGCATTCCTTATTATTGTACTGAAACCTTATTTGGAAGTTAACACCTTTATTTCCTGAGGGGAAGGGAAGGTTGTTGAGTGTTTTGACTTATGCAGAGGAGCCTGAGACTATATGTACCTCTGTCACATATCGCCATGGTGTCTTGCCAGGTTGTTGGGATTGACACGCTCAGCCCCTCGCTGTCCCGGAGGCTGGGGTGGTGCTGATATCCCATCTTGTACATGGGGGAAGGCACACCTGGGGAGATGGACTGAGACGTGTTTCATGCCAGCTGTCTGTAAGTCAAGCGGCTATTCTGTAGTAGCTGTCTAACCATTTCTGGCATCAGTTGAGAGACTGAGCTGTTTGAAGACTGTTTCACCCTGCTTTAGGACAAATGTTGGAGGCAGGTCACAGGTATAATCCTCAGAGCTGTCTGTCTCTTCCCAGTCACTCTGAGCCATAAACTAGATGGGGAAAATTAGGCAAGAGAAGTGCCATCCTGCGCCAAAGATCTTCTATACCCATTTCTGTAGGTGGTCTGTAATGGCATTTCAAGCTGGAGGATGTTCTCACTCATTACACTGCTCTGGTCACACAGTGTTGCATCCCTCTTCCAAAGCGGCACAGCTGATCTGTGCTGAACGTTGCTCACCAGTGAGCATCCAGGGTTAAACCGCTCAAAAGGAGATGCAAACCCGGTCCCTAAGCATGTAAGCTAAGGTGCAAATGATTTGCCTGAGCTCTCCTAGCAAGCCAGGAAGAGAACTAAGGCTTTCCTTCCTATTATGCTGAAGGTGTGCTGTTGCAACTGAAATTACAGTGATAAGGTTATTGCTGCAGTAATATTGCAAACAGTATGTGTGTGTTAGGGAGTTCTTTAAAGCATCCTTCTGAGTTGCATCACATACTTCTTAGTATGCTAAGTCTTTTGATCCCTGTTTAAACCCCGCTGACAGCAACCTCAAGGAGGCCAAAGGTGATCCCTGGATGTGGTGGGAGCTATGATGGGAGCAGGGTCTCTGGCTGGGCAGTGGCAACTGCAGAGCAGCACATGCTCACAGCTACCCATGTCAGCTGCTGGTTCCTGAAAGTTCTGGGAAGGAATCCTTTCTGTTTCCTACCAGCAAGGAACTAAAACGTACTGCAAAAAATCAAATTTGCCTGGTTGCATAACAAACATGGGTCTCCGTGAGGCTTGCAAGGCAGCAGCCAGGACAGGCTTTGCAGACGGGTGGCGGGAGGTCCTGCTGTGCTGGAGGGGCAGCGCGGAGGGACAGGCGGTGACTGTTGTGGGGGAAGCTGACAAGCAGATGGATGGAGCTGGCATTGCCGGTGGAGCGGAGGAGGTGAGTGCTGCTGTGTTATTGAATGCGATCAGGCAACTGCAGAGGGACAAGGGGGGCTGAGAGGTTTGAACCAAATGCCCTGACCATGGGGAGCCTGCGGAACCATTCCCTGGGAGGAGGTGGGATGGGTTTGGTGAAGGTGGCTAGCAGGGGGTCTGAGCAGCAATAGTTTTGAATATCATAGGGTGGAGGATTAAGTAGCTGAAATGGGGATTGTGGTGAGAAGGCAGAGCGATAATGTTTCTACCTGGAATTTTCATTATGCAGCCAAATTTTAGGAACACAGAGAAAAATGCTGCAGGATAACAGTCCTCCTTGGGCTATGTGCTAGGTTGTGAACAGAAATGCCCCCAGGTTACAGGTGAGAGAGATGTGGCCGATGGCCAAAATACGGATAGTAGAGCAGATGGGAAAACAGGGAAGGTCAGGAGCACCACCGTCCTGGAGCGGAGGTGGCATGGAGGCGAGCAGCGGGCTGTTGGGGAGGGATGGCAGTGCCAGGAGCCTGTGTGGTGGAGCAGACCCAGCAGCAAGCAATTTGGGGAATCCCTGATGCTTATTGCTCCCAAGTGCTGTGATGGGTGGCAGGTCTGGATGGTCGGATCTGCCCTGGAAAATGTTCCCAAGGAGGGAAATCAGGTTAGTCAGGAGGGGAAAAAGTAGAGGACAAGAGGTGTATTTTCATTTGGGTAGATGATAACACTGGAGTTGTACTAGAAAAGCTGAAATGTGATTTGCCAGGGGCAATAAAAGCTCCTGTCTGCAAACAAAGACTGGTGTAAAAGATTTTACATACTGGGTCCTTGGCTCAGCCTCAGCTACTCAGCCTCTCTGTATGGGTGTAATGTGCTATATAGATTTTCAGTTCATAGCAATCTGGGACTGGCAAGTCGTCTGGAGAGGCACAACATGCACTCTGGCAGGTCTGACTTTCCCCACCCCTGAGGATAAGGGTGGATCCAAGCTGGCAAAACGCACTGCATGGGAGTGAAAGGCACATCTCTCCCCAGTGAGTGCTCAGAGATAGTGCAGTAATGAGGACACTCAAAAATGAAGCCCAAGGGCGCTTTTTTTTTTTTTTTTCATGATGGTTTGGGATCTGTGCTTGCACCTTCTGTTGCAAGTCAGTGATCTGTCGCAAATCTCCATGTAACTGGAGTATGGGGTCTCTTCCCCTCACTCAAACCCTCACTCCTTACTTATGCTTAGAGCTAACCCAGGCATTGCTAGCTTTTCTCTTTGATGGTCCCAGTTGATTAAAAACATGCACTGCTACTTCTGTGTCTGCCTGGTAAGAAAGAACATCAAGGGATGGGATAGTCAGGTGAATTAAGAGGAAGAGAGACTGGAAGTGACAAAAGTGGCAGTGAATTTTCCTGGAGTTTTTCCATCTTCACCTGTCCCAGACCTTTCTGTTAACTTCTGCTGTTGTTGGTAGTTTTTAGTAGTGCCTTCCCAGTGCCTGCTCGCTTGCTGGGGTGTCTGTTGGACATCAGGAGGTTGACGTACTTGAAGCAGGAGCACTTGAACCTGCAAGTAGTCTGCTCATGTATTGGAGATTATGCTCCTGTCTCCTCACCCAGCAAATGCAGTGTGTGGGGGGGTATATCACGTGCTTTGCATCACAAATAGTTTCACACAATGCAACCGTGATATTTGCATGAGTAATGTGTGCTTAGTCTCAGTTTTACTGTTTGGTGGAGTTAGGGTAGAGCATTGTAAGGCACCGAGCGCTGTAGTGGTCTCTGAGTTGTCTGGGTTTTTCACTGTCAACATTAGTCATGACTCAGGTATAAACAATCTGGCATGTTTCCTGTCTGCACTTCTCCAAGTACGGTCTTCTGCTTGCACACCTCAAACCAGACTGTAACTGTGTTTGCCATGCTCTGAAATCCAGCCAGGCTTGCTACGGATGAATCAAACCCCGCAGCGCTCAGGGCGGCTGGGTTTGATGCTGCCGTGAGTGTGTGTAGGAAGGATGAGGAGTGAATACGGTGCTCAGGATTTACTATAGGAGGAGGCTCAAGTCCCATTAGGGTGGGGAATGGTCTGGCATTTATTATTATTTGTTATGACATGATAAGAAAATATATTTTATATTTGTGTAATAATCACTAGATAGTTATATAAATAGTTATGCATTCATTATCATAAATATGAAGAGGAACTGCATGGCTGGGGGGGGGGGTTAGCTCTGTTGTAAAGTATTCGGTGGATTGCCATCTCGATGTAACCTTGCTCTCCAGTGGTTTTGTCTTAAGTAATAGAGCCCACTGAGTGGCCACGGGCAGGTCATCCCTTTGATCTTGGAGGAGTGCAAAGGAGGAGCAACTTTCTTCTTTGTTCTTGCTTCTGCTGGAGTCAGTAGCAAAATTTCAGAGGACTTCAACAAGCTAGGATCAGCCTCTCTGCAAATACTCCCAAGGTACTTGGAGAAAGCACTTGCAAATAGGTGCAAAGCAGCTCATATGTGCCTGTGGTGCGGAAGGGAGCGCACCCTTAATAGGTGTTGCTTCATTATGAACACGTTCCCATTCCTTTTGGGGTGTGTTACCAAAAGGAAGAAACTTGGGCAGTGATAGTGTGATGTGTAATGCTGCAACAGGCAGCGCTAAGTTTTGGGCCGTTAGTATAAAAAGTGGCACAGCTTCTGTAAGAGAAGATCCAAAAGTGCCTTTACTGTCAGTGAAAACCTGAAGGCCATATTTCACGGGTGTCGTGAGGATCTCTGACCATCTCTTTCCAGCCAAGTTGGGCTGAGTAATTGTGTCATTTGGGTGAACTCCTGACTGCATACGTTAGCCTCGTGCTAGCCCTGACCACCAGAGGTGGCTGTGAAATCAGAGGTATGCCCAGCGTGTGAAAAGTGGTGTAAAGCTTCCAGAGCTTGCCATTAATGTACATCACGTCTGGGGATCCTGGAGAGGGGGGTTGAGTGTCAGAAACAGGGCAGGCTGGGGATCAGGTTTGCATCCCCAGCATGCGGGGTGTGCACTGCCGTCCCCTTGGGCTGCCCATGCCACCACTGTGGGCACATCTCCCACCCCAGCAGGGAATTGCTCCAATGTGTCCTTAAGCCTGAGACCAACCAGATGGAAAAGTATCCTGTGCTCAGCCCCTGAGGTGGCCCCAGCACCACACTGCAGTCGTGGTGTATCTGGTCCATGCAGAGCTGTGCACTCAGGGACATGATAGATAGAGGGGAGGGAGATGGTGACCTCCAAACAGCTGCTGTGGTGGCAGTGGGGAAGGGAAGAGTGTGTTAGCTGCCCTTGGTTTTGGGAGAGGGGTAGGTGGCTCCAAAAGAGCCTTTAAATAGCAAAGCAAGTAGCAAGGAATTTGGAGGGTTTCATAAGCTAGTTGCAAAAGGAATAAATGTGGAAAAAAGAAAAAATCTCATTTGTGAGGGTGGGGAGTTTCTAGGCTGCAGCTCTGAGCAGCATCCCTGGGTTAGGAGTGCTGCGTAGCACAGCACTTGCAGGCGATGGAGCCATGTGATCCTTGCAGTATGTTGGCTTGCTTCAGCCTCGTGGAGGCTTGGCTCCATACCTGCCTAGCACTGCTCTGCTGGTTTGTACGTGCACTCCTCACCCAGAGGTGCCACGTCTGTGGGAGGGGGCTTACTGTGCCACCACCAGTGGCTGGGGCTTCCCAGTTAGCAAATATAAAAAAAAACCAACTAGTAGGTTTAGCTGGTGAATTACCCCTGCAAATCGCCATCTCTGCATCTGACACCTGGCTTCTGCAACATGTCACTTTGTCTTCCAGCAAATATACGCTGTGCCCATCAGGTCTCTGGCCAGTCATAGATAGCTATGTGTTGAAGCTGTTGCTTCTCCTAAAAACCTCAGGCTATTTACTGTGCTCTGGGATATGTCAGTGGGATGGGGCACTGGGCTCAGGTGTCGTGTCCTCTTCTGTGGCTGCCTGAAACATATGCCTGTAAATTTAGCAGTGGTAACATCAATGTAATGAGCTCTGAGTGCTGTGTGGCAGCGTTAGTGTGACAGCTGCTGGAAAATTGCAGCATCCCTTTCCAAGACCCCTTCCCAACACCCTGAGCACCAAGGTGATGCCATGCCAACCACCCACTGGCTATTAAAGCCTCCCTTAAAGTGTGCTGCTTTTGTGCTGCTTCCAAACCCCAGAATTTTGCAATAAATGATGATTTCAAAATGCATCAGTTCTTGCCCCATGCGGTGCATGTCTGTGGCCTTGCCTGCTCCCAGTGTCGTGTCCGCTCAGGTGGAGGCTCCTGGGTGCATTGAGCGTGACAGCGTGCTCAGGTTCTGTGCTGTTGTCATGGCTGACCAGCACCAGGTGTGTTTTGGGGGAGAAATGACCCTCTTTTGTGCAGCACCATCAGTTGCTCAGTCAACTCGCTTTGCTTTTCAGGAGGCTCCAGCAGGATTAATCTGGCTGGCACTGTCCAACACTGCTTGGTGCCTGTGCTCTTCCTTGAGACCTCTAAAAGGAGGGACAGTCCCCAGTGTCACCTCTCAGGAAATACTTGATGTTCAAAGAGTTCATGTAATTAGCTGTACTTTTCTTCGTGGATACCACCTAATCTACTTGAGTGAATGAGCCATCTATCCATTCCGTTTGCTTCAGCAAGACCGGCTGGGGCATTATGTACAGACCTCGGTGTGTGTTTTGCTGCTTTCCCTGGCTCTTCCTGCCGGTGGGAGCCTCGGCTGGGATGGCAGTGCAGACCCAGATAACATCATAACTGGCATATTTGCTGGGGAAAAAAGCACTCAAGACCTAACAAGAAGCTTAATATTCACAAGTTGCTGTAAGAACTGTGTCACGCTAGTGACTGTGTCAGACACCTGTATGAAATGTGTACCATTTTTTTCCAGGATACTGAACTCCTGGGGTCCCATTAAATTGTTTGGAAATTCAGGTACTGGACACATCTGAAAATTAGTCTGTGGCTGCTTTACAAAGCCTGGATTTTATTCCAGGCAATTGGAAGGTCAGGGAAGGGGGCTTTATATTCCTGTAAGTGAATTTGGTGGATTTTTTTTCTTATTTAGTCAAAAAGATGACTGATAGCATTGCTAGATTCATGCACGCTGCCAGCCTGTGCATCCTTTCCTCTGTGGGTTACTGGGGGTGACTGGTGTTCCTCTGCTGCTCCTTATCCCTTTATCCAAGACCCCCTTCAGCAGAAGCTGGGTGCCAGGTTGCTCTGTGCGCCTTCACCACAGCAGTGGATAACCCAAGGTGAGCCACGTTCCATAAGAAGTCCGGGGTGGTGGTTCCCCCTTTGCAAAGGTTGACGTCATTCTGGTGGGCACCACTCGCTCTTTGCCCTCTGCAGGGCAGGAGCATGCCCAGCCCTTTGCCTGAAGGGGTTGAACAAAATTTGTCTGACTGCACGAGTTGATATTTGTTCGGTTTAACCTTAAAACAAATTTGCCTGCAAGGGGCTATTGTCAAGAGACAGTAATGCTTGGTGTTGCTTGTTGTTCCTGAGCCACTGATTGTAGAGCATCTAGCTTATTGCAAAATTGCTATTTTTATCATAGCATAAAATGGTTAGTAGAGAGTTTTGAAGCGTATGTGTTGACTCATGGAGACAGCAATATTTAACACTTTTTTTTTTTTTTCCTCTTTTTTTACGTTCAAAGCAATTTACAGCTAATAATCCTCCTAACTCCCCTTTGTATAGGGAAATAGTGTTTGAACTCTTTGGGACAGATATTGGGGCTTGTTTGGTTTTGCAGTGCTGAAGTTGTGATTGGGGAAAAACTGATGATCTGGGAGAATCCTGCCTAGTAATAATACAGAGAAACCACTTTACATGAATAGCTCAAAAATGCTGGAGAAGGTATTGGGATTGGGATGTTTCTAGTGCTAACAGTTAAACCATATCCTGTCTTTCTCAAATTTATGAGAAGCAGTTTTATCTGTCTCCAGAGGTTTTCTTTTGTTGTTTAAAGTTCCATAAATCTACATGGGAGATCTTAAAATTGGATGAGAACTGTGTGACTGAGGCCCTTCTGAGTTAAATTGTAACTTGAAGCATAAGAAAATAAAGGTTCTCTTGGCGTGTTGCATTAGTGGGATATATTTGAACCAGTGTGTTGCATGTCATTAAACATATGGTGAATCACAGCTGACATACATGCCAAAAAGACTCTTGAGATAATGGGACCAAAATGTCGTGCAGTAACAATGTTCACATAACAGAGTAATTTCCTGGAATATAATCCCCAGGGAATGTAAAATTAAATTTGAAAATGTATCCCCATCTCTATCTTGCCCCTTGTAAAGTAAAACCACTGGAAATTGTTAACTCCTTGGTTGTTCTTACAGCAACTTGTGAATATTAAGCTTTTTGTTGGGTCTTGAGTGCTTTTTTGCCTACCCCAACTTCACCTGCCCAAGGACAAAGTGAATCCATGCATCATTCATCTGTAGCATCGCTACACTCGTGCTGCCTGTGATGGAGGTTCCCCATAGAGACAGGGATGTCTTCTGCTTGGTTCTTTGTGTCTGCCACTGTTCTTCAGGCCTTCAGGTTTCCTGAAAGAGTGACCACTTTGGGTAATACCACTGCTGTGTGTAATGTGATGGGCAGAAAAAGATTTTCTGGGCTTGTTTGGGGTTTATAGGACGTACTCAACTAAAAGGCATTGTGTGTAGTTAAGCATATTTTGTGCAGTTAAGTATATAGTGGATCGGTGCTGGCACAAACAGTGGTGTTCTCCAGGGATCTTTTACACCTTAAGAGAAAGTATAACCTGGTCCAATTATGGTGACCTGAAACTGCGGTAATTAAACTTAAGATGTTACTAAGGCTGTAGGGTAGGGATTTCGGAAAGCTAGCTTCCAAACCTGCTCCATCTGTCCTTAGTCTGAGCTTTAAACATAGACTTTAACTTCTAGCTATTCTTCCTTAACTTCCACTGTGTTAGTCAAGCAGCTTAATTCACTGGGAACTCTTACAGGCTCTGGTGTGTTTACACAGTCCTTATTAAATTAGATTGGAATAAGCACTGTGGAATTTGAAAGAAAAGCAGAATGTCGATTCGTGATCTTTCTTTGTTTTGTAGCCTTTTTGAAGGAGGAGGCTTGGGGTGCCTTTGTTTATGTGTAGATAGAAATCGCTAGCAAAACAGAGCAAAAAATGTGGTTTATCATTGCTGCCTCGGCCAACATGCTGAATTGAGATGGGCATTCCTGTAGGTTGGGCTAAAATTGGGTGGGAACGAGGGGACGTTGCAGCTCCTGTGCGTTTGGCATGGGAGAGGAAATCCTGGAGCGCTGACCAGGGCTCTGCTGGTGGAGGGAAGGTGGGAAGTTTTTTTGTATTTATTCTCCTCTTCCCTTCTGTCCAAGCCCTTGTAGCCCTTTGCTGTTGCCTGTTCCTTTCTCTCCCCCTTGTCAGCATCCCAACACCTGCTGTTTTCATCATCTGCCTACAGATCACCCTTCTTCCCCTCAGGAAAACCCTCTGCTATTATCCATGTGCGAGTGCACACACACACACACAAAATAAACTTATGGTCCCACCAGGATAAATATTCTGTTAAAATCACACATGTAACATCATCAAAGCTCTGGTTTAAGCAGGGCAGATGGAAAATGCCCTGCTGACCTAATGCCCATTAAAAAAAATTATCTGTAGCTGGTGTCAATGGGCTGCTTTCTTCTTTTCCTTTCTTTCTCTTTCTTATCATTTCTGTGCTTTCTCTTCAGAAGAATTTCAGTGCTGCATTAAAGAGGTTACAGGTGCTTTTCATCTTTACCTTTTTTTTTTTTTTTAATCCGCAATTTTACTTCTTCCCAGCAAGCCTCAGGGTTTTTTGTTGTTTTTTATTTTAAAGCAATTGATTCATAGCTCTCCTACCTGCTGGGAAAGATTGACCCTCTATTGAGCATCTTCAGACAGCCCTTCTTTTGAGTCACTCGGGACTGGAAGCGAGCAGAGGGCCAAGGCTGAAAGGTGTTTCTTTCCTAGTGCTGTTTGCACCCTAAGGAAACAGCGATGTATGCACTGTTTTTGTATAGCTTCATATACATCATGTGTGTATATGCCCCCATCTTGAAATGGGGTTATCCAAGGAGGAAAGGCTTTTTTTTTTTCCCCACTAATATCCTCTTGATTTTTTACTTCAGATCTGAGTGAAATCTCATTGCACTTGGCCCCCCTCCCATAGTATGTTTTTGGTGGGTTTCTGCTGTGTGGTTTTGGGGCTGGTGATGGTGGTTTTGTTTTCTCAAACCTCAGGTAGTGCTTTGGGTCCTCTGAACCATGAGGCGTGGATCCTATCTGAAGCCCCTTCCAGTGGGTTAAATAATTTGTGGTTCCTCTCCCACTTTGTTGCCCTGGTCTTCCCCTGCATGTCAGGGGCAGGAGACACGGGGCAAGCAGCAGTGCTGAGCCACCATGCTAAGTGAACAGGGAAGGGCGCCTTCCACATCGCTTCACTGCAAGCTCGATGGACCACAGGGGCTTTCCCATTGTTCAGCATTTGAAGCCCTGAGAAGATAACCTCAGGGCAGGCTGGAAGAGGTTCATGGTGGATTTTTTTTGGTGGGTTTTTTGTTGTTGTTGTTTTGTTTTCGGTGCCTGCCATCTGATACCAACGCTAAATTGTTTCGCCCTTCAAAGGAACAAACTCGACGTGCTGGGTTGGCTGTTCTTCGTCCTTTCTAAAGGATGAATCAGCCAGCACCGAATTTCCTCAGCAGAGTCTTCTGCTTTTATGCATTGGTCTGAAAACACTGACCTCAGCAGTTAGGCTGATTTATTCCACAAAAGGAGTAAAATCTGTCTGTCCTTGTTTGACTTGAGTTTTGAAGGAATAAGACTGAGAATTAAAAGCAAATGAAGATAAGAAAACAAGAGAGACCCTTTTTTTAACTTGCTTTCCTATACATAATATTGAGGCTCCTTTCTCACTCACTCGTGCATCAGCTAAACCAAGTTCCATGGACATCACCCTTGAACTCTTTTTATTTAGTGCCACCTTTCATCGTTAGGAAATGGCTAGAGATGCCGCGTTTGAACCTTGGCAAGTGACAGAGACCAGCAAAGATTTAGACACCGCCCCTGCTCTGAAGATGAATCAAACACGGGGTGACCCGTCCTGTCTTGTCTCTCCCGTCCCTTCTTGCCCAGGGCTGGTTTGAATGCAGCTCGCCGATGTGAGCCACCAGTATTTGGAGAGGAGGGGTTTGGGAGCCGATTGCAGCAGCCGGATCCAATTTCTCAGCAGCGTTGTATGCAATTGGCCTGTGTTTCATCATATTCGCTTTATTTTAATAAGTGTTACGAGAGGACTGCTCAGTGACTGAGTAAGGATTTTCCATTACAGGCTCTGCAGCTTTTTCCACGCTCCCTGGCTCTTCCCCCCTCTTGCGGTACCACGCGCTGGATAACTTTGCTTTAGAAATTATTTTTTTGTAATTTTTTTTTCCCCAAAATGAAAGCAGAGGCCCATGGACTGCATGAGCAGGATGGGATGTTAAGGCTTTCTTGCTCCCTCTCTTTCTCGCCTCTGACTTATTTTTTTAACCCTTTAATTTACTGCTGTGAGGCCACAGGAGACAGCAGGGGAACTGAGTGTATTGGGTAATACTGGGTCTGATTCCTCCCCAAGGCAGGAGCAGCCCTCCTCTGCAGGAACTGCTTCTCAGGAGCATTTCTAGAGGCCACACAAATCAGGAGCTATGTGAGCAGCTTGTCTGGTTTCTTCTGCCCAAGCTTCCTTCACGCCCTAAACACTTGGTGGGGTTGGAAGAGCCAGAAGGCATTGGAGGAGAAGCAGATTACCTCCACGGTGCAAAGAAATCATGAAGATGAGGAATTTGGGGGAGGAAAGACAAAAGTAATTCTAGAATTCCGTTGTTTTTTTCTGGCTTTTGTTTTTCCTTGGTTCCTCTTTCAGGTGAGGAGCATGCACTAAGTCTTGATCTAGTTTCCTGAATATCACAGGAGTTGCTTCAGGAAACATTCATCATCACATGTTTCCATGTCAGCAGGCAGCTGGCCTGCTAGAACTGAAGTTCTACGCAGAAATGTGTGTTTTGCCAATGCTTTTGTTGGGAAAGAGGCCTGAAGCCCAGGCTGAATTTGAGAGAGGTGATGGCTGATGAATGTTCCTCTGAGATGTGATTTCAGGTCTCTGCCCTCTCCAGCCTTACTGATGCGACTATTCTCTCTCCCCTTCCTCCCTTCTTATTTGGATTTTGTGGTCAGGAGACTACAGATAATAGCATCAGCTCTTTCTGTGGAACGTGGGTTTTCCTAAACCTCTGAAACTGTTGTGCAACTAAACTTTCACATAAAGCCGCAGGAGAAATTACCCAGACTGGAGCGGTCCAGGCTTATCGTGGTGCTTAAGGCAGAGTCTTGCAGGTGATAAGACAGGAGGGAATGCTGCTGGGAAGAGGGGAAGGGGTGCGAAATCCTTGGAAGCTGGCTTGTGTGTCAGTTTTGGATCCCAGTTAGTTACACAAAGGGTTTGACTACGTGGCTAGGCAAGCTTGAGAGCCTAGCCCATGTTTAGTTGGTGCCGCAGCAATAGCGGCTTGGTCCTAGCAGGACATCAGGCACAGCGTCCAGCGATGGCTAGCGGAGGTGGGGGGGGGAGCTGGTGAGCACCCTGCCTGCCTGCCCTCCATACTGGCTGGGGCTGCCCATGGCAGTGGTGACCCCAGCATGGTTGTCCTGCCAGTGCTGGGAGCAACACGAGCTTCTGCCTGTCCTCCAAAAGGAGATGTCCCCCAGCGAGCATCCCGCTGTTAGATGTAGAGACCATCTGAGAACATGGCCCTGTTGCCTTAATTCCACTCCTGTCTAGTACAGAAAACAATTTGGGGACTACAAAGGTAATTTTCCGTGCTGTTTAGGAAACAAAATACGTTGACTGTGCTTTACAAAGCAAGCAAACCAACCAACCTGCAAATGACCGAGCAGCTGGTTGACAGTTGGAGCTAAGAAGCGTTCCTCGGCAGTGAGGCGGTGGGAGTGCTGCCGTTCCCCAGTGCCTCTGCTTCCTTGGGGTGACAGGGTTGCCAGGCTGAAGCCGACAGCCAGAGCTTTTCAGCAGGCTCTTTCCCTGCCTTCCTTTGCTGTGCAGCGAAGTCCGTGTAGAACAGCAGGCTGGGTGCTGGTGGGTTGCCATGGAAAGAGCTGCCACATCGCACGGAGTTCATAGTGGGGTGTTTGGTGGCTTTTTCATTTTGAGAGAGAAATTTTCACTGTAAAACTGGGAGATGTAAACGCTGTAAACTGGGAGATGAACTAAATTAATGCAAGCCGGTCACAAAATCAGTGGTTCTTGAAATTATATCATTAAGGATCTTTTTTTTTTTTTTTTTCCTCCTCTTCCCTTGGAAGGAGAACACATGTGTTTTGGCAAACAAATATTGAATATTAGTGTAATGCCGGATTTTGATGACTGGTTGGTTGGAGCCTGTTTTGCAGTGCAGGGGAGAGAGTAGGAAGGAGGAGATTTTGCTGGAGCGGGTGGGAGCGAGCGTAAGCCCTGGGCACGCTGCTGCAGACCTGGTCCTGGCCTCCCAGAAACTGAAGGAGAAGAAACCCCGTTTAAAATAATCATAATAAAAAACATCTAAAAAAAATAAAAAGGATTTAGATAAATACCCTTCAGTGAGAAAATGTTTTAGGGAGCAATTCTCCTCTTTTTCTGCATTTCTCAAGTATTGCTCAAGCATCATTGTTACAGTTTGTTCATCTGGACATGCTATGAAGTAGCCCTGGGGGAATCCAGGCACCAGAGAGACAAAGAAGCCGATGCCTGCGATGACTCGGCCCCGCATGGGGAATAGGGACTACGCCTGGATGAAAATGCATGGGAGGAGATGGGAGGAGGCAACCACCAAAGCATACTTTGTCATGCTTTAAGGTGTTCTAATGGCAAATGCTTCTGCTGGTAAGAAATAAATGAATGGGAGGTTTCGCCAATTCGTTTGTTTGTTTGTTTGTTTTCCTTGGCTGTTTATTCTTCAGCATAGTAATAATCTGGGTGAAACGTGGTCCCTTTGTGGTTTGGGAATGTAAGGGGTGTTCCAGGCAGGCACCAAAGCGTCAAGGCTTTGGATGGTCCAGATCAAACTCAGTTTTGGAAGTAGGAACTGGTTTGTTCTGTATCCCTTGATGTTTAAGAATAGAAGCGGAAGAAACAAAACGTGTGCTTCTTTGTGGCACGCTCTGTGGCAGAAGCCTGCAAAGGCACGGCTTGTGCTGGACTGATTGTATTTATGAGTGTGTCAGTTAATTATTTTTTTTTTAATACCTAATCGGGTCTTCTGAAACCAGTTATTTCCAAAGATTCCTTTCACTCTTTTCCACTGCGTGTTTCCAAAAGAAGCATTGTTTCTTTTGATTTGGGATATTTAATCATTTGTGCGATCCAGTAATCTTCTCCTCTTTGTATTTCCCAGGTAAAATGAAAACGCAGACATTCGCATCCTGCTACATCCCACTCCTTTTCCAGTGTCATTGTGTCAGGGTGTACTCGCCCTCAGTCCCCTGCCACCCGTATCAGCATCCTTTCCCAGAGCTCCTGGGTGCTGGCAGCTCCTATCCTGGCCCGGGGACCCTCATTGCAATGGCCAGATGAGGGAAAGGTGGGACAGGCTGGGTTCAAAGCAGTGCCCCAGAGCTGTTGTGCTGAAATAAATTATATATATATATATACACAGAGGCTGGCAGATTAAACACAGTGGGGAAATGTGGCACAAAGGAATCACATGTTGTTAGATCAGATCTATCTGCAAAGTTTCTGGCCTCCTGAGGACGAGAATATACCTGGAAATTGGAGAGCCTTATATTCAGGTGGTCTTTTAGTATCCAGGTAGCAAAAGTCCTGCGAGGAGGCTGAGGGCAGAGCTCCGGCAGTCACTCAGACCCATCTCTGCTGCAAGTCCAGTTAGAGTTCGCAGGAATGAAAGCCCCAAAAAGCAGTGACTGCTCCCCTCTGTCCTGCGGGGCCTGACATGGGAAAGAGTTTGTGTCGGGGAGGGGGACGGTGTTTGGGCTGGTGGGTGGCAGTTGTCGGGGAGCGTTTCTAACTCAGCTATGGAAACCCAACTCTGTGTGACAAGGGGGAAGGATTGCATTGTGTGTCCAACTTCTGGCACGAACAAAGGTCCTTTGTGGCCATGCCAAATTCTCCCAACAGCAAAACTGTTAGTGTGCACAGAGGGCAGCCGCTCTGCCCTGTGACTAATCGCAGCAGCAGCAGCGGGTGCTGCTGGGAGGAAGAGGAAGCTCCTTGGATCCCGTGATCCCCAGGGGCAAAATGCATTTGTTTGCCTGCCTAATTAATGCCTGTAGGGATGCTTAATAAACTATGCACACCCACCCGAAATCTCAGCATACCGCGTGGCAAGGCGGGCCTTTTCCCTATAAGCCAGTGTAGTTTTGAAAGCCTTTCTAACTCTTCCTTTTTTTTTTTTTTTTTTTAATTTAAAAATTCTATGTATAGTCTATGATCTTCCTATGGAACATAAGTACTTGATTAGGAGCATATTTGTTGGATGACAGAAGAAATTAGAACAGTGTTACTTTGTGAATAACTTCAGCTCCAAGCAACTGTTAATTTTGAGCTTCAGATGGTGTAGACATCTGGAACATCAGTGATGTTTCAGCTGGCTTCTGGTTTCCAATGATGGGCAATAGCTGGTGGCTTTTGGTCTTGTATTAGATGTCTTAAATGCACAGTCAGCTGGGGGAAGTGACCTGCAGTGAAGGGAAAGCATGCAAATGTTTTAGAGGACCTTGCTATTCATTGTCTCTCTGCCTCTTCTGCTGAACATGTGGTAGGTCTTCTGTCAAACAGTTTATAGGATTATACTAAAGCAAAGTGTTTTGTATGGGCTTGAGGTCTGGGTTCTAATTAAATATGCTTTGCAAACAAAGTACCGAGATAAAATTTGAAGGCAGTAAGGGGAAAATGATGTGTGCAGGTGATCTAAGTGGGAATTGCAGGAGATGAAGTACAGCAGATGTAATAAAACAACTTCAACAGGCACAGCATGTGATTAGGATGATGGAAAACAGAGTAGCTAAGCATCTTTTAGAGGGTCATTTTCAGTGTTTGACCTCAGAGCTGACAGAGGAACTGATGAAAGGATAATGTGAAGTATGCTAGGAACACTCAGCTTGCATTACCAGCTATAGGAAAAAAATACATCTTGGACTGAAAGAGGTGTGGATCAACTCTTCTGGGGCCTCCAGAGCCAGAGAGAGAAGAAAACAACTGTATTGATGGTGCCCACAGACTTTGGATGAGATGGGGTTGTCATGAGAAGGTCTTCATTGCACAGGAACCATCTCTAAACTACTGGATTTTTGCAGAATTTAGGCCAAAAAATGGAAGGGGGAAGAGTTCTTGAACTGTAGGGTTCAAGCAAGGGAAGATGGAGGGAATTGGTGCAGCTCTGCTTGTGATGTGTTCTGCTGCAGCTGCAGAGGAGGGTAGCTTTTAGCTTGTGTAAGGGTAGAGAAGCTTTGGCACTATGGGAAGCAGACGGGCTTTTTTGCTGCATACGTGCACCTGGCCCGATGAGTGATTTCTGGGGGAAGGCAGATAGTTCAGACCTTTGATCTTCAGACTTTTGCTTCCTCCCATGAGCCTGCTGGTGAGAGTTGTGGTGGCGGTGTGACTTGGGTGCTTGTTTGTTGAGACCTCATCTAAGAGTACCAGTTCCTTTTGCAGGGGCTGTTAAATATTTTTCGGCTCGTGAGGCAGGAGGATAACCCGAGTTTAGCGGAGGATGGAGCAGTAGCCTGTAGCACAGAAAACCTGGATGCAGTTTCCAGCACTGGTGAAGATCTTGGGTAAGGCGTAATTTTTGCACTGTCGCTACCCCATGCCTTTTGGTGGCAGCAAGCTGTAAATTGACTTGGCCGTGTAACGAAGCCTCAGCCACGCTCTCTTCATGCCTTAATTGCCCGTCTGAGCAACAGGGATAATATCAGCGCCTTAATTCACGGGCCTGCTGTGAGGATAGATGTCTTAACAGCTGTAAAGCCTCTTGAATACTGGGCTAGTGGGATCCTCTGATCACCAGAGGTCGTTAACTAAGGCGGACTTCTACATGAGGGGAAAGGACCCAGAAAAGATACCTATTTTATGTCGTTGGTGGAAGTTGTGTCATTGCTTTTAGAGAAGAAAAGCCTCCAAATGTGGAACTACGTTTTTCATGGGCTGATAGAAGGCCACTTTTGAAACAGCCTTCCCTTTAAGCAAGTCGAACACAGTGAAGTTTAATACAAAATGCAACAAGATGAGAGTGCATGCTGTTTACACCAAGATACTTGCAAAGCCCCTCAGCAGAACCAGATCTGCTTATCACTGGGGCCCAAGGGAGCTGAGGAGGTCAGACTGCAGCAGAGCACTGCATAGGCACATACTCTTTCTTCCAAGCACCTCGTTCCTGTTAACCAGCAGCAGCCACCTTTCCTGTGTGCTGGGACAGCAGAGATGCGGCCTGTGGACATCTGGTTTTTTGTCTGTCTTGGCTGGGAGGGTGGGCACCAGCTACGGTTGGGAAAAAAATTGTGTCAGGTTTGAGGAAGATGTATTTTCCCAGCAATACAGGGGTTCATCTGTGTCACAGGAGTCTCCTAGAGATCCAGGTTAGGAAACACGTGTGCCTCATCTGCCAGCAGTTTGGGGTCATTCATCTGAACTTGGCTAGCAAGCAGGAGACCTGACCTGGCTATGGGCACAGGCAGCACGGGTGTTCGCAAGCATGTTCCCCCGAGCCAGCAGGGCTACGTGCACTGGGGGTCTGTTCGCACTCCCAGACAGAAATGTGGTATTTTTGGCATGGAATGCCTGAGGTTTGCCTCCTTGGTTCAGGGTATTGAACCATGTGAGGTAGGCCAACAGCTGACTGTTCATGTCCTTAAAACTGGAGCTGTCCTGAAGTGCCTTGGACATCAGATTGGTTTGGTGTCCTCTGGCTGAGTTTGGAGGAAGCTGGGTGTCCAGCTCCTGTGAACATCCATTTGGCAGTTTCCAGGGGTGGTATGGTTCCAAAGGAGGTGTGTTGGAATTCCTGCTTCTGGAAATGTAGAGGTGAATGTTTCTGTTGCATCTGGTGGGCTCAGAGGTGCTGCTATGTACCCCGAACGCAGCTTTTGGGCTTCCTCCCAGTAGCGCCTGGCACTGTAGCTCAAGGCTTCCCATTCAGGAAGTGATTATTTTTAGTTGTCGCAATTGTAAGTCAGACCTAATGTTTTAAAAGGGGAAATTATTGTGTACTGAAGCTTTTCCCCGTGGTGTAGAGGTTCAGGCTGTGTAAGCAGTGTCTATCTGGATGACTTGAAGTGATAGCCCTCGAGTTCACCGGGGCGTAGACGAGGGGAGAGGGAAATGGGGGCAGGAGGGAAGAATAGCAGTGTTTGGGGGGCAGAGTTAAAAACCATCCCGTGGGAGGGAGATGTTACGCTAGGCTGCTTCTAGTGTTTTATCCTCTTGTCTGTACTCTTCATCAGGGAACGTGAAGATACACAGAGAAGCCCTTGGAGGAGGGGGGGAAGAGGTACAGTGACTCATCAGCTTTATAAATCACAAACCATCTGCATTTTTCTAACACATCATGAATGAGTCAAAGGGGGAGGTGTGCAGCTACAGACACACACAGGTTACTAATGTTTTCTGTTAATTACTGAGCTCTTTCCTCTCTTCTGGGAGCTCCGTAAACTCCTTCAGTGCTGTTGTTGTGTTGGATGAGGCTGATGCAAAGTCTGCTTCCCGTATTGGACAGGGTTGGCCGGGCATCCCAGAAGTCTGCACGTATCGCCTGTCTTGTTCAGACATGACCTAGATTTCTCTTCCTTTCTTCCCCTCAAATCTAAACCCTTCTAGGAAGTGGTCACCAAATCATCTCCTGACCTCAGCCCTCGCTCCTTCCCCCCAGTCAGGTCCTCTGGGCACTTGTTGTGAGGCTTTAGGGGCTGCTTCTTGAGAATTGAAAGCTTCTTTTTCTTTTTTTCTTTTTTTTTTTTTCTTTTTTGAGAAATTTGGAACTTATTTCTACCCTGCAGTCATGCAAGAGGGATGCCCAGAATGTGTGTGTGATTTTCATTTTGTTTTCCCCTTTGCAGTTCACCTGCAAAAGTGTAAGTGCCTTGATAATTTTACTTTTCAAAAAAAGACACTCAGCTGACTAGAGGCAGGGTGCTGTGGTTCCCAGAGCAGAAAAATTTGCCAAGGGACACAACTGGTGTGAGAAGCACTAAACCAGAAAAACTTGCGTACTGTTGCTTAAGTTTTGTAAGCACGTGGAGTAAAGAAATACAGTGTTTTGATTCTGTCATAGCCCATTTTCTTTCTGCTTTGGAGGCATTTAACTGATAGCGTCCCTGTAACAACAATAAATCTGAAGAGAGAGAATACGTAATAATATATAAAATATAGTGATGTAGGAAATGTATGCAGCTGTACCATGTCTAGGTGGCAGTGTTGTGGAATGATGGGTGGCATGAAGGAGAAAGGGGACCAGACATTGTTGTTAAGGTGTTTGATCTTAAAAAATGGGAAGTGATTACTAAAAGTTAAGCCAAGGATACTTCTTTTAACAACACACACACGCGCCCCCTTCCTCAGAAAAAACCTGCTCTTTAAAATCGTGCCTGAAAAGAAATGAAGCTGAATATTCAAACAGAGTATTTTTTTTTTCCCCGAATAAAATCAAAGATGGATACATCCAGGTTTTACCCACGTAGCTGAGGATAGCGTCTACAAATAATTCTTGTTTTGTGTCTGAGAGTCTCGTCCGCCCACCACATGGTGCTGGATGAAAACTCAATATGAAGCATTACTTAAATTCAGAGACTTTAATCCAGTCCAATGATGAAGATTCAATGAGCTGCGCAGACAAGTAATTAAACTAATTAGAATGAATGCTTCTATAATGTTTCTGTTTCTCTCTTAAGAAATCTGTTGGTCTGTATTTCTCTCTTCCGACCGTGCAAGTACCCACCCTAGGAGTAAACACACCACCGATTAAAGCAGGTAATTTTGGCAGGGTGTGTGACTAATCTTTGGAGCTCGCTGCCCCTGGAAGCCACCGACAGAAGGCATTGAACAGAGGTGCAGCCCCCCTGCAGCTATGAAGAACATCTGCTCATGTTCTGTATCTTGCATGGGTGGTTCGTGCATCCTCTTGTTTGCAAGAGGTCAGTTCATATTTTTCCTTCCCAAAGGAGAAAGCGAGGCCCCAGCAGTGCACCCACCAGCACCTTTTGGGTTTTGAGCATGCAGAGTCGTAGGTGCCACTGGGATTTTGGGTCCCTCTCTGCCCCTGAGCATCTGTGATTGGTGGAGGTCACTGGCTACGCCATGTGTTCAGCAGGACACGAAAGCAGATTCCTCTGGCATAAGCCCACACTACAAGGGAAAAAGGTTTTCCCAGACTGCACCAACTTCAGAAACCCAGTGGGAGCTGCAGCCCTTGTGTGCCAGTCATGGTTGCACATGTGCCCCGTCTCGTGTGCATGCTCTGGATTGGTTCTCCTGTGGAGGAGAAAGCAGTGACTGGGAAGCAAGGAAACATGGATTTTGTCCCCACCTTGGCACTCTGGTGCTTGCCCCATCCGCTCTGGTGTGTGCCCTCCTGGAGAGAGGCCATCTTCTGCCTAGCCCAAGCTGTCTTGGGTGGGACAAGTGACCGTTACTACAATATCAATATTGTTTCAGGGCACAGGCCAGTCTGTAAAGTGCTGGTTTTCATCCCAAGTAATTATTCTATCATTTTCCTAGAGAGTGAAGAAGCTAAAATCAGCCTAATCTGGTTTTTAGCAACTGAACTTAAGCCTGCATTTTAAAAAAGGGGGAAAAAATACAAGCCAGTGATTGCAGTTGAATACTTATAATAGAAAATTCACAGCCCACGATGCTCAACTTTCCCTTTTCTGGGAAGGGCTTGGCCTCTTGTGTTCATATAGCATGCAGCACAGAAAAAACACCTTTTTTCCCCATGTCTTTGGTTTTGCAGCAGCACGAATGAGAACATTTTGGTTCAAAAGAGCAGCCTGTGAGCAGTGTACTCTGAAATACCCCTATTGCGCAGTACTGCCTGGTACAACCTATTCTGGTAAAGCCTATGGGGTTGAGGTAGGGGGTGGTCCAGGATATCTGCATTTCCCAGAATAAGGTTCTTGATCTCTATGCAGTGGTCACCTTGCAGCTGAGCTGTTAATGTAAAGAGGCAGCTTTCACATGGATTGCTTTAGGCACACAGTTCTCCAGGGTTTTCTACTACTGTTGGTGTCTTTTGAAGCCCCATTTCATACTACCCGCAGCTCATCTCCACCAAAACCCCTCATTTTTGTTTTATCTATGTATTTTTACAGAGTCTCTGTGTGACCACCCTGTAGGGTTGCGAGACAGAAGCAGGATGTGTGCTGGGTTTGCTTCTGCCTCCGTTCACAGGCGTGCTGACATCCACTTTCATAGGACATGTTGGGGGAGTCAGGAGTCCTGGAGGCAGCTTGGTTTGCTGATCACCTTTGAAAGGTGTGAGCCTCTGGTCCTTAAAAGAAAGAAAATTATCAAGTGATGCTTCTGCGTAGGCAAAAATTCACAGCCATTGCACCCTGCTACAAACATCCACGTGGGGTTTTTATTCTAATTAGAAATGTCTACACTGACATACGCGCATTGAAAATGTATAGCACTTTCAAATTTATTTTTTCACATCTGCGAAAATTACTGCTGTAACTATCTGTACACCTCCCCATTAATTGTGTTTTATTCAGCTTACAAAGAACCACAGAAGTACCGGACCTCTGGGCAGCTCTGGCTTAAATGCTCTTTTAAAAGCTCTGCTCTAGTTCACAAAACCTGCCTTTCTTTCTGTGATTTTCTTCTGTAAATCATTACGGTCCAAATCCATCATGCAGGAATTATTTGCCCTGGTTTGCTTCTGCTTATTCTCCTGCATATAATTAAGCAATGTTTTTAAGTGTTTTATCACAGTGGAGAGCAACAGCATTTTTTTTTGCTGTGCTAGCTGATGTGCTTTTTGATATTACTGTAGCAGCTGCATGCTAAAAACAGTTGTAAGGAAGGAAAAACATCACCCTAGGCATGTGCCTTTTTTGCACCGTGAAATGTGTATCTCGCCTCTCATCTTTGGATTCGTAGGAGAATAATATTACGGCAACGTTAATGAACGTGAGTTCAGCATCTCTGACACGGCGCAGGATGATAGCTCTGCTCTATGCCACGTGTGTTAGCGTGGACGCAGCCTTTGTGGGTGAAGAGTAGGTGGTCGCCGGGGGGGGGGGATGATGTTGTCAAGTAATATCAATTCATTTCTGCTTTGCACTAAACTCTGTGGGCATGACTTCTAGGCAGCCACGCAGGTTGGAGTCAGAAGCAGATGCTCACAGGGAAATGCGTTTTTGAGTCCTGGGGGAGTCAGGGGTGCACAGGCTCGGAGGGTTATGAGGAGGAAAGGACATAGCTGACGCTAGCCAAGAAACGGACAGACCCACTGAGGTCCATCACGGTGTGGTTGGTCACACGTTCTGCGAGGGATGGCAAATTCTTTAGCTCAGGAAAAAAGTGGTGCAGGTGGTGTCTCTGCTTTAAAAGCAATCTGGGGTGTTTGAAAGGCGGTGGGCGGCAGCGCCTGACTGGCATCCGAGGGCAGCGTGTGGCATCCGCCTTGAGGTTTGCTGAGTGATGTTACTGCGTGACAAAGTGGGGTAGTATCCCAAAAAACCTAGGGACTGAAAGACTTCTGTCTGACGAGTCCTGGCTAGCGAGCTGTGGTTGGTGCTGTGCTGTGCAGTTCTTCTGCTACTCCTGCTTTGTCCCCAAGCTGGGAAAGGGGCATGAGAAGGCTGTAAGGAGGAGCTGGTACCTTTGTGATGTTAAACATCATGTTCAGACACAGGGGAGGGTTGTGTTGTGTTTTGGTTTGCATGGGGGTTTTGGGGGGGTTGGTTTGGGTCGGTTGTTTGTTGGTTGGTTGGGTTTTGGTGGATGGTTGTTTGGGGTTTTTTGTTGGTTTTTTTTTGGGGGGGGGGGGGAGTTAAATAGTTAAATTACAAGAGTGTAATTTGCTGTTGCTTGTCCTGCATAGCAGAGAGGATGCTGTTTGTAGAGACTCTATTCCTAGGCAGTAAAGCAATAAAATGCTTCCGCCCTTTTTAAACATCAGCTGGCCCTTGCAAACGAAACCCCCTATATTCCTGCGTTTGTTTGCAGGTAACCTCGTAGTGGTGGTTTTCCCACTGTTAGTTTTTGGATGAGGCCAGGTGCTGGGAACACTCTGCTAGCACAGGGCAAAGCAAACAATGCAGTGAGATGAAAAATATTATTGACAAAATCACACAAGTGTTGCTAGAGTGTTTTTTCTTTCTGGTTGTTTTTGGTTGGTTGGGGTTTTTTTTCTTAAAAAAAAAAAGGCAAGGTATATCTGTGAAAAGTAAAGATCCACTTGCATTGGGTGGGGGGTTCAACCTGTTTTACCCTCTGTTGTATTATTTGCTTCTAGTCCTTGTTTGGAAGCAGGATGCAGCACAAAATGGTGACATTTGTGGTGAACTTTCCCTTTCTGCCAAAGTTAAGCTTTTCCCTGTTTTTTAATTCAATATCCCATCAAATTTGGTTGTCTTTGAACAGCCTTTTTCAGGGTTACTCATGTTTTGGGATACAAGAGCAGACAGACAGCATCTCAGCCTGTCTCTCCACTGCCCTGCCACTTCCCCAGCTGTGGCTTGCAGGGTTTTGGCTGATGCTTTGTGTGACCGGGCTGTGTTCCAGCTGCCATGGAAAATTCCCACTCTGCCACCACCTCAGAGGAGCCCATGTGGCAATGGTAGTGCAGAAAAGAAGTTCAGTCTCTACCCAAATATTTGCTGATTTTATTTTTTTTTTAAGGGGAGCGGGTGTTAAACTGGCTATGTGCTCAAGGAAAAGATGGGAGAGTGAACAGATTTCAGTGTTCAACAAAAGAAAGCTTTTTAATATATTTTTTTTCTTTCTCCATCCCTTTGCTTGAACTGTACTGTTAATCTTTTGCTGCTGGAAGGTAGCATTGCTGCAGAGACAAACATTTTCTAGTGCCAGCCAGACCTAAAAGCATGGTTTATTTTCCCTGTGCAGTTCTCCACGGTTTTCCAAGTCTGGGGCCAGGCAACCAGGTAGGAAATGTGATGTTTCCACAGTTGTGCACAGAGTCACCAAATGAGGTCCGAATTCATTCTCACCTTGGATGCTCTGGAGCTGTTTTAACAAGTGTTTAGAAGATCAGAGGACTGTGGCTGGGTTATTTTGTTAATTAAACAAATGAAACAAATTTCAGAAACTAAAGAAAACCAGACTAAGGGCCTTACTCGTAACTGCTGTGGCATGCTTTTGGGGAGGTAGATTTAAAAGAATGCGTTGCTTCTGACCGGTGTGCCTCTGTCCTGGATGGCTTTGCCAAAGCAAAGCAGACTGAAAGCTCTTGTTCCTGCACACAGGCTCTCTGTGGCTTGGTTTGGATCTCATTCACCACGGCAGCTGTCTGCTCGAAGCCAGGTCCTTTTGTTTTTCACCTGGTTGCCTTTTGCTGCTTTGTGCATTTGCTCATTAAAAAAAAAAAAAAAAAAAAAAAAAAATGGTTTTATTTTTCCAACCACCCACAGCATTGCAAGACGAGCAGGAGATATGGCAGGTGAGCTGGAGGAGTGAGGGCTGCCTTCCCTCCCCGTGTCTGGGGGGACTGGCTGCTCACAAGGCAACCACTGCCAGCACCCCGTGCCTGTGGGCAACCCACAGTGGCAGCAGCCCAAAAACCGGGAGGTCAGTTGTCTGGTGTCCTGTCTGTAACAAACCAGTAGGGTGAACCAAGCCAACTTTAGGAATAGAGGTTGACCTGTCTGTGGTGCAGCCCTATTCATTACGCACCAGATGTGAATTTTGCCCCTCAAAGCGATGTGCAGTGGGCACGGCTCGGGTGATGAAGTGTCACTTGGGTTCTGATCAGGATGTCCTGGTTGCTAAGCCTGGGTTGTCGGTAAAAGGGAATCTTCTCTCTTCCCTTCCTCCTCCCCCCTACCCACCCCCCCCCCAAAAAAAAAGAATAAAAAATTGGTAGCTGTCACTAGCTGGAGGAACAGCCATCTGCAGGTGAAATCCAGAGGTTTGTGAGGTCAGGTTTGCATTTTCTCCTGCCCACCTCCCACATCAGAGGAGCTGAAGCAGCATCATTTAGCAGCTTTGTGAGGAGCAACACCATGTATTTAAAGCTCTCCGCTGGGGCTTTGATGTTCTGGTGAGCAGCTCATGTTTCAAAGCTGTGAGATGCTTCTGGTGCTCTCTGACGTCCTGTGATTAGACATGGCAGCCCTGCAAACTTACAGAGACGTGACATCCTTACCGAGGTCCTGGAGGGGCCATGGCTTGGAGGTCTGAATAAACTCTCCTTGCTCATGCAAGCATTGGGTCTTGTTTCCTTCCCTTCTTTCAGGGTGCAGGTTGAGGGGACAGAGATGGTCTCTGGATGGTTGTGACCGGCCCAAGCTGAACATCTTGGACAGTAACAAAACCAAATGAGTTTCAGACCTCCAAAAAGAAGCATTTCACTTGGGCTTGATTTCTGCAGTGAATAGCGACTCTTGTGTGGCAGAAAAAGTATTAGAAGTGTAGACTTGGCAAACCAGCAATTAGACATGCAGAAAACCACTCTCTGGGATAGTAGGTGGGAAAGAAGTAACAATCTGTACAATTTTCTAGTAAAACTGTAGCAGACAGAATTTTTCGTCTGTCCACCCAGTTATATATGCTTTGGAGGGACCTTGGCCCTTCCTCTGTATCAGAGCATCTTTGCTTGGGGCTGATTTTCATGTCCTTGTGAGAGGTGAGAGCTCAGCACAGCAGAGAGCTTGCTGAGCTTCCAGAGACTGGGGAATTCAAAACATTTAGCCTGGCTTTTAAGAAACCTTTGATTGATTCAGAGTTGTAACCTAGCTGTTTCTCATCCTCCATCTTTCACTTCCACCCCATTCCTTTATCTTTTTGTTCTTAACTCCTTCTTCCCTCCCTTTTTTTTTTTTTTTTTTTTCCTGGGGGGGGGGGGGGGGGGCGCAGGTATTCAGTGAAACATAAATAAGCCCTGCTCTGTCTTTGATGTCTTTTGAATTTTCTTCCTTTTGCCACATGAATTTTGCAGAAAGTCATATATCAGAAAAAGAGCGGTCTGTTAAGTGCAGCTGTGTGGTCTGGGGGGAGAAGTGAGCCACAGAAGAGCATCCTGGGAGCCATGACTCCATCCTCATCTCCACCACACTGTCCCAGGGCACTGCCTTGCACCTCCCTTCCCTCATCTCTGAAAATCAGTGTCGTGAATGTGGTGGGATCTGCAGGGCAGAGCAAGGTGACCTAGGTATCTTCATTCTGTTTCCAGCAGCAGCTAGGCATGCAGAGCCCGTTCTGCTCCCTTCTCTCACCTTTTGGCCATGTTTCAGTCAGACTGGGTACAAGGGAAGAAGCTTCAGAGATAATTAATTTTGTGCAAGCATCATTAAAAACGGGTGGCCAGGAAGATGAGTGCTTGGACAGTTGCATGTTTGTCTCTACCTTCTGATCCTGTCTGCCATGGGATGCAGCAAGCCACAGATCCCAGCCAAAATACTTAGCAGGAGGACAATTGTGAGGAGCAGTAGAGGGAATTTTGAAGCAATATGTGGAAATAATGGAAAATGTTCAGTGTAAAACAGTTTAAATGTCAGTCAGCACAAATCTGTAGAAAACCAGGCATAATTTCTTCCACTGTTCATCTGATTGTTCATTATTGAAAGGCAGAAGGAAAAAAATGAAACAGGAAAGGAGATGTTGGCTCAGAAGTGCTAATGGCTTGGGGAATGGCAATGTCAACACTGGTAATCCTGGGTTGGAGGGAAATGGCACTGTGTCATCCTGAGCAAGGCAGAGTCTTAAGCCTGCAGACAACCCCATCCCTGTTTCACAGAGCTGGGCAAAGATGCTCCATTTCCCAGGGAAGCACCCAGAGCTTAAATGCACCCTTGAAAGTCAAGCAGATGCTCCAGTGCTTCACCGAATGGAAGCGAGCGTGCGGAAGCATCCCTGGTCTCTGTCGGGGCTGGGAGGTGTGGCAGTGGCTGTGAACGCAGAGCACCATGTGGTTGGGCTGGGGCATCCACAGTGTAACAAATAGCGTCTCTGCACAGCATCTTCTCAGTGGAGTACGTTTAGTGTTTCACAGCTCGTGTTTAGTGAGAGCCTGGTCTGCAAGGGTGCTTCATGGAGAATTTGTGTATGGACTGCTTCGTGTATGGAGAATTGCTTTACACTGGGTTTTGAGTACATGGAGCTGGAAGCTGCCATCCCTGCTCTTATCCCCAGCTGGAGCTGCTTCCTCTGGCAGTATATAATTTTGAGTTTCCATACGTATAGGAGTGGTATGGTCTGTGAGAGGCAGAGTAGCAGAAATATGCTCTAGAGACCTGCAAAGTATTCATCAGCTGCAAACAGAACCAAGAAGTTAGCAGCTGCTTTTACAGCCACTATTTCTGGCTCTTGTGCCAATGCATAAGCAGGAGGAGCAGGTTCAAGGGCAGCACCGAGGTGGTTATAAACCGTCCGTCGATGTTGGGTATGTGCCAATGTAACTGTAGTGGGATTTTACCTTGTTTGGTCTTCGTGTCTGCTGCGTGTTGGATGCATCTTGGCATTTACAGGCTTCAAAATGAGAAAATCTGCATTTGGTTAGACGTGAGATCATAGAATCACAGAACGGTTTAGGTTGGAAAAGACCTTTAAAGATCGTCTAGTCCACCCACCCCTGCCACGAGCCAGCACATCTTTCATTAGATTTCTAGTTCAGACTTTCCATTTAATATACTTATACAAAAGTCAGTGCAGGTCTTACCCACTATGCAAATCTGCACTTTCCATTCTCTTCCAGCTTGTAAACCCTAGTGCCTCCCCCACCCCATCCCAAAGACTCCTTGATTGTAAAAGATGAGTTTTCCATTGGGACTGGAAGTATTATGAATTCAGAGCCTTATCTGATCAGGAAGAGTAGCAAGTTGGAGTCAAGGATTGATTAGAAGAAGCATCTTGTCAAATAGGAGAATGGCGCTTTTTTTTTCTTTTTTTTTTTTCCTTTCTACTTAATGAAACTCTTCTGACAACTAAATTCCCCTCCTTCCCTCCACCCACTCCTGATGACTGTGGGTAGATTCTAAAACAACTGGTGTAGTTTTTCTTTGTGGTTGTTCTGACTGATGTTGACCTCAGATCCTTTGAAAAATATGTTTTATGGAATTCTTGCATTTGGGAACTTCCAAAACCGCTTTGACATATGAATCATGCTTAAAAATGCAATTGTTTTTTTAATTCTGTAGGGAGTGAAGTGCACAAATTAGGGCTTGATGAGAGTATCAGTGGGGTCACAGGAAGGCACCCTGTTTGAAAGTAATCTAAGGGCTTCTGTGACCTTTTGCCAGCTACTTCTGTCGATATTGAGTGAAAAAAAAGGTGTTTCAAGGAAATTTTTGTTCCAGAAAAGACTTGTTATGCCTCCATAGATCTGCTTCAGTTTCTTTGAACCCACCTTTCATCAAGACGCAAACCTTTGAAAGTGTTGATTTGCATTAACTCTTCCTTCTGCCTTTACTTCTACAACAAGGCAGTCCCTATAGCTTTATTTAGAAATCACCCATCATTAGTAACTGCAATCATTTTGTAGACATATTTACAAGGTAAGTGACAGTGGGAAGTAATTAAGTTTAATATAAATTGCACTCAATTTCAAATCTGCAGGCTCCAAAATAATAATTAATAGAAATTGCAGCTTCTATAAAAAGATGCAATATTTATAGCTGTATCTTCTTTCTTTTCCAGCTAAACACATTGAGTATAGTGGAAATTAAGATCCCCTGTCTGTTCAGTCTTACTTGTTTCAAAGCGGTTTTCTTCCTGTGGTGCACTTCACTGCAAATTTACCTGCTGCTTTTATTCATGGTGGGGAGATTTTTGACTTTTAAGTTAACGATGGAGGGTAGGAACAGTTCGGCATTGTCCAAAAGTCCTTGCAAATGCACGTAACTTGAGCTGTGGCTTTCTGCTGAACCTGTGTTTTGTAGATCAGTGCCTAACAACGGTGCTTTGTTTCATAGGTGTCATGCAGCTGACAGGTCTACTGGCAGAGCTGATGGTCACAGCCGGGGCGGAAATTCTTCATTAAAACAAAAAAACAGAGTAAAGTAATTGAGGAAGGTTGGAGCCACTTGTAAGATTTATTGAATTGATTGCTCACCCTGTCAAAAAAAAAAAAAAAAAAAAAGGTCATCGTTTGGGACGACAGCACGCTGCCAGCAGGTGCCATGGCTAGCAAAAGAAAGTCGACGACTCCCTGTATGGTGCGAACCTCTGAAGTCGTGGAGCAGGAAGGCACTGAGGGCGTAGAGGCTCCCAAAGAGAAGGGGGCTGGCACACCGCAGCAGGACTCTAAAAAAACCTGGCCTTCAGAAAGCTCAGTCAAGGACTGCGAAGTGGTTGAGGCAAAGCCCCCAGCTGAAAACCAGTCTAAGAAACCGCAGGGTGGTTATGAGTGTAAATACTGCCCTTACTCAACGCAAAACTTAAATGAATTCACAGAGCATGTTGACACTCAGCATCCAAACGTCATTCTCAACCCTCTGTACGTCTGTGCTGAATGCAACTTCACAACCAAAAAATATGATTCTTTATCTGACCACAACGCGAAATACCACCCAGGAGAGACCAACTTTAAACTGAAATTAATTAAACGCAATAATCAGACTGTTCTAGAGCAATCCATTGAGACCACCACTAACGATGTCGCTGTCACAAGCAGTGGCATAGAAAATGCAGAGTGTGAGGATTCACTTCACGGGGGAATTAGTGCCAGTAAAACACCAATGATGAAACTGGGGAAGCCTAAAGGGGAAACCAAGAAGGGACCTAAAAAGCCAGAAGAGGGAGTCGCGGAAAACCACGTGGATGGCACTCTCCCCCGCATCATAACTGAAGCCACTGAAGCTATTGCCTGTATAAATGGAGACCTTCTCCATGACGTGTTAGCCCACGTTATGCCCTCTGTACAGCTGCCACCAAATATTAACCTTGTCCCCAAGGTGCCGGTACCTCTGAACAGTACCAAATACAACTCTGCACTGGACACTAACGCAACCATGATCAACTCCTTTAATAAATTCCCTTACCCAACGCAAGCAGAGTTGTCTTGGTTGACAGCAGCATCAAAACACCCGGAAGAACAAATCCGAATCTGGTTTGCTACGCAGCGCTTGAAGCATGGTATAAGTTGGTCTCCTGAAGAAGTGGAAGAGGCAAGAAAGAAGATGTTCAACGGTACTATCCAGGCGGTTCCCCAAACCATCACTGTCCTGCCAGCTCCTTTGACAACTGCAAAAATGCCCCAGCCCATCATCCAGACGGCTTTGCCTTGTCAGATACTGGGCCAGACCGGTCTGGTTTTGACTCCCGTGTCAAATGGTTCAACTGTTTCCTGTTCACCAATTACACTTGCTGTTGCCCCCAACCAGGGGCAAAAGAGGACGATACAGACCTTATCAAGTGCCCCAGAGGCCAAGCGTCCTCATGTAGTTCAGGTGCCTGAAATTCCTGCCAAGCTGACGGCCGTACCCCTGACGCCAGCCAGCGAGCGAAAAAAGACCAAGGAGCAGATAGCGGAGCTGAAGGCTAGTTTCATGGCAAGCCAGTTTCCCGACGATGCAGAGGTCTACCGGCTGATACAGGCGACGGGTCTCTCCAGGAGCGAGATCAAGAAGTGGTTCAGTGACCACAGGTACAGAAGTCAAAGGGGCATTGTGCATATTCCTGGCGATCCTTTAGGGAAAGATCAAATAGCACCTTCAGCTGGTCGGCACGGCCGTTCGTTCCACCCATACACAGATTTTACTCCCCAGAGGTTCAAAGAGAAAACACAGGAGCAGCTTAGGGCCCTTGAGGAGAGTTTCCTAAGATGCTCTTTTCCTACCCAAGGAGAATTGGACAGGCTTCGAGTAGAGACTAAGCTGAGTAGGAGGGAGATAGATTCCTGGTTTTCTGAGCGGAGAAAGATAAGGGACAGCATGGAGCAAGCTGTCTTGGACTCAATGGGATCATACAGAAAAATTAAAGAACAAGGAACTCCCAATGGTGCAATAAGCCAGGCAGAACTGCTGAGTAGCTCTCAGCTCCCTGGTGCTTTGTCTGGATCCTCCACCACACTGAAGAAAACCCAGGAGCAGATTCATCTCCTGAAAAGCACGTTTGCAAGGACCCAGTGGCCATCACCCCAGGAGTACGACCAGTTAGCATCTCAGACTGGGCTCACAAGAACTGAAATAGTTCGCTGGTTCAAGGAAAACCGGTCTTCACTAAGAATGGGGTCGCTTAAATGGATTGACCAGTACCAGCAGCAGTATGCTGCTGATGGACATAACGACCAAAGCCAGAAAAAGGGCTCAAAACACTTTGAGAGTTCAAAGAACGGTAGTGAGGTGTCTCGGCAGCATTACCAGGAGCATAAAAAGCTGAATGAAGAGAATGGGGGGAAACTAGTGGTGAGAGCAAAAAGAGACTGTGAACCGCTGAAAGACTCTTTGTTGGGGAATCAAGCGGAGGGTATGGACAGGTTGGAGTGCAACAGCCACGACGGCCACGGCAGCGAGGAGAACGAGGAGCCAGCGGAGGTCAGTTGGGTGGAGGTGACAGTGGGTGAGGATGACGCTGCATCGGACTGTACAGACAGCTGGAGCCAAACGGCACCCGAAGGCCAGGCAGAGCTGGCGGACTTTGACTCTGAAAGTATATCTGGAGACAATTCCCACGTATAGACAGGTAATGCTGATGGTGCCCTGTTTCTCTGAGCCTGCCTCTGTCTGGGTGTGCTTCCAGCATCCTGTAGCCCCTCTTCGGTATAAATCCCTGGAGCCCATCCCTGCCGGATCCTTGTGCCTGCTGGATGCCTGAACAAAAGGGAGATCCTTCCTGCTTGTAACTTAAAGCAACTGCTTGGTAGGGGAGGGGTTAGTGCTGTTTGCCTTGTTTCTTGTCTCCTTGTGGGTCAAGTCCTGGATAAGGGAGATATTTTTTTTTATTATTTTTATTCTTTCTTGGTTTTGTGGCAATAAGTGACTAAACCTTTAACTTTCTGCCTTTGGGTGACATATGTCACCTCCGCAGCACTTGGTGTGAAAAGTACCAGCAGAGCTACACAAAGAAATAGTGACACTAGTTACTAATATGCCCCTTGCTAACACATCATTGATCTCCCATGAATAGATCCTGTGACCGTTTTTGCACCTTGGGTCCTTCCTTTGCAGCATCCTGCCCTGCTCAGAATAAAAGGTCACTGGGGGAAGGGCCCAGGACAGATACTGTTCTTTATGCAACAGCGAGGGGGGGGGAAAAAAAAAAAAAAAAGTTGTGGGGATTAAAGTGGCTCATGCAAATGTGCTCTCTTCCTCTTGCAGGTGAGAAGGTCTCCAACCTGGCTTTGTTCTGCCTGCTCACTCTAGAGGCTTAGGAAGTGCCCCAGACTAAGTTGTGTGGGTGTTTTAGCAGCTATTCTTCACAGGATCTTGAATTTAAAAGCAAGCTGCAGGGCTTTTCTTTAAGGGGGTTTTATGCAATCTTTCACCACGTGAAAGGATGTGTTATTTGGAGACCTGAAGCCTGTTTCTGATCACAGTTGCACAGGTATAAATCTGGAGCAAGCACCGTCAGCATTTCTTGACTCACATGGTAAATTGAGTTCATTGGAGCCTGTAACATTTTGTGCTCAGTATAACTGAGCCTGTCTCTCCCAAAACGGAGTCTCCTTAAGCTAGAACATCATGCATTAACAACCACAGTGAGAAAGCACCTGGTTTAGAAAGAGTAGTCTTCTGGTGTGTAATAAGTATAATGTACTTTAGCTTTCTTTTTTTTTTTTAAAAAAAAAAAGTATAAACATTAGATAATAAGAAAATACAAAAGCCAGGGCTGATGGAAGTCCCTCCACGCTTGTACTGAAGACTTTTACTGTTGCAGCTCCTATCTGTTGCAGAGGTGCAGTTTTCCTTAGCAAGCCCTGCTGGCTAGCCAGGAGCCTTCCATTTTCTTCCTGTGCAGTACTTGTCCAGAAGTATTCTGGACAGTTTCTCATGAGTTGAAAAGGGAAATCCTGCAGTGGTTTTATTTTGAACTATGAATTGTGTCAGCTAACTTTGAGAACTGTTTACACACCATCTGTATCGCAGAGTATCTTAACGCTCCAGACTGCAGTGCAAGGCACTGTCCTGCATTGTGCTTACACAAGTTGGTGATTAGGGATGTTGATGAGCAGGTTGTGTTAAAAGGCAGAGATTAAAGGGGGAAGGACATGGGAACATCAGCTGGAGGCAGGCACGCTGCAGTGCCACTGTTGTACAGCCACATCAGAAAGGAGAGCCAGGATCTGATCTGCCTTTTAAAATCAAATGCACAATGAATAAATGCATTGTGGAATTTTAATTTTTTTTTTCCCCAGGGTTGTTATTCCAGATCATTTCCCCTGTCTGGCTATAAATGTTCATATTGAGGAGAGGGAACAGACCAGGTGCTAGGAGAGGGAATGGGGAGGAGGGTGGGAGAGGGAGGATTGCCTGAAATCACTGTTTCTTACAAACCTTTTGTACCATGAAACCAAGCTCTGCAACAACCATCTTCCAGCAGCCTAGGTTTGGCGCCTGCATTTTTGTGCTTGTGAGCAGTGTTGGGCACATTGGTGTGCCCCTCCTTCCTCTGTGCGCTGAGATGCTGACCGTAAAGCCCCAGGGCTGTGGAGGTGCTCAAGTGTTATCAGAGAGGAATTTTAGTAAGAACTTTGATGTCAGTTAAACTTCTGCTGTGTTATCCTCCTGATGAGGAGCTTTCCAGTGGCTAGTCGTAAAATACACCTACTGAGAAGAGATGAGCTGGAGCAGGGCTTTTGCTGCGAAGACCATGCAGGAAGATCAGAGGACCGTTTTGTCCCCTGCTCTTTGCCCATTTCTCAGCATGCTGGCCTGGGGACTTGACAAAAGCCCAAAGTCTTTTTCATTTTCATCTGTTCTCCCTGTAAGTCTCAGCCCAGAAATGCAAGTGCCTGCTCTCTGGTGCCGGTGTGAAAGCTGTGTCACAGGTGTGACACAAAAGCTGGAAGCTTTATACCCCACACTGCCGGGACCTGTGGAGAAGTCCCAGCTACTGGCTCCTCTTTCCTTCAGAATAAGCTTTCACTCTCATCCTTGTGAAGCCTATCTGACATAATTTTTAACTATAACTTCGGTGGTAAATTAACAAGGCATTAGTGACCTCTGGGGTATGACTCAAAAGCAAAGACCGTGCACAACCAGAAGATGCCTGTTGTCATATAAAAGTCTGATTTATTTATTTTTCTTAACGTCATACTCCTTAGTACCTTAGAGGGGTTGTGTCACTGTCTTGGCCACACGTAAGAGGTGGACAAAAGAGCTGACAAGGGTCTTCTCTTCCTCTTGACCCTCTCACAGCCACAGTTACTTGAAACTCTCACTGCTGAACTGATGGGGCAGAAGCACGCTGCTTTGATATTCATGGGGTTGCTATTTTCTCAGCTTGATGTACATAGTTTGAAGTGAATGTTTCCTGATGATTGATCTCCATACGCCTGCTGTTGACTGAATTTTTTTGCAGCTTCTGTAAAATCCGAGCTGTTGCAGGCGATGTTGGTCACTCTTTGCTCTGGTGTGTAGTTTTATGAGTTTCTGAAACTATTAAGGCGTATTTGTGTTACAGCCTTGGAAAACTGAGTTTTTCAAAACTGATTTGTGTTCAGCAGATGCTGCTGCTGCAGTTAGTGGGAGTTTGACAAGTGCCTCATCTGAGCGAGAGCAGGATTTATGCCAGGCTCTGAAATACCAACCCTGGACTAAGAAAAGTCCCTGTTACTAAGTCCATATCTGAAGCTTTTGGTAAAACCTGATTTATCCCGCAGAGCAGTCAGGTTTCCTGAACAGGGGGGCTGAGAGACCTGTAGGGTACCAGGGCCTTTGAGATGTTGGGTGGCTGCTGTGGGGTGCACTAAAGCCATCACCGAAAATGCTCCAGATGCTGTGTAATGAGCCTTGAATCCCTCTTGTAACAACACCCAACTGCTCTATCAAGAGTATTTTAGCTCCCTTTCCATCAGTAGAGATATTCCTGCCTTCCAACAGCACAGGTCAAAATCAGGTCTGTTGTTCCCATTTGCTCAAGCCTGACAAATAGAAACTGGTCTTAAATTAAATACAGCAAATCACAGCTCAGACGTGAGAGCAGGACCAGAGCATGGAGAGTGGCTGGCTGCTAGTGCTGGCTTTCTTCACAGCATTGTCTCCCTGTGGGGTTTTCCCAAGATCAGTGTTTCCTCAGCCCAGAGGTTTTGGGTTTGGCTTTTTTTTGTCTCAGAAGTGTGCATTTTTCCCCACCTCCACCTTCTCCACTGTAAACTTTCTTTTTTAGACTTATCTCAACCTTCATTTTAAGCCCAAACCTTGTAAGAGGTAGGCATCAAAGTCCATGGCTCACAGTGGGAGCAAGGTTGGTGGGCGCCCCAGAAGATGCAGCTCTGGCTCTTGATGGCTGTCACCACTGTGCTGTGGAGATGTGCCAAAAGAAATCTGTGTTTGTGAGTTGCACAGCAGGAAAAAAAAAAAAAAAGGTCCAAAGGAAGGCACCCCAGCTTATGCTGTCTGCATTGTACTGGGCATCGGAGGTGGTCTGGGTCCTCTTGGTGTCTCCCACCCCTCTTGCACTGCTGTCGGAGCAGAGATCAGTCGGTTACTGGTGGCCCAGTGCATTCCCCTGTGTCTGAAACTGGTAAAAGTGAACAGCACTGGGGTTTCTTTCCTTTTCTGTCCAAGTTCGCATTTTTCTTGTAGTTTAGGGTTTCATCCATAAAGTTAGCTATAGTGCCCGTTGCTGTTATGGGGCTCCAAGACGCCATCCTGAAGTCGGTATGGGGTTGGCTGTTTTTGCAGAATTCGGGTCACCCTAAAGCATTTCAGGGAGTGAAGCAGAAGTACGGAGGACTTGCTGTTTCCCCCGAAACCAGGGAGGCGTGTCAGAGACCCAAGCTGTAATGCAATGAGGGACTTCAGGGGGGGAAGCAAAACCCAACACAGAAATTAAAATTTTCCAGTGGGTTAGGAGGAGCAGGGGGCTACTTGAGGAAAGATCACAAGGATGGGGAAGACTTTTGCCTTTGTGTTGCTGCGAGCCTGTGCCTTTTCACTGGGCTCGACCCGGTATTGCGTTCTGTGTTGCTGATGCCAGACAGAGCTCGCTGCTTCTGTGGGAAATAACAGACCTGGTAGCAACATTCGTAAAAGGTATAAAATAAGGGGTTAGATCAGGTTTCAGTAAGTGCTGCTGCAGGATGGGTGAGGAGGATGCTGCAGGGAAGCCGCCTCGTGCTGCTGCATGCAGCTCCAGCCTGAGTGGGTGCTTGCACCTTTTGCACGTTTACACCTCAGTGGGGAAAAAACATGTTGAACGTAATCCCTGTCATAGAGCTCTTGCTCTGTGCTGGGAACCGGGGATATGTGTAGGCGGGTGAGTATTTGGAGGTTGGTTTTTGGGGGGTTATTTTTTAATCTCTGGTCCATGGTGCTGCAGCCTTCGTGGCACAGGAGTTGTAGCAGAGCCAGGGAGCTGCTTTGCAGAGCACAGGCACATGCAATTTTTTTCCATTGCCTTGCAGTTTGTATGATTATTTTTGAAATTGAAATTATTTTTTTTAAAACAAAAAGTATTTAATGAGAGGATTTACTGGGGAAGAAAGACCTGGAGTCTTCTTGTCTTTAGCACCGTCTGTCCTGTGGTTGCAAAGTAGCTGCCCCCAACCCATGTGCATGTTGTCTTCGAGCCAGCATGAGGATCTGCCTGAGGGGTATAGTGGTGAGGGATCAGCAGGGTCAAGGCTGGGCTGTACATCACTCTTAGAAATATACAGGGGGTTGTTAGCTGGGTATTACATACAGCAAAAATCCATTGCCCTACTGCAGCATCAAGCTGCAATAGGGATAGGCTTCAAGGTACAGTTAATACAAAATACAGTGCTGTTGTGTGTGCAGGGGTGTAAACTGGATGCTGGGTTAGTTGACAGCTCAAATAGTTGTTCGTAGTGCCTTCAAAAATAATATGCTGCTTTTATAATTTTTGCAGGGGTACTCCTCAGCTGCACTGTCCTGACGTTGAAGGGGAAATCCTGTCTGAAAATAGAAGAAAACTCTATTTTCCTGCCTGGGGTGAGATAGCGTGTTGCGACTCCAAGTCTCAGACCGCGCTTGCTCTCGTGGAGCATCATCATGGGATCATTTATAGTGCCAAAGTCCTACTACTGCATTAAAAAAAAAAAGAAAGAGGAAAGGGTTCTTGTACATAAGTTTCTCCTCCGCTTTTCTCCCACCCACTTTCCTGCCCAACCTCTTCCTCTACTGGAACAGATTTATACAATGTGGAAATTTTGTTAACTTTTTAATAGGTGCAAGTTATTCTTGCATATGATGCCATTGCAAAATTTGGGGGTTGGTTTGGGGGAGGAAAGTGTCTTGTGGGGGAGGGAGAGGAGATTTTTTTTATTATTATTATTATTTTTCTGAAGCGTTTTGAGACAGATTTGCAGTCTTTTGGAGTCTTGTTGGTGCGGATCAACGTCTGAGCCCAGATCCCCACCCCGGTTTACATTTCAGCCCACTTAAACGCATTACGGGGTTGGGGAGGGTCATTCTGGAGTGGTTGGGGTTTGTTGTTTTTTCTTCTTCTTGTTTTGACTTTTTTGTTTTGTTTTATGGCCACTTCCTACTGGTTGAAGTATTTAATTCTCTGCTTTTCCATGCTCCTACAAGGCAAGTCTTCTCCAGCTCCTGTATTTCACTTTTCACAAGCCAGCCCCAGCTGTGGGTCTCTTAAGATTTGGCAAGAATGCCTTTTTTTTTGTTGGTTTTTTTTTTTTTTTTTTAGCACTTTTTGTTTAAACATGCCATACAACCCCCAGGGGGGTTGGAGTGAGGAAATTAAGATGCTTCATAGTCTGAACTCGTTTGTGTTTCTTCAGCTGGTACAATGATGGACACCATAACCACCAGTCTGCCCTCCAGCTTTAGATGTTGTAGCGCACAACAGAAATTTCTGATTAACCTCTGCCACTAAATTTTTTTAGATCAATCCTAGGTTCCCGAGTGCACTTTTTTTTTTTTTCCCCAAATACTGCTAATTGGATTTGTGTGGGGGTGTCTGTCTGTGCATGTGTGAGGAGGAGGAGGAGGGAGAGCAGGAGCGTGCGTGTGTAGACGAGCGGGTGCAAGAGCTGTCCAGTGCATTCCTCTGACGAGCTGGGTTTGGAAAACTTACCCACCTTTCAAGTACACTGCACAAAGAGGATGCTAGGGAGTTTGAATAAATCCAACTTTTCTAACTTGTTGCTCATTTGTTGTAACTCAATAAAACAAAGACTAAACATTTTGGTAACCTTTTCATAGGCTCTTTTTTTTTTAATGATGATTTTTATTTTAGTTCATTTCAAACTCAACCCCACCAGCTCTCCCTGGTGCACAAGAGCTCGGTGTCTTTAGAGCCACGATTAGGGGTTTAACTTGTTTTGCGGTAATTGGCTTGGCAAACACTAACCAGATTATTTATTTCCCCAGTGTCAGATGGCTCTTTCCCATGCAGGGGGGTCAGATAGCCCCTGAGAGTGAGGATTACGGGGATTTTGTTTGCAAACACAACTTGAATGAGTGAATGAATGAAAGAAACGGTCCCCATGACTCACCCGTACGGTTATTTTTATTAATCATCAGCACAACGTTTAAGTGTCGAGCGAGGTTTGCAGTGGGCGGCAGCAAGCACTTTGCGACTTTCCTTGCAGTAAAGTCATCTAGTTTATTGCTGAAGAGGAGTGACTGGATGGGGCAGCATTTGTACTTGCTGCGTTTGCATGTCCCGGGCCAGTAGCAAGAGGTGGGGAAGCAACCTCTGCTCCTCCATGGGCAAAGGCAGCATGACAGGATGCGTGTGTCCCATCACACGTGGCACTGATGCCCATGCAGTCATGCCCATACCCCCCATGCAGGTTGTCGCAAGCATCAGGTGGCTGCCAAAAAGAAAATGCCTTTGAGGATGATCCTCCAGGACTTCAAAGTTGTAACTGAAACTAATTGCTGCTTCTGTCTGCTTTGCTTACATGAAAGGATGCTAATATTTTAATTGCCCTTGTGCAGTTTTTAACAGCCACTTGGCGGCTTAATATTCCAGTTTGCATCTCTCCTGTCTGATGTGTGTGTACGTCTTGTGTGTCTGGAGCGCTGACCTACTTTGCTTTACCAGCAGCGCTCCCAGGGAGCTCAGCAGGAGGTTTAGGAAGAACAAGACCCACCTGGGTTTTTCAGATTTGTGTAGCTCCAGACATGGTGGGATTAGGGCCCAGGATGGAGCTTCTTAGGATCTCTGCAATTCAAATAAAACAATAGCAGCGGCCCTGGAGTCTGTCATCACACGGATAATAAAACTGAAGCTCTCCCACAGCAAACAAATAGGCTTGCAAAAGGCTGGCGCAGCATTTGGTGGCATTGGCAGGCTGGTGACACAGAGGAGGTTTGTGCAGGCAGGTTGTGGTGTGATACCAAACCTTCTGATGCCAGGTTCCACTGGGGAAAGACGATCCAGTGGCCTCTCTTTTTTTTTTTCTTTTTTTTTTTTTTTTTTTTCCCCAACTTAAAGCAACCCAGGTCCCCACAAAGACTGCTTCAGCGTGGCTGCAGGAACGGGTTCACAAACTGGGCATGGCAAGCAGGCTTTGGTTTTAATTAATACGGATGCAGGGACTGCGTTTCTAGTAGAGTCCAAGCAGCGAGGCACAATCGGGACATTGTTTGTGCACGGCAGCCATTCGGGACAGCTTTGGCCATGGGGTTTCATTGCACACGGATGAAAATAGGCTGCTGACACCAAGTTTCCTCCCACACAGCCTTGCCTGCCGGGTGCAGGAGCCTGGCATTTGCATCACGGAGCCCTGCACCTGGCAAAGCCCCACAGTGCGGAGCTGGCTGGGACCCCTGGCTCCAGCAGCCCCTGGTGCTCAGGTTTTGATTGACATCCTTCACAATGTGTTTTAACCTAAGTCTCTTGAAAGTGTTCTAATCGGAAGAGATCTAAACACACAAAAAACCCAAACTTCACACTTGTTTTTTAAAATGTGGCTTGTAGAAAACTCCATCTCTCGGAAGTCAGGAACAAGTTGACTCTGCTTCCTTAAATTGTTCTGCTTCTATGCTGACCAGAGGATGGGTTTTTGTTACATATACACTTTACTTATCCTGCCTGGTCCATAAGGCGCAGGGAAAGGTGCTGCTCAGTAAATGAGCTGCTGTTAACTCGTTATTGCTGTCAGATCTGGGGACTCCCAAGCGCGTAATAACACAGGTACAATTTAGGACAGGTCAGACAGAAACTTTAATAATTAAGTGTGATCACAGTGAGAGACCACTCAGACAGCAGAGAATAACCGCAGCACAGAATGGTTTGGGTGGGAAGTAACCTTCAAAGATCATCTCATCCAACGCCACTGCCATGGGCTGGGACATCTTTCACTAGGATCAGGTTGCTCAAAGCCCCATCCAGCCTGGCCTTGGGAAATTCTGGGGCAGAAACTTCAGCGTATAGGACCTCCCTACAGGCTAAATGATTTGTTCTTCACAAATCCTTTGCAGTTGCAGGATTCCCTCTCAGAAGAAAGGGTGACCCAACACAGGCTGAAGGGGGGCCAAGCTGAGTTATGCAAGAAATCTGAGTGATTATGAGCATAATGATAATTATGTGGTGATAACTTAAAAAGCTGGAGAAATAACATAGGTAAAACGGAAACCAGGATAAGTAATACTTGTGCGTTATATTCACCATTAGCAGAAATTTAACCACTGAAACTTTCAGTGTCATCTTCTTGTAGCCCTCAGATATTGTTAGGTAGCAAGCAAAAAGATGCACCCTGAAATCTTACTAGCTTACAGAACGGGAAAAAGAATTCATTTCAAAGGCACATAAAGCAACACTGTAGGCAGTCCGTTTGGCACCCTGATAGTAAGGAAAGCCCACACCAGTGGTGGAAATGAACTTTTTTTTTTAATCATCTGCTGAGGAAGAACAGAGACCTGAGACCACTGAGACGATTGAAAGGGAAGACTTCTGTACTCACTGGATCAGTAACTACTGGAAAGCAGTTATGAATGGGGCCTGTGGCTCTTAGGCATAATTCTGAAAACACAGTAAAGCAGGAAAAGTGGATGTATTGGGAGCAAGAGAATGTGAGATGCACAGCGAAGGAATGCAAAAGCAGCATTAAAAAAACCAAGGCAGAGTTTCTTGGGTGTTACACAGCTGAACCATATCCCAATCAGATTACTGCAAACTCAAGCGAGGACAGAGGTAAGAGCTGAGTGACCGGGGAATTGTCAGACCTAATCACACAGCACACATCTTGAGTGCAGTAAGCAAAAGCAGGGTTTTTCCACTGTTTCTCCAAAATGGTAGTTCTAATTATATTACAATTGTTATTAAGTGTACTGTGAAAACCACACGGCCAGCAAATTGACTCAGGTACAGTAAATGAGACATTTAAGAAGCTGCTTCAGTACGCAAACTTACCCTCTCCTTGCTCTGTTTTGATCTTTCTTAAAAGTCTGGATCATCCCAGTGCAATATATCCAGTAAAATCTAGCATGCAGCAATCTTAATCTAAAAAAATAAAAAAAAAAAATCATTGTTTTTGCAACACATCTAGGCGTTATTATGAGTTAGTTAAAGAAGTAATAATACCATTACCATTAACCTGAGTCTATGGACAGAGAAACTGGGAGATGTGTGCAGTTGGTCAGACTGCAGAATAAACATGCTAAAGGTAAGAGCTGGAGTTCAGCTTGGCCTTATCTTGACTTCTCAGCAAGGAAGATTCATTTTATATTTGTATCAAATCATTGCCATTCCACTGGCATTTCTTACTCTTTCACCCAAAGCTTTGTCCTTTGCCAGAGCCACTTGCAAAGTGGGGCTCCTTGGGGACCCGCATCCTGTACGATCCCACCAGGACACCCCTCTCTTCCCCAGTGCAGCTCTCTGGGCAAAGCTTTCACCTTCCTGCCTTCATTCCCTCCACCTTTCAAGTCTCTCCTGTCTCCTATTTCCAGCGACCCTCCTTTTGGTCACAGTTTAACCCCAGCCGGCAACTAGAGCCCCACGCAGCTGCTGGCTCGCTCCCCCCGCAGCGGGCAGGGCAGAAGAGAATAGGAAGGGTAAAAAGGAGAAAACTCATGGGTCGGGATAAAGACAGTTTAACAGTTAAAGCAGAAGCCATGTGCACAAGCAAAGCAAAACAAGGAATTCACTCACCACATCCCATGGGCAGGCAGGTGTCAGCCATCCCCAGGACAGCAGGGCTCCGTCATGCGTAATGGTTACTCAGGAAGATGAACACCATCAGTCTGAATGTCCCTCCCTTCCTTCTTCTTCCCCCAGCTTGATGTGCTGAGCATGCCATCCTATGGTATGGAACGTCCCTGTGGTCAGTTGGGGCCAGTTGTCACGGCTGTGTCCCCTCCCCACTCCTTGTGCCCCCCCAGCTGCTCGCTGGTGGGGTGGGGTGAGAAGCAGAAAAGCCCTCGGGGCTGTGTAAGCGCTGCTCAGCGATAAACAAAACATCCCTGAATTAGGAACACTGTTTCCAGCACAAATCCAAAACACAGCCCCATACCAGCCACCATGGAGAAAATTAACTCTGCCCTGGCCAAAGTGAGCACAGGGATCCCCACATGAGGCACCAGGTGCCCCCCCCCAGCCCGGCTGGCATTTCCAGCCATTGCTGCAGCTGCTCTTTTATTCCCACGGAGGGCAAATTTCCCTTTAAAGCAGGAGCTCACAGCGTGCCCCAGGGTGCTTTATAACACATTAACATGTACGTGTGATTAAATCCCTCTTGGCATTAAGAGCATCACTATCTCCTCAGCTTGAGAGGAATGGAGCCATGCAGCCTCTTCGGCCTCCCTGAACTGCTCACACCAAGTCACTGATGCTAGAAGGCATTTTGCCACGCAGCGGCATTTAACATACACCTGTACCTAAATGGTCAAATTTGACATATTTTGCTTTTTTGTCCTCCCATAACCCCTGCAGTCCCCCTCCTCTCGGCACAGGGGACATCAGTTAATGCTGGTGAATGATGATGCAGCTCTTCAGCGAGGTGGAAATACCTGACTTTGCCTCCTGCCTCGCTGCGCTCCCAAAACACAGATTAAACAGCAACATCATGTCTTACCACCTGTTAAACCTCTTCATACATGGATCCTCCCCAGCATCTATTCAGCGTAACCAGGGTTTCACACAAATTCAGGCTTAATTTGGCAGCACCGATGGTCCATTGTCTACAACTCTGCTCCAGGTTCTCCCCAAGGTGCTTGGGAACATTTACTTGGGTTGGCCATAGCTTCAATTGTTGAGCCCCATGGGATGGCTGCTGCCTTATCCAAAGGGCCATGTCCACCCCATGCTCTCTCCCAAAACTGCCTCCAGCTGAGGGGAGGATGCTGAGCAGGGAGGCTGGCCCTGACAAGCCAGGGAGGCTGCCTGCAACCAGGAATTTAAATCTGCACTAAATTTGATCAATTGATGTAGTTACTAGTTTTTACTTGTGACACATTTGGAGATAGAGCTAGGCAGTGCACATACTAAGAGCAAGGAGACACATCTGGAACAGCTGTGACAAATAGGATGCCAGAAGTTTTGGTATCATCAGCCCCATTATACAGCGGGCAGGCAGAAGTACCCCAGATGGCAAAGCACAGCTCCAAACCTGTTCTCCAGCCCAGATGCAGCTACCACCAGGCTTCAACCACAACCGGGCAGTGGGAAAAGAGCATCTGGGTTGGGGTGGGAGGTCTGCGGGTTCAACCCGCTCTCCACGATGCTGACACAGCCCAGGTGAAGAGCCCAGAGCCAGGAGCACGAGCCAAGACCTATCCCCTCCATCTGAAGGGCAGCATGCTCGAAGGCTCCCTTATTAGGGATTTAAACAAAAGGAATTTTAATCTTTTTTTTTTTTTTTTTCTTTTTAATGTCAGCATTTGAATGTGGGGGGATGGAAATTTTAACATGAAGCCACACGCTGTAGGTCATGGAAAGGCAAGGCAGACATTGTCTTCAGTAATATTAAAAGGAAGACCAACCCTGCTGTGTCAGAGCGAAAAAAATGAATACTTCTTTTGATTGGAAAGAAAGTTTCTCCATGCCCGGTTGCAGTGCAGCATTGCACAACGGAGACTGCTGCGGCTGGGAGCAAGGAGAATTAATTACTTTGCTTTTTGAAGCATGGGCTGCTCTGCTCTGCTGTGCCAGCTCCAAGAATGATAAGCACTTATCCAAAGAGTGCAATTTTGTCCTCTGGTGCAGGAGTTCTGCCTGTCTAAATCACAGGAGGCTGCTTTTGTTTTCTTCATACTTGGCCTATGCTTGACCTGGGCAGCACCACCACCTTTTCAGCCTCACAGACACCAATTTTGTGCCACCCGAGAGGACACCAGACCAAGCATCGGCGTTGACCACAAAGCACCATGGTGTAATGGCAGTCGGCACCATCCCAGAGTGCTGGTGACCGTCACCACAGCACATTACAGCTCCGCAGCACAGGCAGAGTTTTGCCAAATACAAATTTATCTCCAAACCACCTCCTCTCAGGGGATTTTGCTTTCAAGGGCATTTCAGCATCTAAACAAAGATGAAGTACACCTCTCTCCGAGCAAGCAGGTGGTGGGGTGGTGGCACTGAAGGATGTCTTCAGCGTTTTGTCCTCAGCTGGGCAGCAAGTCATGCTGCAGAACAGGCTTATTGATGATGCATTTGGCCTTTCAGGGGGTTGAATTGTTTCCTTGAGTCTCTTACCCCCCTTTATTCATTTAGAAGGAGGTATTTTTTTTATACAAGTGACTTGGAAACTGAAGTAATACAGGTTGCTGAAGCTTTCCTCCTGGGCTCACAAATAACTTCCAGGTGGCCCTTGGCAGCAGAAAAATGGTTTCATTCCGTAAAAGCACCACCTACCAATTCAGGATAGCTGCAGATGCTGCCACACTGACCTTCAACAAGCAAAATCACATGATGTTTACATTTTCACCATGGTGTTGACATCCCTTCTGAAAAAGAGCAATTCCCACCTCTCCCAGGATCACCGTTTGTGGCTATCTGCAGCCTCAGCCTGACAGTTGTAACTCCTACCTCTCCTCCTAATCATGAATTTTTGGCAAAAGCTGATGATTTACCTAAACCGTTGCAAAAAAACCAAAGGACACAGGCACAGGCCAGTTTTTACATGAACAGCTCCTGCTGGCCTGCTGTTAACACACTATTCCAGCAATACCCCACAAGCCTCATCCCAGTTCTCTGATGGTAGAGCCAAAACCAATGTCTCCTCAACATCCTGCACACTGAAGTTCTTAATTCATCTTCACAGCATCAATATTTTTTTTAAAATGTAACAAGCAGACTAAATATAAGAGCTACTCGGAGCTTATCAGGCTTTTGCCATCCATTTCTTGATGCAAGCTAGAACTGCCCTACTTCCCATGCCTTGCATAACTGACGTTAATTTGCTGCTCCTGAGTCACAGCCACCAGCACCTAAGCAAGCCAAGAAACAAGCTCACAGACAAGATCGATCAGCACTTATTTGAAATTATGTTCTTCCTGAATTACCATGTGCAGATCATTTCTTAATTGACACTTACGGTTGTTCAACACTACATCGATGCTTCAAATAAGACCCAGACTACCAGTTCTTAAAACTGTCACCATTCAGGTTGTAAGAGATACAGACAGATGATGTACAGGAGTGGGGGGAAAAAATTTTGCCCACAACCTATCTGTTGCAGCTGCTATTCAGAAAGAGGGCTTGCAGATCCAGGGCACCAACATACTTTATTCCAGCCTTCTCCCTTCCCACCTGCATTCACCAGCTCTTTACTGGGTTTGCAGTACCAGTCAGTGGCTGTTTCCTGGCAAACATGTAGCAAAGCTGAAGCCTGACACACAGTGGCATTCTCTGAAATAAACGCAAGTCCACAGAATTGCCCTCATTTGGGCAACATGCAGTTTACAATTGCTCCCTGCCCAGCAAGGAACATCTAAGAGTAAGCGAGCTTACCTTCAAGCACTTACTTCAACACAGCTTGCAATTTTAAGATATTCCTCTGAAAAGGGGAAAGACCAAAGCTTTATAGGCCAGATAGCAAATGATTTGGCCCACTGATTCATTTCCACCTTGGGTCAAAAAAATAGCAGTGATGCAGTGACATATGCATACAGTATGAGTGATCCTGGCAGTGCCAACAGCGCTGTATTAAAGATCACCAGATATAAAGGAGGTGCCACATGCTGTCCTGCCCCTCGTGCTGGCTGGAGGCAGACCCACAGCCCTGCTGCCAGGCTTTTCCAGGGCCAGGTGCTCCTCCCCAGCTTCTCCGCTGCCTGGCCCCTCACCTTCTGCTGGAGCCCCCACAGAGAGTGAGCAGGAACAAGCCCATCTCTACGCATTAAAAAACAAATCAACCTGTACGAGGGGGACTGAATTCCCTCTAGCCTTTCAAGCTATGGAGGCATCAAGACAAAACTATTCTTGGAGCGCCTTCCCCGAGGCCAGGGTGCTGCCTCCATGGTCAGAGGTGCAGTCGCTTTCCTGCTTGCTACTCTTTTCCCTGGATTCCTCCTGCTTTTCCTCCCCTTCAGTAACACGCACACGCATCCTCTCTTGGAGCGTTTTTTTTTCTTTCAACAATGCAGCCAGGGGTCACAATTAATCACAGAGTTTTCCATACTCCATTTCCCTGCTCATTGTCCTGTGCCGCTTGTTGAGAACCTTATCTTTATTAGCTGGTCTTATCACGACTCGGTTACACATTAACAGAAACTCTCCTTACTCAGCAGGATTTCCTTAGGATGGCATTGCTTTCGGCTTCAGAGAGCAGCTCTGTGGAGCGAGCCGCTCCGCTACCGCCAGCCTAGGAAGTCACTGATCTCATTTAAGATGCACGAGGGGACACAGAAAGCTGTAGGATGACTTTGAGGAACTGGCAGGAGCAGATTTAGAGGACAAAACATTTCTATGGGGGAGTGGACACGTTAGCTTATGTTGTTTGTGTTGGCATTAAATTATACAGCAATTATTTGGTCCCAGTGAGCTGTGCTCTAATAGCAGATACAGAATTATCTGAGATCCTTCAGCACAGGGATTGCATCCAGCTAAAACATCCCCCTTATCCACTGAGCTACTCATCCAGATAATACAGCTGTAGGGCCTATTGTTATCTGTCTGCTTTCAAGAAATTAGACTGATACAGTTCTTAGAGATTTACTAGACCTTCAAGTGCAGTATCACCGCACCATGTACACCTCAGAGGATTTTTCTCCTTCAAGGCTACTATCACCTTGCCCAGGAAGGCTAAATGGCATCAACTCGTATCAATTGCTCTTACTTTTTCTTCTTTTCTTAAAAAAAAAAAAACCATCATGCAGAAGAATTCATTATCTGAAAAGGACAGTGATGGGTGCAAGAGAGGGGGAAAAGGCATTGTTAGAAATGAGAAAAGCTGTCTCTTAACAGGCGGCTCTGTGAACCCAAAAAATCCATCTCTTGTGAAGGCAATGGTCCGTCCAAGGACTCCACAGCCTGATGAGACTTCCTAGTGCCAGACAGTCTAGGCAGGAAACAAGCAGAGATGACCGCCTGGCTAATAATGATAGCTTCCCTCTGCTTGGGAAGAGTGGTAGGTCTGCTATGACATGCTTTTGCCATGGCCCATCACACTCCCCTCTGCTCCCAAAACAGCCCACGCACAACTTCATGGGGTGGCTTTGAGGAACAGAAACAAGGAGAAGGTTTGGAGGATTGATTAGACACTCTGATAACACAGCTAGAAAAAAAATGGGTAAGACTGAAAGCACAAAAGCTCTTCTGAAATACCAGCAGCAGGCTTTAAAAGCACATATGGCATTTGAGGACAATTACTCTCAGTTTAACGAGTTACATTCATCAGACCATCTGAGAGAACAAGTAGCTGAACCAGTAGAGAAGAGTTATTAAACTGGTTGTCACCTAAGGGGAGGAGGGGAAAAAAAAAAAAGGAGATTGGTAATTTACTGCCTGCATGACAGCCAACAAGGGAGGCAAGAAAAGATTATAAATTGCTGTAAAACCAGTATTGCTACTGGGAGCATGATTTTAAGTATAAAGACTCACTTTCAGAAAATGGTCTGGAGCTCTTCTTTATATGCAATGGCTGTCACGGCAATGGATGAAGAGTCCCTGTTAACAGCCTGCTCAGGCTTTCCAAATTGATCAGGATTTATGTGTATTTAGGTGTATCTGATGATTCCTGTAAGTCTGCAGAACAGAGGCAGGGTGTGCAGGCATGATGCAGTACAGCTGAGAATACCCCTCCTTCTTCCTCCTGTGCTATTGTGAAACATTTGGCCTTAACTGTTCAACTGCAGTTTCAGATCAAAAAGAAGGAAAGGAGATTTAAATGAAGTAATACTGCTCTAACTAAAATATACAGGAAAACTAAAGATCAGATTGTAACTACCCCAGTGAGAGCAGCAGACACGTTAAGAAGCTTTCACTAGGAATGCAGAAACTCTCACCCCGGAAGCTCTAGGTTCTTAAAACCTCTATGGGCACTCACTCACAGAGCAAAGGAGACAGAAACCTGTTGACAATGATCCAAGTTAGGCATTTTTCCAACATGCAAGTCCTTTCTCAGGCAAGGGTCACAAATACAAATTTTTTTTATTGATTGCAGTGAAAAGCCACCACTGCAACACTTCTAGAAACAAAGGCTGCAGAAGTGTTTTGTTCCAATCAAAACAGTAGGCTCTGATTTCAGCTTTTAAGGGTTGATTTGTGCTCTAAAAGTAAACAGAAAACCCATCCTATCTTCTAATCTAACTGAAAAGTCATTTTAGCAATAAAAACCTCAAGCATTTCATCCTCATCAGTATCATCCAAATGAAATACTCTCATGTTGCAGAAACTCCCCCTACACATACACCATTTCTTTCCAATACTCTTCCAGTGAAACCTGCACATGCTGCAAGCACCTGCAAGTCCACTCCCCAGCTAGGAACCTTCCCTCCGCACACACCAAGGGTTTGCCCCTTTATTTTCAGATCAGGAGCTCTCTTCCCCTCCACCGCCTTCAGAAACAGCAGTTTACATCCCAAGAGGCTTCCCTGAAACTCCCTGGAAAGCCTGCACCCAAGAGGTGCCAAAGCAGGGCCCCCTCAAAATGATTTGGCCACATCTTCATCCTTATCTGTCCTACTCCCTCCTGGGTTGTGCAACCCCGCCAGCTCAACACAGCCAACTAAGGAACGTAAAGTAAGCTGACCATCAGGTCACGCCTGACACTCCTCTCCTTCCTCTTAACTCAATTCCCACAGATTTAGTTTGGTTTGGTTGGTTGGGGGTTTTTGGTGGTGGTGGTGGGGGGGGTTTTGTTTAGGTGTGCTGGTCTCCCTGGGGAGCCTCTGCCCCTGGCTGTGAGCCCCTTGGACTACTAAAGCCAAACCAGACATTGACACTGCTAGAGAAGAGTACATCCATCCCTGTGAACAAGTGAAGACTGCGCTTAAGTTTGAATTTTGCTAAGACAGACCTGTAGAGTTAAAAAAAAAAAAAAAAAGTAGTAAATATTGCCGTACTGCAAGATCCAAAGCACTTCCAATTTCAGCAGATGTCTGAACTCTAGCAAAATTTTTGCTCTCCTGCTCACAGATCCTGAGCAGGATCTTCTTAGAGTATCAATTCCTGCAAGACTTGATCCATTTTCTGAATTCACACAACACAAGGGCCAAAAGAACAATAAAAGCCCTTTATGCCACCAGTTGCATAAAGCTTTGGGGTGTTCAAGCTTCTTCACGCTGCCCCAGAATCTTTGCTGTACTTCAACATTAATTTTGTTTTTATCTTAAATTACATACCTTGGGGAAGAAGGGCGAGACAGAACAGAGAACAGGGCAAGACTAACTTTCCTACTCATTTATACGTTAAAAAACCCAAACCCTCTAGCATATGGGCTTTGAATCAGCTTTTAGGAAAATTTATCTGTATGTAAAAGCTCTTAAGTGAAAATACTGAAACATTAACATCAGTTACAGTTAACCCCTTAGCTGAAGCCCCTAAACCAAACAAGGTCAATGCCCAAAGCACACACATCGCCATTTCCTTTTTTGCAGTTGCTTGAATTTGTAACATCAATAAGCACAGACAGTTCAAGTCGACTAACAACTGCTTAAAAAGGCAGGTAAAGCAGCGTTACCGGCACGTGCTCAAGGCTTCCTCCTAGCAAAAGGCTTATCTGCTGAGCCCAGTTGCAGATACAAATACTGAACAGTGTCTCATCTTGCCCCTCCACCCACTAAGGACTCAGTAGGTGAGGGCAGAGACAGGCGTTGCTTTTCTTTGCAGCCTGAACAGAGACTGCCACTGTCTGAGCCCATATTGGGACAGGGGAAGCACTTTGAAAAACATTCTTTGATCAGACAATGCATACAATCCTCAATATTTTTTTTCTTCCCATTCTCAAGTCCAAATAAACCCCAAATTCTCAGTATCTTTAGATCCCTTCCTGACAGATTTAAAATATTTTTATTCCAAAACCCAGCACCTTAGGCTTCTCTACCTCATACATCCACCGACACCATACATAACCTGTATTCTCATAAAAAAAAAAAAAAGAGAGAAAAAAAAAGAGAAGCAACAACATAACCTCAGTTTCATTTCTCCATCGCAGTATTTGCTCCCCACAGCTTGAGATTATAAACACACACCACTGCCCAAGCATCAGGGAACCTAAACAGTTCCGATAGGAAGGGGTCTCAGATCAGTGCTATGTATAGGAACAGCACTCTGCAGGAGGGGCACTAATCAGACTGTAACGCAGGGCGGGAGCCCCTCCAGCCCAGGGAGGGATGGGCAATAGGAAGACCCCGGAGCCTTCTCCCCTCTTGTGACTGTCAATGAACTTTGCACCTAGATGCCTGCTAGTTTTTACAGACTGCGTGGTAGCAGTCAAGTAAGTCTTAACAAAGACAAGTGCTACAAAAAGCCTTTCCAGGTGGAGTAGGTGAGGGTGTTTCGATTTTAAAACAGGCTGAGGAGTCTGCTTGGGTTAACTACAGCTAATCAATACACTAACTTGAAAGCAAAGGGAAACATTACTGCAAAGAAACCGTCCACATTTAACTACCTACCGCGAGGTGACCTGAACTCTGTAGTATGAAAAGATTTACCAAGCAGCTTGGCAAGCCCAAGGGCTGGTGCAGGCAGCATCCTCACACCTCCAGTTACAATGAATGAAACCACTAACACAGGGATCCACCCACTGTCCTTTAATCCATGGCCAGTCCAGGGACTAAATACACACATCCCTTTTGAGAAATAAATGTAAACATTCAAAAGCAAGAAGACTTCTTGCAATGGTTTTGATTTTAAACACTGCCTCCAGCTGCCATGACCTTCATCACGAGAGACTGGTAAGTAGTTCAGAGAAACTCAGCCTTAAGAGCCGATTTGAGCTCTAATGGCATTTTGCAAGGGCTTTGTCCTTTGGTGGGAAATAAAATAATAAACCAAACCACCTTCAGGCACCAGAATTAAGGTTTCATTATCACTTCCCCCCCCCCCCTCCAACACCAATGAGATTCTGCAGAGGCCTCGCCAGCATCCCACAGTTACAGCTCTTTTTATGCAACTTTTGCTCACAAGTGTTGTAATCACTCCTTCTAGATCATGTTCCAGATGATAAAAGGGTGAGCCACTGCTGCAAACAGAACTCCTTTCATCACCAAAAAAGCACGCTTGAAAAATACAAGCAGCTGAAGCGTATTCATCTTTCCAATTCTAGAAAAGAGCACATCATCACCTTTTAGACATAATTCTGCTTGACATGCACATATCGCATATTTAACTTAATAAAATCATGACAATAGACCCAATTCTGCATATCAAGTCACACTATTACTATCATCCATGGCAAAATAAGAATCTAGGGATGCACAAAACCAGAAAAGCCATTTACTACTGCAGGGGATGACACTGCTAAGAACATCTTCACCAAAATTAGTGCTGTGCCATACTACAGCAAGTACAAATTGATCCATCATCCTAAGCCTAGCACGGAACAAGGGAGAATATGAATCGTCTTCATTTCATGGATGCATAACAGGATTAAAAAGCCATTAGGTGACTTGTTATATCAGAAGCTTCAGACTGTAAATTAGTGTCTATCTCTTCAGCTCGCTACCTTAACCATCAAGGCAAAGCAGTTTTCCTCCTTGATAAGGTACACAGTGGTATATAAACACAGAAAGAATCTTAGGTTGTATTGCAAACAATATGCTACTCTGAAAATTAAAGCCTCTCAGTTTTCCTAATGTGACAATCAGATGACAGAATGAAGCAACAGGTCCAGTTTCCAGCAACGCCACATTACCGAGTTGTGTTGAGAGAGGAGCTGTCATCCAGACAAAGTGATAGGAATGAAAGATGAAGCATTTTAGAAGCATTTGATTTCGTATTCTTGGCTCTTCTGCTGACTCCTAATGCAGCTGGAGCAAAATCAAAACGCGCACACTTGCCATGCTGTTGTCTGGTGTATAGTATGGACCAAGACTTTCCAGCTCAAGAAGCACAACAAATTCACAGAGTGCCTTATGTACCAAGTCCATGATCTTCTTTGGTGCCTCTATGGTAACAAACAGGAGAAATGCAGTCACACGAACAATGAGGACCAGAAGAGTCATTCAGAGGATGCTCAACAAGTCTCCAAATCAGCTGAGATAAGAGCCTCAAAAGGAACTCTGGCAGCAGTGCAGATCTGCCTGGACAGCGAGTATTGCAGAATACCAAGCTTATCCCTGGAAAAGTAACTAATCTCTATCAATTTCACACAGTTTGAGGGTGAGTAGGAGCGTACTTCCTCCCAAAGGACAACAGAGTATAATCAAGTATACCATTTTACAGCTTTTTTTTGTAATCGGCCAGGAAGGACACAGACTGTCAAGACTCATGGCGATAAAGAAAACGCCTTTACAATTTTGCAGTTGATCAGAGAAGACAAGGCTCCTACCCAAAAGCAGGTCATTTTCTTGAGTACTTTTATCAACAGCAGAAGGTGGTGTCACAGTACAGCTGTCAGACATTCCCTGGAGATGGACAGATCACAAGGTTTGTCTTAAGCTGAAATATGATTTAGTGAAACAGAGACAGTAACAGAGATTAAAACTTTAATTTAAAATTTTGTCAACAAAAATTGATTACAAAAAGGGAAATTATCTGTACAAAATAAGAAAGGAGGTACTCATTTAACAAGAGACTGCCATTGTCAGCGTACGCTGGAGGAGAAACAGTGCTTCAGGTCAAGTGACAAGTGAAAACCAAACCAACCAAGCTCATAATACAGAATTCTGAAGTGAATTTTCCATAAACCAAATTAAATTGACCTGAAGCAGCTCAAAAGCTAACCAAGACTTAATAGAAGTCTATTTTCCTTGCAAAACTTTTTCTCTTAGAGAATGAGGATGTACTAGAAAGCAAGACCCAGCACAGTGCACTGGGCCAGGACAATGACTTTTGCCATACTTCCTCCCACCGAAGCCTTTCTTCTGGCCTTCTGTACAAAGATGTGCTGCAATTTGAGTGTGCCAGGGTTTTGGCTGAGTCACAAACTATTGCAACTTCACTTAACAGTTAGGTTCTGATTCAAAATTAAGACAAATGCTTTGGAGACAGTGATATTACTACGATTAAAAAGACCAGTTGCACCATGACTCCTATAAAAATGGTGCTTCCCAAACTTCCCAAATAAAATCAATTAACAGCTGTCAGTCTACGGACTACTCTTTACAACACTGAACTCCTCTCTTCTACCTACCATTTTATAAAAAGACAAGAGCATCTTTAAAGTTCATCACTGAACAAACAAAAATGGCAGGTGATTTCTGAACTCCAAGTTCCTGTAAAATGTAAGCACGCAATATGATCATTACCAGTTTTCTACAGTTTTCCACAAGCTGAATCAACAAAATTAACCTGCAGTGAAGAAAGGTAGCATGTATTTTTTTCAAGCAAGCCAGATGAAAACTTCCAGTCTGACTGTTTATTTCCCACTCAGTTTCACATCACATAGTATTTACAAGTTTTTAAACCTTCAGAACCCAGGTTTAGTGAAGAAACAAAGTAGCAATAAAAATGTTTTGGCCCAGATTCACTCCACTTACAGATACCTGAGATACCCAAGTTGGGGTAGAACAACTTTCTGTGCCCCACCTACCTAGTAAAAAGAAAAAATGCTGATGGGAAATTCGGTCAGAGACTTGAATCTCATCCTAGTGACGATGCTTTTCCTCCTCCAACTAGAAAACAAAAAGTGAGCAACTATATTCCAACTTTGAAGTCTTGGTTAAGCTTAGAGTAACTGCATTCCTAATTTAATGGTTGTCATTTACGTGAACCTAAGCCTTACCTTGCTCACTAGAAGCACCTACCTAGGGGAGTCGGGGACAGCTACCTTTTAAGAATGCTATGAGACAAATGAGTCCTCCTTACAGCTGGGAAAACTGAAGTAAGAAAGAAGTTTGCTCAAGTCCATGCGGTCAGTAATAAGCTAGCATTACAGCTTCCTTGGTCTTAGTCCTGTGCTCTGCCCATGAGAACCCAGTACAAGGAAAACTACTCTACAGAATCATTCCCTTTTCCATGTCAAAAATTTCTACCAAAAAACGTAAATACTAATAAACAGTGTACATAATTTCTTATTTGACAGTGAAAGAGTCCCATAGTAAAGCAATCTGTTCTATTGTATCTTGACCCTGGAAAACTTTATTTCCAGCTTTAATTCTTTGAGGTCTTAAAGCTTTGAAGAGAAATTTGAAGATGCAGTTAACAAACATAATGCTGCAGTTAATACCCTTTACATTAACCACAATGATATGTTACATTTTCTAGTTTAAATGTTATTTGTGCTACCCAATTTTGCAATCAAAATAGAAACCTTGAAGCCAAGAATTCACAGATCTCAGGGAAAAAAAAAAACCAACCACACAAGCTAGACAACTTCAGTTTAAACAGCAAGCCTTGTAACATGCGATGAAGAGCTCAGAGATTTAAATTCTGTGAATATCTGTTATTGCCATTTCAAATGAAAGCCCTCTTATCCCTGGTCTTGCCCAGCCTGTGCTGTAGCAGGCAGGAAAATGCTGCACTGTAAGAAAAAACTCCCCTTAAAACATAGCTTAATAATGGAAATGAAATATTTGCACTTTGCTTTATGAATGCAGTAGAGATATCACTTAAATAATGTTTCCAAAGGCGCAGGGACTTAAGCACAGCTGTGGAAAAAGTCAGCTTCCTAAACTTTGGGGTTAGTTTGATCCATCTGCCTCACATTGGATTCTTAACTTACCACGGTCAACAAAGCTTTTAACGTACCAGGTGAGACAGAACACCATTACCTTGCTCCATCACATTCATGGAACAAGACTGCATAATGGATGCCCACTGCAACAGACAGACAATACTGTATAAAGAAGGCTTTTTTTAATGGCAGAATCAAATTGGACACTACTGGCTAACCTGGAGCAAGATCTACATTTTTGCCTTCTGGACTTTTTAATTTTCTCTTGAACCAGAAACATTCTTTCTGATCAGTTAAATCCAACAGTACTGCAGAGAGCCTGGTTCTTAAACATGCTCTGCACCAGGAAGGGTCGGTTCTACGTCCTATTAAAACCAAAGAGTTGCCATTTTCCAAAGGCAGGAGTTCTTCACTGGTCACCTAGCCGGAAACCTTGGCCCCAGTTGTGTCTTCCACCACCCTGTGGGTCTTCTGCAGCTCTTCTCATGCTAGCAGGTGGGACACCAAACCCCGACACTCCTCCTCTCCTATTTGGCAGCCAGCGGTACCTAGGGCAAGCCAGAAGAGGAGGAGAGAAAGTGAGAAACAGCTGTACCTTGGGGGTAAATGCCCAGACTACTATTCCATGCACTTCCTTTTAGCTGCTAGACTTTGCAATAAAACTGGCTTTTCACGGCAGCACTTCACAGAATTCTTTCCAAATCTAAGCCCTCAGTGCATTTTGAAATGGGAATTCTGGGGAACTTCCATCTCTGGGATATGGTTAGATACAATAATCCAAACATAGGGGAAAAAAACCCCATAAGGAGGTCTCACTGTTGAGAATAAACACTGTGATATAAACTTAGTTCCTCTAAATTCTCTCTCTTTTTTTTAAGGGGAAATAATAACAAAAATCCAAATAACTTCCGAGCATCTCTCTCTTCAATAGTTGCATAGGTCCTGTTACGACAGCATCTAACCATCTCACTGCTCTCCAAGTAAACATTCCTGAGGGACTGAGGACAAATGAGGCTAAGGGAAACAGGCTCAAGCAACTAGCTTGTCTGAAATCAAAGCTCAAGTGACCTGGCCAAAGCAAATGAGAGCTGTAAGACTTTATCATCCAACTTGGGCTATCATCTAAATAGAGTGATCTAAAATACAGCTTCTGCATTTTGCAAGGGATCCCATCAGTGCAGAGTCATTCCAGCTCTACAACAGTTACACAGAGCGCCTGCAGATCCCTTGCTAAATCTAACCACTAAAATCTGAGGCCCCAGATATAAAACCCCAATTCCTTTCTACAAGAAAAACAATCCTGTACGGTACAAATTCTTCATTATTATATTAAAGGTACCAGTAAATCATCACAGTGTCTTTTTTTTGATATAATGTTACAGTGCAAGGCAGAATTTATCCCTTTGTAGGGATATTCGCAGTACTTCTGTTCCTGCTTCTCAAACACAGAGAAAAGTTAAATACACCTATGAGGACTCAAGAGAATTACACATAACCAACAAGACTGATGGACGTTTCAGAGCTGTTATTACCTTGAGAAACATGGAAAAAAATATTTTGTCTCCTAACCTTTATGGAAAACTAGGTTTACCAGAAGGGCTTTTAAATACAGAGGTAGAAAATAAAACTTGCCTACTCATTAAAACTTGTACATAAAGTAGAACTGTAAATTAACTTTGCATCTTCTAATTAACAGTTTATGCTATAAAAAGGGTTAACTGAGTTGCTAACTAAAGTTTGGTAGAGAAGGAATATTTACAACACAAAAGGATGAGGACAAGGGCAACTGAAGCTACAGACTTTGGCTTCTGATCATAGCATTTCAATGCCAAAACAATTAACAAATCACAAGAAAAAGCTCTTCAGAAACCAAGACCTGCAGTCTCAAGTCAAGGTGACTGGTACAGACTGCAAAGCAGAATGCGCATTATAGTTGTGAACAAGTCTAAACTAACTCCTATTATTGTTACAGGTTGCTGAACTGGTAGCCACTGTAATGATACATGGAAATACAGATAAAAGATCATTTACAGGAGAAAACAGGTTTTTTGGTGCTATCTGATAATTGTTAGGGGGTTTTCTTTCTTACAGCCCAACTTACTAGCAGAACTACAACTTTTACTCTCACTCTTACGAGTGGGTAAAGGACATAAGCCATCCATAGGAGTAACAGAACGCTCACATGGGTCAGTTACAAGAAACTCAACATCTGATGACTCAGCAGCACAGTCAATACAATAGTCTGAAGCAGACTGATTTAGCAAAGTATTTTACACCTTACAATCTGGTAAATATATGCCTAATGAACAATACAGAAAATTGGACCAAACAAACAGTGAGTTAAAGAATAAAGCCAGCTTACAGGAACTGAGGTGTGGAGAGAAAATTCCTTCCTCCCAAATCCATTGGATATTTAAACATTAAAAAGAAATACAGGTGTCCAACCAGATTTCCTATCAGCTCATTGATGACTCTGCAAGGCAAGAAGAAAAAGAACTGTTTCACATGCTGTCTTCTCTGAAAATAAACTGACCATCTTCTGCCAGCTACTACTGTTCACCTGCCCCGGGTATTTCCAGGGCTGTGAGCCACAGAAAATTTCCCTTCCCTCAGCACTTTGCAGCCACTTCTTTATAAGGGCCAACCTTCAGTGCCAGCACATCAACAGGCTGTTCCACCCTCCCTCCCTGCCAAGCCTTCTCTACAGTCTGTACTGAAAATGCAATTAAATACTTGTTTACATCAGAGAATTAGACCGTACAGCTATTAGCGTGTAAAATAATAGTCTGCAGAGCTTGAGAAGTTACTGCTGTTTTCACTGGACAACCTGTCTCCTGCTGTACTGAACTGTTTTGTTCCCAATTTTGCAAAAACACTGAATGGAGGCCCTTGAGTATCTTCTGTCATGCATAGAAACAGCAGGTATCTAACAGCAAGCAGTTTCTCAAGTGACGGATGAGTCAGTAGGTGGCACAGCCAGAAAAGGGAATTTGGTTTTGCTATACTATCTCCTCCTTTTATAAATCAACCACATAACTTGTTGCTGTCACCAACTGTGTTACAGCGGCACCAAGAGGCCCCAGACAAATGCAGAGCACCAATGAGAAAGACCATGCACAGAAGGGTTTCTGCATCACCGTTTCATCACAGAAACCCAAGACAGACCAACAAATTCAGCAAGCACTAATATGGCACTGTGTGGGCTTGTTATTCCATTTTCCCTTGTTTCATAAGCTGAAAAAAACATTGCATTTGGCAAGACTGTGAGGAACAGAAGTAACAGCACTACCAGGGTCAAGTTAAATTTGTTTCTAAAACCAAGAAGGATGGCTGGTCACTACAGGACCCTTCCTGTAGTACGGAAAAGGCCTAATGCATAGATTTACTAGAAGATAAACCAAATTCTTATTTGGTTTCCCCTCACCTACATTCTCTAGTTCTCACATGCACATCTCCTTTTTGCTTTTATCTTAAATGGTGACCATGTCATACTAAGCATTATCAGTCAGATTATACAGCTTTAAGCTTTTTATTTTAATACTGCTTCTAAATGCAGCAGTCAGTTCAAAAGCCATAAAAACTTCTGTAACTTCAAATTGGCCATGTAAGTAAATACGTACGATCCACCAATGATGTAGTTGAATCCCAGAATAACCCATGGAAGGTAACAGGCCTGAAAAAGAATACAGTGGAGACAGAGAAATTTTAAGTACAAGTTAAGGACATAAAGCTGCTCAACTTCCCACTGCAGTAAGCACGATTATCATCTCAGTGTTTTAGGCATTACTCAAATCCTGATATATTAACTTAAGCAGATTCTACCTAACGAGGCAGGATACTCCAAACCAAGCAACCACTAACATTTTTAGAAAAATCACACTCATTTAAACATTTTAAGTAAATGTGTCTTTGGCACTCTATGTTCCACAGCATGGTTACATCTGAAACAAAGTCGTAACATTTCTGATTTTGAAAAGGTCTGGAAACAATGATCAAAAGAGTTTTCACTACATGATCGGGCAGAAACAGATGAGGTTGCACAGGAAAGAATTTAAATATCAACATTTTGTCACTACGGTGTCACTACATTCAGCTTTTATCCAAGTTAATGTTTATCAGGAATTTTTTTCTCTCTTCAGACCAATGAATTTCAGTTGTCAGTACATGTTTTCAGTAAAGCCACACTGAGTGACACCATATGGAAGACCATGAACAAATCTGTCTTCATTGCATCTCAAGGAGTATATAGCTGTGTGAAAGTATAGGCCATCTTTAATAACACAAAGTATTTATATTTTGCTCCTCACCCCCTTCATGTGCATCTTCGGGGCACAAACCTTTCCAATATCCAGTCTGACATACCTTAAATCTTGTTCCAAACCAAAATGATACGATCATGTCTCTGTTCAGCTGGGCCCACACATAAAGTACTGACATGATGAGTGGAATCATCAGCAACTGCAATGTTGAAAAAAAAAAAAAAAAAAGGCAGAAAGTTACCATTGCTTTCACAGAAGTCTAAGAAACAAACAGACAGCACAACCTATAAGCTTCAAAAATGGCTCGTAAGCATAATAAATCAGAAAAACCTTTAAAGATTGCCCCAGAATCTTTGCCATCACGTGACATGGATCTGTTCAAAAACTATTGAGAAAGCTAAGCATTGGCCATTCTCTTTTGCAAGACCATGCTGAAGCAAAGGGCTCCAACTTGCACCAACTGAAAAAGCAGCCATCGTTAACTCCTCTGCTCCCAGCTCCTTAGCAGCACCACCTACAGCAATGTCAGTGACATGCTTGTGCCACAATCATTTCCATTCACAACCCTGGGCACTAACCCAAACACACTCATCTGGGGCTAAGCTAACAGAGCAGCTGAAGTGTTACTCCATCCAAATGCTAGCTATGCTCCCCTCAGAGCACCACAGAAGGAAAGTGCACCAGTAAATCACTATTTCAGAGTACTGCCGCCAGCCTTGGCAAAGGCACCTCAGCAGAGCTCGGAGGTAACCCATGCTCCATACCAGGAGATGAGACTGTTTCAAATACCTCCTTACTGTGACCGTGTACTAGCTGACTGGACCATTCCTAGTGAAACAAATATAAAGCACTATTTTAGCTACATGCTGATTTTGACAGACTGTGCCAGCAACATTTCCATGAACTGGTTTAATGCTGCAAACCAGCTCATTTGTTTGGAAGAGAGGTTAAAAATCATTTCTGCAGGGGTGCCGCTACTCAACAGATTCCACATTAAAGCTGGCACACCAGCACCAGTCCAGTCTTCCCCAAGCCCTACGGTATACCAGCAGTCTGACTCTTCACACAAGCACCTTAGGGTCTTTATTAAAACCATGACACTCTGTTGTGTCCAAGAAGCACTCCCCCATCTCCCTCCTTAATATCTGGGGAGATAAGAACTAGTTCACTGAAAATGGTTATTTGGACCACTATTTTAATCACTCTTGTGAGGATTTTGCACTGCACAGTTCTGATCTGAACCTACAGCTGCATTTTTCACAAAAAGATCAGTAAAAGGCACACTACATTTTAGAAGACTAATGAACCCAAGAATAGTTTTTAGGTAAAAAAATTAAGAATGCAGATTCACATTAATTAGAAGAAACAGTATATAGGTGACATCTTGTGTCCATTTTAGTAAAAGGCTGAACACTTCCTGACTGTGCAAAGAGCCAATTTTCACTCCCTGACTCCCTAACTAGGTTAGAAGTGAGAGTCAGAAGATACAGGCTTGTGATGTCAGCGGAGGCTAACCCAAACTAAAAAACTAACAATATACACACAACAGTTCATTTTGATATAAACTAAACCAGCCTAGTTTAACTATGTTCTGCAAACTGTCAATAATGCTCTCTACAAAGTCATTAAGTAGTCAGAATGTTCCATAACATTATTTAAAAACTTCAGCAGTTACCTGCATGTCCATTGCCAAGCCAGTTATCTGTCATTGCACCATTAAGGAAAATGCAGTAAAACCTGATAAACTAGAACAACAAAAAGAGCTGAACACACACGTAAAGGCCTTTAATGTTTAAAATTAAAACAGCGTTCCTGTGTAATATTAAGCTGACCACTGGAAAAAATGAAAACCCTGCAATGATCTAAAGATGTACACACTTAGTTTCAATAATTGCTTTTCAGTAGCCTCTCAAGCTACCACCTCAAGTCATTACCCCAAGAGCTGACGCATGCACTGACCTTCCCTCCATGGTGAAACTGTCTAGAAACTCGATCAGTTCTTGCATAAAAGCATGTTACAAGTTTAACAGCTGGATTCTTTCATTAGTTTTTTAAAGACTAAACTGCTGGTTTTCTAACTGAAGATATATCAGATCATTAAAAAAATACCAACATATTGCCACCGTGTTTTAGAAAATAATTTCTTGAAGTGCATCAATGCAGGCTTTTCATACTACTTTTGGAACGCAAAGGATCTACTTGCTGTAGTGACTGCTGAGTAGAAACAATTGCTGAATAATTTTGCTATGATCAGAATGCTTTTAACCGTTCATGAATGTGTATGAAATGGTATCAAGTGTTTTCCCAGATCATGCATTCAGGTTGCTCCTTACGTCATATGGGGAACAAGCAACTGGAAGCTTTTAAATGACCAGTTTGAAAGTCAAGTCACAATCAGATTCATCTAATAGCTCACAGCCAACAGCCTGCAACCACAATGAAGCTGATGGTTTTCTTAACAACATAACTAAACGCACAATTGTTTGCCTAGTCGTTGCCGTGGCTCAACAGGACTAGCAGGAATAGCAATTCCCTCCATACAGTGGAATGTGACTAGATAGTTCATCTATTGATAAAGGCAACAGCATTTCTACACACTCTCTCTCCCAGCTGTATCTGATTCACACTGATGTCACCACTCCCTTTTTTCCACATGCTGTGCCACACAAATTGCTACAAGGAGGTAGCCACAGCACAGACAGAAGGGGAGCACATCCAAGAATGGAGGCTCCACAACCTCTCTTGGCAACCCATGCTGGTGTTTGACTGCCCTAACAGTAAAAAGAGTCTTTCTTACATTTAAGTGGAATCTTCTGTGCTTCATTTTGTTCCTGTTGCCTCTTGTCCCACCACTGAGCGCTACTGAGAGAAGCCTAGCTCTATTTGCTTTACTCCCTCTCTCATCAGGTATTTATCCACATGGGTATTATGTCCAGCTCTGGAGTCCTCAGCAGAGGAAAAAGATGGACCTATTGGAGCGAGTACAGATGAGGGCCACGAAAATGATTAGAGGGATGGAACTGGAACACCTCTCCTGTGAGAAAAGGCTGAGAGAGTTGGGGTTATTCAGCCTGGAGAAGACAAGGCTCCAAAGCGACCTTATTACAGCCCTTCAATACTTAAAGGGGGCTTATAAGAAAGATGGGGACAGACTGTTTTCACAAGGGCCTGTAGCAATCAGACAAGAGGTAGTGATTTTAAACTAAAAGATGATAGATTTAGACTAGATATTAGAAGTTTTTTATGCTGAGGGTGGTGAAGCACTGAAACAGGTTGCCCAGAGAGGTGGCAAATGCCCCGTCCCTGGAAATATTCAAGGCTGGGTTGGACGGGGCTCTGAGCAACCTGATCTAGTCGAAGATGTTCCTGTTTATTGCAGGGAGGGGCTGGACTAGATGACCTTTAAAAGTCCCTTCCAACCCAAACTACTCTATAATTCTATGATAAGACACCACTGAACCTCCTGTTCCCCAGTCTGCACAATCCCAGCCCTCTCAGCTTCACCTCATGTGACAGATGCTCCAACCCTTTAATCATCATGACCTTTCACTGAACTCACTCCAGTATGTCCATGTTTGTCTTGTATTTGGGAACCTGGAGATGGATGCAGCCCCCCATACGTCTCACAAGGGCTCAGCAGAGAGGGGTAATCACCTCCCTCAAGCTGCTGGGAATGCTCTGCCTAATGCAACCCAGGAGGCTGGTGGCCACCTTTGCCAGAAAGGCATGCTGCTGGCTCATGGCCAACTTGGTGTCCAGCAGGACTCCCAGAGCCTTTTCTGCCAAGATGCTTTGCAGACTGTCAGTCCCCAGTCTGGACCACTGCCTGAGGCTGTTCCTCCCTGGGGGCAGGCCTCTGCACTTCCCTTTGCTGAGCTCATGAGATTCCTGACCAGCACATTTCTCCAGCCACTACAGATCCCTCTGAAGGGTAGCACAACCATCTGGTTTATCAACAACTCCTCCCAGTTTTGTACCTGAGACCTAAAAGAAAATTCAGGTAGAACAGCACAGCTCATGGAAAAACTGTTTCCCAACATTCCCAAAGCAACAAGCCCAGCTTCTTCAGGAAGCTGGCTCAGTGCAGATATTGCAACACTGATTTCACAGACTCAGATAATCTGTGCCTAGCAGGTAAAGGATCTCTCTGTGAGGTCCCTGAATTTCCAACTTAGGGAATGGCACAGATCAGACTTATTTGCACATTTGCAGCTTAAACACACTAAATTCACTCTTAGCCCATGCAGCAATCCACAAAAGTGGCTAAGTGAAGCAATACAGCGAGCACCATGGAAGTTCACGCACTAGCTGAGCTTTGTGTAAGCAGAACTCTAGTCCCCAGATTACATACTTGTAGGAAGAATACTAATAAATGTGCCAATACAAGACACTTGCTACCTTTCCAGGAAGATTAAAAACTCACCTGTGAACACTTGCTAAATTTTAAAACTGTCAGCTGCTAAAACCTGGTCTTTGAACATATTTCAAGCAGAAACAGGAGAACCAAAACATTCTAAAAGTTTGATGAACAGAAGGATACAACAATGCAGATCCAGTTAAACAGGAGCATGAACATGTAATCTGCTGGCCTTCCATCAAAAGCTCCTGTAAATAAAAAGAATTATTAGGAAACGTACCAAAATCTTGGTAAGAAATTAAGACTTTACTTTTGGGAGTCTAAGAAAAGCTCAGCTAATAACAGTTGTCTTACGTGCAGTCTGTGGTTTATTCTTTTTAATTTTAAAAAGCCTTATAATAGAACAACCTACAGACTGAAAAATAAGACATTCAGCCTACTGCATTAAAGTCCACAGTGCCTCTACTTGAAAAAGTACACAGTTTAACTCTGGAGATAAGTGGCTTTAACTTCATAAGACCTCAAATTGGAGTTGGACCCCATCCTTCATAAGAAGCTGCCAGTCAGAAACACACAATAAAGAAATAAATACACATGCATGACAACAACAGAGACATCAAGTTTAATGACAGTCATGAGAAAACCAGTCCTTACTTAGGCAAACTGCATCCTCTTTGCATCGTCTAGTCAGATTCAAGAGATGCAACAGTTTTTACATTCCAGAAACATTACCACACATGACAAGGAGGATACACATGTGCAGTGCATTCTGTTCCTTCTTCTAAGCTTAATGGCTTGCCTAATTCCCCATTTCAAACACAAAATCATAGAACGGTTTGGGCTGGAAGGGACCTTAAAGATCATCCCATTCCAACCCCCCTGCCATGGGCAGGGACACCTTCCACTAGACCAGGTTGCCCAAAGCCCCATCCAGCCTGGCCTTGAACACTTCCAGGGCTGGGGCATCTACAACTTCTCTTCCAATGTCTCATCACCCTCACAGTAAAGAATTTCTTCCTAACATCTAATCTAAATCTGTCCTCTTGCATCTTAAAACTATTACCTCTTGTCCTATCACTACATGGGATATACACATGTACATGGGATGACATGTACATGACATGTCAATTTTCTTCAGAACAGTGGAAACAAAAACACAGAGCAATATTCCCTGCAGGTCATACTAAATGAAATTATCTCTAGATGCCTAAAAAATAAACTTAGGAAAAAATCTTTTGGAAAGTTTTAAAGTTGGAGAACTAGATTGTTGCCATACAACAAATACAAACAAATAAAAAGAGGAACCTGATTAATCCTGTAGAAACTCCAGCACAGAAATTCCTCCAGAATAGGGAGAAAACAAGTAAGTATTATCTCCTTAAAGTCTTTGATTTCTTATTATCTAGGAGATTACCAACAAGAATATTAGACAAACTATTTAAATTGACTTTCCAATGAATATCTAAGAAAACTGAGCTGCAGACTTCTAAAAAGCTCAGCACAGAAAGGAAGAGTCTCCACTGGGTCCTTCAGTAGAGCCCAGGGTATAATCCGGTCCTCAGGGAAGAGCTGCAGACTCATTATCTCATCATTCATACTGCTGGGGAGTGAACTCTGAATATTCTGCTTTCTCTGTTGGTATTTGTTATGTTCTTCTCCAACAGAAACACAACAAAAATGCATTAATCTCCTTTTCCTCAGGAAGCTAGAGGTCAGCTTGTTAGGAAAGCACAAGCACAGTACAAAACTGTATGAATATTTCCGACAGCTAGATTTGAAGCTAGCATGCAACACCAGTGTATGCCTAAAAACCACTACAACCCTGAAAACAGAAGTTTCAGTTCCTCAGTTACACAGACAAAAGGAGGCATAGACCTATGCAGATTTCCACCTGTGAACATATTATCAGCAACTTACACACTTCCCACTTTCAAAAGGATTCAACCCTTTTTCGTAGAAAGGAGGACTGACCTAACCAAGAACTTCATTTATACCCAGAAAAATGACTGTAATATAAAAGAAATGCACTGATTCAAACAACACAGCTGACTTCCCAGTTTCAAAATCCAGATGCGTTGTACAGCAGCAATGTAAATTTACTGTAGAAAATGACTGACTTCCATGAGACTTCTGCCACAGCACAGAAAACAAGAGCGTTTTCTAAGTGTGTGTACTCTCATGTGTTCATAACGTACTGCAGAAATGCTCAGAGAGGAGAAACCATTTCTAGCTATTAAACTGCTACTTACTTTTACTAAGAAAACAAACAAATACAATCTGGCACCACTCCTGCCTTTCCCTGCTACTCTTCTTATGACTTTAATGGGATTCCACAAGACTCTGGATGACCGGTTTACCAGAGACCTCTTCTTTATCGTGGGACTTGCCAAACACCACCTTGCAATGCATTTCCACTTACACCATCAGTTCTAAGACTTCATTAGAACTACACTGAAATTCTTGTTCATAAAGGCTTTCAGGAGCTTGGCTTCGCAAATACGTTAATTATTCACTTCAACTGAAACAATTTTTGCCTAGCTTTAATGAACTGTGCAACGCAAAATGAAAACAATTTTGAAGCTACCTCATAACAACAATTCCTTTTTTGAGAAAAAGGATCCATTATCTGTTCTCCCTTCTTCCACTCTTAATTCTCTCCTCTAACTGAAAATCCAACTAGTTCCTTTTTCACACTTATGTTTGACAGAGGATACACTTCATTTGTACAACGTATCCCTCAATTCAACGTAGATAGAATAACACAGGTAAGCATCCCTTTCAAGAAAAAGGAAAAACTGACATTGTTTTTCTCAAGATGGTTATACCCATTGTTACATATGCTTTATCAAGCTTCTGTGTTAAAGGACATCAAACACAAGAAAACAGAGGTAATGTCATCTTTTAGTCTCTCTCTCCTTCACTTCCTGAAATCCAACAACTAAAAGCACCAGGCCCTCCTACTGAAACAAGTATCAAGTTCAGATCCTAAACGAACAGGCTCCCTATCAAAGAAAGGAGCCGGTCACAGAAAAACAGCTTTCAGAGCGCCTTTCACATGACTCTGATCAAATCAGCCGCAATCCCATCACCACAGACATTCGCAATAGAAGCTCTATCTAACAACACTTAGTCTATATCAACTCTGGGCAGAGTTCACCACATGCATATAATTTAACGGATAACATACCTGTTTCTAATCGTGACGAATATTGATACAAGAAATACAAATTCACCAAGTACAGAAATCCTGTTCCAGGTCCCACTGGGAAGAAGAAAGTTGCAGTTATCGGCCGCCAGATCTGTCCAGATCAAAAAAGAAAGATAGATCTATTTATATACTGTAGAATGAACTCATATGCATAGCGCTTTTCTTTTCATTTGTTATCAATTATTTGGAAGATCAAGGAGAAGATTAAAAATAGCCCAAGTATCAACAGCTGCTGCTTCAGCAGCTTTTACAGTTAGGTGTTGTTTGTTGGGGTGGTGATTTTTTTTTTTCGAAGTCTGATAAGCAAAGCTATTATGATTACAACAAAAATCACACAAAACTTCCCAGATCACTTCTGTCACATCTTCACAGTATTGAGTCTTTAATTGCAGTGCAACAGGGATATGCGTGCAAGGATGCTACCCTGTTCTAAAAGCATCCATACAGAACCCATTCTTACCTGTTGAACAGAGGCCAAGGAATTCACACAATGGCCTTTAGCATAACCATTCCAGACAGCACACACTGCTCTGAGCATCCTGCACCTGCTTTAGAGAGTCTCCCAACTATCTATCAATATTAGGTACAGCCAACTGCACGGCAACATGCAGCAGGGACAGAAAATGTCTGGCCATTTATGAACGAGTTCTTTAAGCAGCAACACTTCCAAGCAGGAGTATTGGGATCCTGAAAGGCACAGTTCCACAAGGAGTAACAGAACTAGAGGAAAAAACAGCCCTTTAAGCTACTAAATTTTGGGGACGATACATGAAACAAACTACAGATAGAGCTATCTTTTTATCTTTTTTTGCATTCAGTCTTCTCCACTGAAGCTATAATGAGCAAGTAAAATAGAAATTTAAAAGCTGGAATCCTTTATCTTCCTTCATTTTCAGTTCATCCAGCCAGTGGGTGCTCTCCCCCTACACTCCTGCATACCAGAACACTGAACCTGTAACCTCTCAATGCAAGGATAATTACTATATCCAGTTTGTGAGCACTTCTGATATTGCTAACACATCCAGAAACACTGTTATCTGAAACCTCAGGACTTCAGTTGTTACTTTATGTCAACCATAACTAGGCATAGAAGCTGGCAATCCCAGCCAGAAACTTTTTCAAATTCCAAGCAAAAAGGTGCAAAAGATGCACTTCTTTAGCTCTGCCTTAATATCTCCAGAGCTACCTGCAGTTTAGGACAGTTGCACACCTGCCTGTAGCCCCTGTTCCCAGTCACACCCACACAATCACACAACAGAGGCCAGGCAAGTCACCCGAAGTCACAGGCATAGGTTTTATGATTGTAGTGCCTTGGCACAACCACCAGTGCCAGCCAAAACAACTCTCCCAAAACACGTAGGGAAAAAACACACCAAAATGAGATGCAAGACAAACTACGGGGCCTGTCAAGGGCCACTGCCCTCCTTGTCTCACCCAGGGGCCCTGGCAGGGCCAGGCACCGCAGCCTGTGTCACCTTGGTGGGGAGCCCGGGGCCTGCAGAGGCAGAGCACTAAACCCGGGGCCCAGCTCGCAGGCCTTATATAGGTTAAGCAGGAAGGCAGGCCCGGCTTCCCGCTGCAGGCGATGTGGGTCACTCCCAAGGGCTCCCTCGGTGCGCGATTCCCTCCCAGCGCGACCGTGGAGGCCGAAGAGGGGTCCAGACCCCAGACCGCACCTCCGCAGCCCCCAGCCCCGCCAAGTCGCGCACTACAACTCCCAGAATGCCCAGCGCGGCCCGGACCAGGCTCTCTTATGGCGCGGACGCCGCAAGGCACGCCGGGACGGGTAGTGCGGTCCATACTTGGAAGCGGTTGATGAAGGCGTCGGGCCATAGGAAGAGGTAGACGGGGCTGACAAGGCCCAGCTTGCCGATGAGCGGCACCGCAATGGAGCCGGCGAACCAGTAGCGGGTGATCAACGGGATGCTCCGGAACCAGTCCCCCAGGTCCGACATGTCGCCGCCGCCGCACCCGGCCGCCGCCCGAGGCCTCGCTACGAAGCGGCCGCTAAGGAAGAAGCGAGGCGAGGGTCCAGCCGCGCTCCGCCCGCTGTTCCCAGCGCCGCCGCCCCGGGCAGGGAGAGGAAACCCAAGCCAGACGTGGCGCCGCCGAATTCGGCCGGGCCGCCGCCACTTCCGGCCCCGCCCCTCGGCTGCCATGGCAACGGCAGCGCCGGAAGTTCCGCCTCTTCGTGGAAGGCGGAGCAACCCGCCGTTGCCGGGTGACGGTGCCGCCGTCCCCGCGGGCTGGGCCGGCGGCCGGCCCCTTTCTCCGGAGCTGTATTTAGTAACGCGAGGGCGCTGGTAACAAGAGCTAACCGGCAGCAGGCCCTGCACATGCGAAAGCCTGGAAAAAAGTATTAATGTCCCATTGCGCCATGTTATAAACATGTTTGCCTGATAGGAAGAAACACTATATTAAAAAATTTATTTTTTTTTTTATAAGACGTGGCCTACACTTTATTATCCGACGCTGATAGCGCTCCGCTCCGTGGCCCCCCGCCTGACGCCCGTGAGGGAAACGACAACTCCCGGCAGGCCCCGGGGCAGGGCGGGCCGGTTCCACTCCCGGCAGGCCGACGGGGGGCGGAGGGGGGAAGCGCGTCCGCCTCCTCCTTACTGCCCTCCATTGGTAAAGCGGGAGCGGGCTGTACCATGCGTGCGGTGCCCCCCTGCGCGGCAGCCGTTGGAGGGCCCTGAGGGGAGGCGGCGAGCGCGGGAAGCGGTGGCGCCGGGCCCGGGATGGAGCGGTCTGACCTGGGCGGCCGGCAGCAGGGGCCCATCTGGCACCGCAAGCCCTGTCCGGCGGCGCGGCGGGGGTAATGACCGCCCAGGGGCGGGGGGCGGCGGTGGTGGCGGGGCTTCAGCTCGGTGCCGAGCCGGCGGCAGCCGTGGCCGTCCCTGACGCTGCGCCGCGGAGTGGAGGCCGAGGGAGCGGGCAGTGAGGGGGTGGAGGAGCCAGGGCCAGCCGGAGCCCACCGGAGGTTCTGCAGGCTCGGGGATGCCCGCTTAGGTAACGGCGAAAAACGTTCCCTTTGAAGGTGGAGTTGGTCCCCCAGGAGGCTGTGAAACCTCCGTGCTCAGAGGTGCTCGAAGCCTGGCTGAGCAAGGGCTGGGCAGCCGTCCCAGTTTAGTTTTTTGGGTTGTAACTGTACTGAACAAAACGCCGTGGGTGAATTCCGACAGTTCAGTTGAGGGGCGAAGTACTACAAAGACATCTGGCCCAAGCTGAAGAGCAGCAGGGTGAATGCTGGTTTTGGGGTACCTGTATGGTGTTTGACCTGAAGAGTCCGGATGCAGCTCCAACAACTTTATTCTCCTGGGTTAGTTTAGTGGCAAAGGAATTTTTGAAAGGCAGGGAGTGGTGTTGAGGAAGTCCCGGGAGATGCTGTAACTACACTGTTATGTACTCATTTCAGGGTGTTTTTAGAAGCAGAAGTCATACTTCACTTGTGGGTTTTTTAATGACATTAAAGGTGCTTAACATCGCTACATTTTAATTGTAGTTTAAACTAGCTTAACATCTTTCTAATTTCATTTTTATGGCCTTTCCCTTCTATTGCAGAAAAGAATGGGCTTAACAAAATGAGGTGCAATTTTGTCTCTAGTCTGGCCCACAGCTGCGTGGCCCCTCTTCTTATACTCACACTTTGTAACATGCACCAACAGTTGCATGCAGCTGCTGGGTTGCTTATTCTGCTCTCTTAGAAACTGGTGTCTCAGATAGCTATCAGTGTCTTAAATTGCCATGGTCACAGTATTTTGCAAGTGCCCTGCATTCTTCAATCAGCCTGCCAGTATCCTGTACAGTTTTAGATATTTAGTTTTACTCTGAGTTTGCATACAAGTAATGATAGAAAATAATTGGTTTGCTGACTGTTAGCCAAAAAATATAGAAGTAGCAGATCTCCCAAATCTTAACCTCCTGCTTCCTGGAAAAACCTTCCTCTTACAGTTTAGTCTGCACATGGGCTTTGTTTCTGCATCTGGCTCTGTTTTATGCCGACAGCATGGTACAAGGATAGGATGTGGACACACAGCAACTTTTGTTTCATAATATCTCAGATGAATAATGATAAAAATGGCTTTCTTCATGCTTTTGAAGACTCTGGAAAGAAGTGGTATTAAAACTAATTTCCCCCTACAGCTAATCCAAGTGATTTCTTACAGTAATTCATCGCTTCTCAGTTTTCCAGTTTGTTCCTTTGCAGTGATAACGAAGAGCCAGGTTCCGTGCTGAGTGCTGAACTGGGCTTTCATATACATTAGCAGATGATACATCAGTACGCAAGTTAGTGTCAATCATTAATACTAGAAATGAAAATCAGGTAACCAGGAGCCACATGAAAGGATCGTGAATGGTGGATTTTCCCCATCTGCTTTACATGTCTCCTAACTACCTTCCAACATAGTGAATGACTTCCTTTATTTAGTTTGGTTTTTATATTAGAAATATGGGGGTTTCATGGAAGAAGATTTTTCTTAGAACACTATGAATGATTAGTATTGTAAAACCATAAGCTAGGAATATTTTAATCCTAGGTCTTGGAGAAATATGTGATAATAAAACAATTCTAAGCATGGTTGTTTTGCTTGCTTTCTTCACAGAGTTATAGTAAACATAATTCATAGTGTCAAAGGATACCATTCAAAGACAATACGTTTTCTGAATGTGGCTTTTGACAGTTCTGGAGATTCTCTACTTGTTGGAGACTACCAAGGGAATATATATGTTTTTGACTTGAGTGGAAACAGGTAAGGATATTTCTATCAAGACATGTTAATTGTCCTGACATTAGTAACATCTAGGGGTAGGGAGCTTGCCTGGACAGCATGCCACATGAATGTGTAAATAGATAGTAGTCTGCTCAGAGCTGAAACTACAAGCCAGTGTCTCATGTAGGCTCCCTAAATACTGTTTTATTAGTTCAGCTGCTTGAAAAAAATCAGAATTTTGTACCTCTAAACTGAACAAAGCAATTTTTTAGAACTGAAATACTACCACAAGGAGTTATTCTTTGGATAGCACCAATCAATTAATAATACAAGCCATGAATTACAGTAAACTAGAGCTAGTATTTCCATTTGCAGAAGTACATTAATCAGTCTTTTCAGTTTTACACTACTGAGTTTTAAAATATTTGCATTGATTTTTAGATTTATTGTAATTAGATGTGATTTATTTCCTCCGTTCTTTTGAGTTAATTGATTTTTTTTCTCTCAGTGATACATATTCAGACTAAATAAGTTATTACTTCACTTGACGTCACTAACCAAAGTTTCCTAACACAATGAGAATGTGTGTTTTGAAATAGGTTTAACCTTGTTCAGCGAACAATGCAGCCTTGCACTGCTTTGGCATTTAATCTTCGCAGAAAGACAGAATTCCTGGTGGCTTTGGCAGATTATTCCATTAAGTGCTTTGATACAGGTAAGGAGAAATGTAAAGACTTGCTATGTGGGTCGTTACAAAAACCTATATAACTTTAATTTTGATCTCAAAATTTTTTGTAAGTTTTTTTCATGGCATTCATACTATGTATTTCGTGCCCTCTCTTCAGAAAAGTTTGGGCCCATGTGGGTTAATAGGCCTGTGGGTAAATGAACCCTTTGCTTTGTCAAAATTCCTACTGAGTCACACAGGTATCCGTTTAATTGAAGTTTAGCACAGGATCACAATTATGTATGTTACTTTTTTAAATCAATTCTGTGTATGTTTGCTTAGAATGAGCTGCTCTATGTAAAATCAAACTAGAATCAGTTGATAGTGTGTTAGTTTGCAGCTGAACTGTTTATTAACTATATTAACAGTAAAATATATTAACGAAGTGACAATGTATACTAAAAAAACTGTCAATACTTTTGAGTATGCAAGTAGATCTGTATCCTTGTTCAAAAGTGATATTTAAAATTAACTTCACAGGTCAGCTGTGTGTGTCTGTCTTTATTAGAGGTTAAATGGTGAAACGCATTGACAATTCATTCTTCATAAATAATTTTAACCTATCAAAAAGTCCAGGTATAGTGTCTCATATCATCTGGACTTTAATCTTTTTTAAAAGCCATAGGAATCCCTCCTCTGCAATTGGAGGGTTTGAGTCTGGCATTGTCAGTGAAGATTTTAGTGTAACACATTGTTTCCCAAATAGAGGAAGAGTCAAAGTTAAGGTCTGAAATCCTCTGTGCTTTTTCTCCTCCTTTCAACCACAGGAAGACCAAATTTAAGATTTTGGATGCACTTAGAGAAATCATCCTAATTATTGCACAGAGTTCTGCATGCATATATGGTGCTGTTTCCAGATACCAAGTCATACCAAAGAATGTTTTAAAATATAATTCTTACTCACATAAGTCAGTATTAGGTGAACTATCCTTAGGGATGTGTTAGATAATACTTAGTTGATGGGCACCACCCCCTTCCCTAGAAGCCGTACTCTGTAATCCCATGTCTTCCTCCCAGGTGACAATAGCTGTAAGCACTCAATTGTTTGTAAGCACAGCAGAAAGTTTGACTGTTAGGCATTATGAGCTGCTTTATAGACATTTCCCGTCTTTGACATGACAGCAGTAGGTCAGGTGGAGCCACCCCCATGGGCTGTCAGGCAGGCTACCCAGTGTAAATAGTGTAATTGCCACAAGTACAGTTTGGTTGCTGGGGGAAGATTAGTGGTCATGCAGTCACAAGTGGGAGACAGTGTAGTCAGAGGAACCATTTCCTTAGTATGCAGTACACAGCATAAAAATGTTTTGGACTCTAAAGGAATTAATGATGTGTTGCTTTCTGACTGTGCCTTTCTATAGTCATAGCCCGTTGTCATTAAGCCTTTCTTCCTTGCACCTGTAAATAGCTGTGTGATCATTCATACATATTGTCCACAAGTAAAAACAAGTGGAGAATTCTAAATAGAACATTCAGTCTTAACTTCTAGAGATTGCTGTGGGTGTTCACATCAGATAATCTGCCTACCAGGCATGCTGAATTTACCTGATCGCAGTGTTCACGTCTTTTTAAGATTGATCCTCAGGCTAAATTGAACAAGTCTGTGCAAGTTGGCTTTCTGTGTAGAAATGAGAATAACTTATGGAAACTGTTACTTAGAGATGAGGAGATGGTTATGTTTCTCTAAGGAATAATAGCTATATGAAGACTGATACCTTTGTTTCTTGTTTGTTGGGCTGTGATGGTAAATGATCATGTACTAGGTGTGCTTAAAAGTCTCTTACAGCATAGTGTTGGCAATAAAGTGTACAGTCATAGTTGTTTCACTTTGAATGACCTTCATATCCATTTCATTTTATTTTTTTTATCAACTGAAGAAACCAAGGAGCTAGTTAGTTGGATGAGGGGACATGATTCTTCAGTGTCTTCCATCTCTGTCCATGGCTCGGGCAGGTATGCCATCACTACATCCACTGATACAGCACAACTATGGGACTTGGACACCTTTCAAAGAAGAAGAAAGCTGAATGTTCGTCAGTCTGTGGGTATACAGAAGGTAAGTAAAGGATAATTGCTAAAGGGTGAACAAGCATACCTCATTAGGAGTAACACTGTGTGCTAAAATCACAGTACTTGAAAATATTTTTTAAAATACAACTGAATCTTTTCCATGTTCTTTGGGCATATCTCCTTAACTGTCATCCTGTCATGTCACCCCAACCACTGGAATCATAACTCAATAGGTGCAGAGATCTGCTGGGAACTTCTAAGGAACCTCCATCTTTAGAAATACTCAAAACTTGGTTGGGTATGACCTTTACTAACTCAGTTTAACCTAGAAGTTGGAACCATCTTCTAGATTGACCCTGCTTTGACCTGGGGATGGGCTCAAAGGACCTCTGGAGATTGATTCCAACCTGAACGATACTGGGATTTAAGGGCATTGTTAAAAACACAATTGTAGTGCCATAATGTTAACTTCAGTCACCACCACCTACCCCATTCAGCTGCTTATTCCAAAGCTGCTCTTTTTTCTATGCATGCGCTAAGCACTGAATGTGGGAACAAACAAAGCTGAAAAGTAACTCAGCAAAAAGAAGTTGCTGCTTTTCAGCCTAGTGGTTTCTTTTGCTTCGATTTGCTGCACAGACATAAGTGTCTGGAACAACACAGGGGATGAGAGGGATGGCACGTTTATGTCAGGGAGTGCTTTAAATAGGTCTTCCTTACTGTTACACTGCTTTAGACAGGTCTGCCTGCGCCACCAGATGTCAAACTTTGGCATAAGTACTGCAGAAAGTACTGATGCAGTGCCTGAGTATTGCTGACACACATGCTGGCTGCCCTGCAATGAGTAGTTTTACAAACACCACTTCAAACCAAAGTTCTCTTCTGGCTGGTCACTAAAAAGCCATGCTGATTTTGCAGAGAACAAGGCTATTCATTTGAGTGTTTTCACTGTGTTCTAGGTCAGGCAGAAATTTTGTCAGCTTGGAATAGTTACCTAGCAATTACTGTGGAAAATCATGCATAAATTTTTGTTCATTTGTTTGTTTTATTAAAACTGTTGTGTAGTGCATGTTGCTAAAATAATAATTATGTCTTCCCTCCAAAGATGGCTGCATTTCTTTAGCGGACAAGATTTTTCTACTGCTCAGTGTCTTTGTTTGTGTAGGCTGTGTGTAGGGGCTTCTTATTGATAAATGGCTCTTGGAATTTGGCAAGATCAGGATGTTACAGTATGGAAACAACCTTTAAATTCAAACAATAGTGGCTATGGTTGAATGAATAAATCACTGTTCGGGAATCAAGAGCCTGCACTTTTGGTTTGGCTCTACCATTTCTGATAGGACATTACGCAAATAATCCAAGTTATCTGGATTTCAGTTTCCTGTCTTTAGAATAGAGATAATGATATTCTGCTCCCATGCCACAATTTAAGACATACAGGTAAGTGCTTTATTAAAGATCAGATTTATTATTAGACACTGTCCAAAGTTGCATTCTTGCTTGCTGTCTGAGCCATTGTAGTAGTGTCCCACCAATCTTTGCGGTGTACTTTTTGATGCCTCTTTACTTAAGCCCAGTTGCACTCCAACATACACCTTCTGTTACGCTGGTATGGGGCAAAGCTAATTTGAAAAGACGGAGACTGAGCTGCACACTGTAACAATAGCGGGTGAGAAAGAATTGCTGAGAGAAGACATATAATGACCATTTCCAAAGCATCACTTCTTCTTTGACAGCTGCTTGTGACTATCTTGTGGTATTTTTGTAGGGCAAAGCAGAAAAAGAGGAACTGTTTGCAGTTTATCAAAATTTAGACTTCATCCATCTGCGTGATAGGCATTCATTGTCTAGGTAGACTTTCTCAGTGTCCCTGAAGGAGGACAGGCAGCTCAGTCTGGAGATAAATGACTCTGGTAGGTGAGCTTACTCTTTCCTCATAGGTAACTTTTGCTCACTGTCAAGTGACTAATTTGGCCTGAACATCCAACTTTCAGTCACTAACATTCAGCAAGGTTAATCCTGTCCCACGTATCCAGATTCACAGATTTTCAAGGCCTCAAGAGACCGTTCAGACCAAAACTTGGAACTTTGTAGCACTAACTGTTAGTCTCAGCCAGTGAGTACTTCAAGTAATCCCATACATGTTCAGATACCAGAAGATATTTTCAATTTAACCTTAAAAAGTTATAGGTACAGGGAATTTGCTGAAGCTGCCAATAATTTATCATTAAGTAAGAGTGTATCTGATGACATCCAAAAATACAAATAATCCAATTTTTTTTCTTACTGAAACAGATTACACATAAACAGTAGACATGTTGAGAATAATTGAAAAAATATATTTACAAGATTTTTGGTTTTATCTTCATTCATCCTCACAGTAAAATCTGCATTTTATCATTGGAGAATACATTGCTACGCTTTTTACAGTACTTTTTACGTTTAATAGTTGTACATAAAATAAGGGGTTTAAAAAATGAATGCTTCACAGAGTGCATTTGCAGGCTCTTGGTACCATTTGAATGCTGACACTAGTTTGCAGAAGATGCAACAAGCAGTTGCTCAGTGAGCAATTCTGGCTATTGTCTCCCATCCGCTCCTGCTTCTGGGTTCACGTTCCCACCATTTCTATTACGTCCTCTCTGGCACTCAGCAGAAACCTCCACAAGGCAGTTCAACAGTCATAAAAACACAGATAAAGGTTTGTGCCGCTTTTGTGAGTTAAACTGGCTTAGCAAAGGGTACAACAAGTTCTGAACCAGTGCAAGGGAGAGCAGGCCTGCCTAGGCTGTAACAGGGGAAGGGGGCCCACTGCCTGGGAGATCTAAGCCTTGCACTGCAGCTGCGTTACACAGTTGTAGTCATAGCCATACTGTCATGGTTTCTTGCTGTATTTTATTTTGTAATGCACTTTGGTCCAGTTTAAAGGGTACTTCCTTGACAGCATATTCCATTTTTTTTCTTTTCCATATTCTTCCAGGTTTTTTTTCTTCCATTGAGTAACACCATCCTCAGCTGTTTCAAAGACAATTCTGTTTTTGCATGGGAATTTGATACTTTTCACTGTAAATACCAGTTGCCAACTCCTGTAGAAGGTTCTGTGTTACTTTATAAGGTCTTTGCCGTTACCAGGTAAATTGCTATTTTAAACATTCTAAAGGCAGACTGCAAAACCTGTAGTTTTAAAACAGGTTTTCTTTCATTATTTGTAATGTTTTATGGACATATTGAGCTTTATACTATGCTAAGCGTTTGAACTCTGCTGTGACTGATACTTTGAGCAAGAATCAATAGCAGTTTTTATTACAGTCCCATAGCAGTTGAAATAAAGTAAGTTGATTTTTAATGACCACTAAAATAAAATTTAAACTACCCTTTACAAAAGCAGCTTTTATTATTTAGGAGCTCTTTTGTTCTTTCAGGAGAGTATGACATGATTGTGGCAGTTTCAAAAGTGATTTGAGGGCATAGAAGGAAATGTACAATCTCTCTAAAAATTGCAGTATTCTGATGGAAACTTTACCTCATCTGTGATCCAGAGATGGCCGGATTTTTGTAGCTGGTGGAAAATCAAATCATCTTCATTTATGGTGTTTAGAATCAAAGCAGTTGATAAGAATAATCCAGATGCCTGCAAAAGTACAAGCTGTCCGTCATCTGGAATTCCTCCCTGACAGTTTTGATGGGGGCTCCAATCAGGTCAGTTTTTTTACAAAGCTTAAAACTGGAGTATTTGGTTAGTTAATTCAACACATACACTTTGAGGGCCTTTGGGGGATATGGGCCCATACCATACAAAAGGAAAGTTACTGTGCTAAATGTTTGCTCAATTGCTCCTTTAGCTTAATGGAATGTTATTGCTGAATTAGGTATTCCTCTTTGTTTTGCATTGACAGTATTAATTTATGAATTCTTTTAACTTATAGGTCCTTGGAGTGTTAAGTCAAGATAATATTATGAGATTTATCAATATAGAAACATGCAAACTTCTTTTTGACATTGGGAGCCACGAAGAGGGAATTAGTACAGCAGCGATTAGCCCAAATGGACGGTATATTGCATCAGTAATGGAAGATGGTAGCCTTAATTTGTACAGTGTCCAGTCTTTGACTCCAGAAGGAAATAAGGTAGAGTGCAGTAAATCCCGTTAAAGTTGATACTTGTCTGCAAATGACCACTGATACAAAAGTTAGGTAGACGTATGTTGGAGTACCATATTTCACACTACAAATAAAGAAAAAGTGGTTTGTAGAGTTCCCTTCATAGTTACTCCAGCCTGTCAGGTAATGCGATGTTTTTAAGGTATATATATCCCTGTGTTTCTGGTGTTGGGAGGCGGGCGAGATGGTATTTCTTTCTATAGCAATTTGTATGGACTAATTTCTCTTTAAAATGATATTTTAGGGCAGATGGAAACAGCATTAATTGTGTGGCTTGTTCTGTTTCCTATAGGAAATGTTTGGCAACTGATGCACTCTTAAACTGCCAGCATGAATGGTGTTTTTGTTACTGTGATTTTGTTCTTCTTACTGTGTTACTGGATACCAGCATGCATCATTATGGCACAATCATGCTCCTAATCCTTCCTAAATAACAAACATTCTAAATACCAGTTCTTACTTAATAAAGTAATTTATTAATGGGAGTCAGGTTTCTAAATCCAGAATTCCATATATCTTTAATCACCATGTCTTTGAAGTAAACAGTAACCAGCTTCGGATAATGACGGAGTTGGAGCTGAGGAAGGATGTGTAAAGATGTCACACATGCATTCCATTTGCACTTTTGCTGCTGGTTTGACATGAACTGGGATAGCCACTTTGTTACATGCTTTCCCAATCTCCAACACTGAATTAATACCTCCCTGACACTGAAGACTAATTATAAAGTTTGTAAAGGTCTGTTGTATTCTTTTTAACTGGTCCTATAGAAATGCAACTATTTTAGTGACATTGAGAAACACACTAAAGTAAATAACCTGAACGGTACGTGATACACGTTTATACTACCTCAATTATATGTTTTCTAAGCAAGGAAATAACATGATGTTTGAGTTGGTTTGGAAGCTACAAAAACCTTCTCACAGTTTTGCTATTTTATTACAGCAGTTTTATTCACTGGTGTACTTATTCAGGAGTATACAGTCCATATATATTTACAGTATAAATGTCTTTCTTCTTCTTGCTATGGCCATCAAGGTCAAAAATATGGTATATAAAATAGACTAAACATCAAATTATAGTGTTATTTAATCTGTCTTACAAGATTTTAACTGAGGTATTTTCGCTTAATATTAGCCTCCACCACCTGTGTTCAAAGTAGTAGAAGATTGGTCCAAGTGCACATCAGAGCCAAATAAATTGACAAGAGTGGCTTCAGGAATGTCAGAGTGGCCTTGGAAATCCAAAAGAAGCAAAATTCAGACCAGACTGCTAAAACTGCAAGTGAACACATCACTGCAAAATAAAGAGGTGGGAAAAAGTTGCAAATATTTTGTTCTCCAGTCTGCAGCATTTAAATTTCATTGCAAAAAAATATTTAGCCACTTACTTTAAAGAGTAAGTTCTGGCACTTATTTACTTGGACGTTTGAGCAGAGAAGGGGATTAAGGGAGTTTTAGTACCATTTCCTCTCTCTGTTTACCCCATACTCGTGTATTGCATGACACAGCCAGAGCTGCCTCCAGTCAGCTTGGGGTACCTCTGAAGTTGTTCAAACAACTTGTGACACATTTGGATATTTTTTAGATATGATCTGCTTCCCTGCTGACAAACTGGCACTTCTAAAATGTCTGCCTAGAAGCCATTTCATTATTTGTTAATTATTCAGAAATTCATTACTGTTACATTTATTTCCCTTCTGCCAACACTGTGCCATCTTCTCTCACTGTCTTTGTCTTGCATCTCATACATATTTATATTCTGGTATTTATATTCTCATATATATACAGATACATATCTATATCTATACATATATCCTCCTGTTAACATTCATCTGATCTACTATGTCAATATTCTGTGTGGTTTGGCTATATCCATCATTTAATAACATATAGTTTAGTCAGTTAGGTTCCGGTCAGCTTCTAACTGGAATCAATGGTGGCTCTTCTTTGAGTTCAGTAGAAGATGATCATAGAATTATCTTTTTTCTTGTTGAAATACCTGGGATTATATAACAGATAGCAGTACATGTTATTTTATTTTTTTTAATATTACGTTAGGAACTTCAATATTTAGCTATTATAATCGATTAGAGTGCAAAGAAAGAGATTATGAAAGAGAAATCCTTGCATTTATTGTTGATCCCCTATTTTGTAGAATGAATTGCCAGGCAGATTAAACAAGAAACGTCTGCAGTCCTTACTGAAAGGATTTGGAGAATATCCAGCAAAGTACAGGTATTTTTGTGTGCGTGTTCATGCTTGCACAAAATAAAATTGCTTCTGTTTGCTGGCCTGTGAAAGAGAAGTTGCTTGACTAAGTCTGCATTTTAATTGCAGGATGTTTGTTTGGCGTTCCTTATTACAACTTCCTGAAAACCACTTAGCATTCAGTAGCCTAATAGATAAGGGCACCCACAGTGCATTTGTGAATATTCAGAATGAGTATCCCATCAAAAGTAGGAAACTGCTGAGAGTTTTGCAGAGGTAAAATATATTTTTATATTTTATTTAAATACTATAGGTTTTTATTTTCATATAGTGATCTGGAATGTATTCAATAGCCGGAGTCAGCTGTAAGAAAAATTCTAAAATGAAATAATACTGCTGTCATGCAGTTTTGTTTTTATAACTCATGTAATTCCACATCTATTGTGACGTTTACGATCTTCTGTGTTGTTCTAAGATGCACATTATATTTCTGTTTGGTTTTGAATCGACGTTTTCTGCACCTTTGTTTGCTCACAGAACCTTATCAGCTCTAGCTCATTGGTCTGCTATCTTTGCTGAGACACCTTATATCCCTTTGCTAGCATTCCCATTCGTAAAATTATTCCAGAACAACCAGCTGATCTGCTTTGAAGTTGTTGCTACAGTAGTAGGTAAGCAAGGATTTTAAAAACTCAAATATGCTGCAACATGTTTAAGCTTTCCCATGCGAAAGAGCTTTTCCTGATGAAATGAATGAGGTATTTCCTAAGAGGTCACCAGCTTCTCTTCCAAAGATGCTGCCAGAAATATGGAGCAACTGCATGCTTAAAACAAAAACCTGCTTGTAAATAAAACAAGATATTAGACTTGCTTTTGCAGTTTTTCTAGCAAAAAGATAGCAGATTAACAGTATTCGTGAAGTCTAATCAGCAAAACCAAATGTCTGTAGCATAATTATAACTAAAACCTCTGAGACGTGGGAAAAGTAGTCACACCTACCCACCTCACCCCACCCCCTCACCCACTCCCAGTCAAAAAGGAATGATCTCTTTTAAGGTTTTACTGTGTTTAGTTGTCCTAAGCATGTGGTAACTCAAAATTAGACATTTGGCTGAAAGCTGGCTATGGCTGTCTTCTGGAGCAACATTCTAAATTAAAGTGCTTTACACTTAAATTAGTTGTTGCAGCTGCTGCTAAGCCTACAGAAGATATGTGCTGCCAAGCATACATACCCACTTTGCAAACACATGCTGTTAGTGAATAAGTATCCAAGTTTACAGAAATTATTCTTAGTATGTTAAAAAATACTTGACCCAGGCTGTAGTTTCATGGGATAGAAATACAGGTTTAAGTATTCCCATCTGCCTCCAGCCATTTAGTTCCCCAGCACACAGACTTTATTTCATTTTATTTTTGAGCCAGGTTAGTTCCCCAGTCTTTTTCACAGCGTACTGACACTAACAGTCATGCCAGTGCAGCTGGAGGAGCAGTGTACTGTGGGAATGGTTTAGGAATAAATGCTAGGGAAGAGGAGAGATGGGAGTATCTTAAATAGGTTTTGCTGCCTAAAACTGCCTCTTAAAATCATAGTCTTTATAACCAGACCCTAAGGCTGTCAAGAGTTTTATTACTCTGGATTACAGTGGATTGTGTTTGGCTTTTTATTCTCTTTCAGTTAATTTTTGTCAGCACTGGTTTGAGTATTTCCCCAATCCTCCAGTTAATGTCCTTAGTATGATGGAAAACGTTCTGGCACATCATGACAAACAACTGCTTCAGCATTTAATAAAACATAATGTGACTTCACAGGTAATATTCCAGCCAGCTTTTGTGTATATGATATACTGCAGTGAATGATAGTGCACTAGTCTTTCATTTTTACATAGTTCTTTTTTGAAGGAGTTTTCTTTAAATAACAATGAGTGCTGTGGGAGTGTAAGGAATGTGTCATTGCTTTCCTGCCACTTTTCTTTTTCCATGATCATAAATCTCATATACATGCAACTGTAGTTCTTGGAAGTCTTTTGCTTTCAAGTCCACATTGCTTAAAAATCTGCTAATTGAATTATAAATGTTTGGGTGTTTTTTTTCAAGTGGACATAAGCATGATGAATTAATTTTGTAATCCTTATTTATCATTAGGGATTATTTCAGTTTCACAAATCTAAACAGAAGATTTAGATATCCAGGGAAATAATAAATTTATTTGTAGTTACCCCATATTAATTTTGAATGTTTATAGTGTGTGATGAAACTTATCTTCAAATATTCTGGTTTAGTTCCTGTTTCTTTCATAAGTAATTGATTATTGGTATAAGGCAAGATAATTTCTTATTACTTCTTTAAAAGGAATACTAAAATTGCACTAATGGATTATTTTGTCAATTTTCCCAAATAATGTAGGTTTATGCTTGGCCTCTTCTAGAAACACTGTTTTCTGAGGTTCTAACAAGAGAAGAATGGCTGAAAGTCTTTGACAATATCTTCTCCAACCATCCTTCATACTTTTTAATGGTTGTTGTTGCCTATATTGTATGTTCCAGAGCTCCCTTGCTTCACTGTAACCAAATGGCAGATTTTGAGGTAAGCATCTTCGTATTTCAGTCATATGCAAGTGCACCTACAGAGACATATAAAACATTGTATCTGTTGTTACAGAGCTTAGGAGATGTTTCATTTCCATGTTAACATATTATTACATGTTTCTGAACAATGTCATCAAGTACCTGGCAAATATACAATAAATGAGTAAAACATTGAGCAATTTCCGGTAGTTTCATGCAACGAGATCTTTAAAAGCTTTCATAAGCTTTCTAATGCCACTAAAAGCCATTTTGTACATGTGAGTAGTTCATCAACCACAAAATAATTCTGCCTCTTTTTTGGACTTCTACTTGTGGAGACAAGGCACAGTCATTCTGTCATCTTGTTTCATCATTTTGCTTTCAGATTTTCAAAATTAGGCAGTAGTATTTGATGTTCTCTGAAGCTAAATGAAAATGTTTCCTTATGTTTAGCCTTAACATGGGAGAAGGAGGCTTTTTCATACGAAAACGTCTCTGTAGGCAAACAAAGGGTTCTATCTTGAAAATGTGCTTGTAAGCAGTTAGTTTGACAGGCATCAAACAGACATTATTGCTACATTTAATAATAACCAATTTAGAGATACTCTTGGCGAATAAAATCTTTGACAGGAAGGAATAGTCCTGCAAGAAGAGGAACTTCCAGGCTTCATGTTTGAACACCAAAATTCAAGGGAGATTTATCCACTGGTAGGAACCTCCTACCAGTGCTGCCCTGTGCAGGCAGTTGTACACTCTAAATTCACACCTAGCTTTCCAGTTCCCTTACGCAACTGTCGTTTGAAGAGAAGGAAAAGAGCCAGAGCATATTTGTACAGCTTGAAGAGGTTTGGGTCAAGTCATTTGAGGAGGTGATATTTTACGAATTGGTAGGGATAACTTAATAATCCCTTTTAAAATCAATTTTTGGAATCTAGATCTTGCTAATTTACCTAATTATTCCCAAACAGTTAGATAAAAATAAAATGCTTAATCTTTTGTAGAATGTAAATGGGAGCATGTCTCTTACAGTATTTCTTTCATCATCGTAACAATCTGGACATTAATGCTGTGATTAAGGAAGCTTATCATCTTATGGAGGCTACGCCATTAGATATCCATCCACAGCGTATGCTTGATGACTTCATACCACTTACAAAAGGACAGTACCCTGTATTTAATAAATATCCCAAGTTCATTTTGGATTATCAAACTCAGGAACGGGAGAGGATCCGACAGGATGAAATTGAATACTTACGAGAGAGGTATTAATGGGAAAGTTGAAGACGATACCAGACTGGGAGGGACAGGGGGGTGCGATTGCCTTTTTCTGTTGTAATGTGTATGCTTGAGAAGAGGGACAATTAAGAAAATTCAGGAAGATGACTTTAAATAGCTGCCAAAGGTTAAGAGTTGTTTGGTTTGACACATTTTTAAGTTACATATTTTAAGGCCGTCTTATCTTAAACAAAAAATGTTTGTTAATACAAGAAAATATTGGGCAGAACTTGGAAGCCTGTAAGTGAGAGCCTAAACCTCTGTTGACCTTGTAGTGTCTAACTTCCCGAAGGGCCAAGAGTTCTTAGCTTGCTATTAAAATCAGTGGGTACCATGATGCCCAGGCACCTTTAGAAACTAGTTTTTGTTAAGAATGTGAGGAAGAAAATGTCTGCGCTCATCTGAAATGCCCTGTTGTCTGTAACGGTCAGTACTGTAACTCTTCCTCACATACTTTATCAGTATCAAGGGAATGCCAGACTCTTTCATGACATCTTATTTCAGCAGTTCTTTGCTAGTACAGACGTAAATTTCTAAGTAATCAAGTAATTTCTTGATGCTTGGCTTGAATTATTAACATGTGATCTCCTTCCATTCAGACAATTAGCGCATGAATTAGAAGCTAAAACACAGGAACAGAAAGCAGAAGATGAAGCCTGGTATCAAAAGCAGGCATTACTTCGAGAAGCTGAAGAACAGAGGCGAAAAATGCTACTGGAAGAAGAAGAGAAGCTGGCAGAACAGAGGCAAAGGTATTATAAGAAGCATTAGGCCTGGCTACTGTATCCTGCTATTACATTTTTAACCATGAGTAAAGGCAAAATAACCACTAATTTGTAGAAATTGTAGCGTGGGAAAACAGTGTGGTCTGCTGGGTCCAATTTTGGTGTGGGAACGAAGTGATCTGGGTTGTGTTACTGCCTTGCCTGAGGGAATACAGCAGATTAGAGGCCAAGTCACTTCATATTTTTTGTCTCAGCCCCCAGCCTTTTGGTTGGTCTCTTCAAGTTGTGAATGCTTTTAAGCAGTCGATTGCCATGTGTTTGCACACTGAGACTTCAGACCTACACCGTGAGCAGACTCACACTGCAAATACACGAGTCACTTATAGTATCAGTGACTGCACACATTCTTTTCTTTCTAGAGGATTTAGGGAAAAGACTGCTTTATATATTGGTTGCTGAGCAAATGGTTGTGTTGATACTGAAGCTGAAATGTCAGTTTGTACATTTTGCAGTTGTGAAGGTTTAAGAGAATTTCAACATCTCCAATAGTTTTTTTCGATCAACTACAAGTAACTGTAGAATCATCGTTTAGGCTGGAAGAGATTCTTAAGATTATCTTGTCCAACCATTAACCTAATGCTGCCAAGTCCACCACTGAACCATGTCCCTAAGCACCACATCTGCAAGCGCTTCTCTTAAACCTCTGCAACCTGGAGAGTAAGGTTTTTTGGTTGGTTGGTTTTTAAAAAGAGGGCAGCGAGCCTTTCTTTGCAAACTAATTCTTGAGTTTGTGGTTTTGTTCCTTGAAATAGTTTGATATTTTGCAAATAAATTTAGGACTAATTTTGTGCAGAAAGATGTACCAGGACACTGGCAGTTATTCTAAGGCATAGTTTCCAGTTCTGGATCATTGCAATAGTAAACTAGTGCTTGTTAAAATAGAATAGAAACAGGACACAGGACTTCAAAGCTTAATTGGGGACATTGCTGTTAGAGGATGTCTCTGTGGCTGTGAATTTAATTTTGTCTCGTAAATGAAAACTGGACAACTTACAAGATAAATTAGACGTTAGCTCATAGTCACTAATGGATAACTGCAGTGCAAGCTTGTGCTGTTTGGTACTGAGCTTTCATATATACAAGTTCCCTTGTTTCTATTTATTTTGGCTTTGAAGACTGGCTGCTGTGAAAAAAGAGCTGAAAGTAAAGGAACTGCAGTTTCTAGATGCTTCGAGAAGGCGTTTTCTGAAATACCAGCAAGATCAGCATCAAATGGAACTGCAACGTCTTGATGACGAAATTGCGAGAAAGGCTGAGTATTGCTCAAGATATTCTTTTCTTGAAGGTTTATTAGTGAAAATAGACAAGGGGAAAATGCATGACTAAAATTTCAGTTGATTACTGTGTTTTGTGAGCCTAGAGGTTGTATGGGATTGACTGCTTTAAGTGATAAATGCATAATTTAACAGTTTTATTTGGCACTTACTATGTTCCACTGGCATGCTTTAACCGGCAAAATTCCTGAGAAAAGCCAGATATATCTGTATATTGGCAGTGTTGAAAAATGTAATGAGCTCCTTAAAGGACTAGTGAATTCTGAGCTGTCTGTGGGCTGCATGTCCAGATTGCAAATCAACTCTGCCATTGATAGAGAGGCTCCACAGCGGCCTCTGGCCAGGCCTGGCTCTGTTCCCGTGCTACTAGCTCAGGCACCGTGGCGTACAGAAGATGAGAATGGAAACTTTTGAACCTTGTGGGCATGAATTGAGTCCTTGTAGGGCTACTCCTTGTGTCTCAGTACTACACTTTGCAGAGTGCAGCGCAGCTGCCTGTTTGTTTCCGCAGTCAGGGCGCTGTAAGGTTTGAAGCTCCAGCTCAGCGCAGGTTCTGCCGGGTGCAAAGTGACCCCTTCCCTATCTGTGTACTGTCCTCCGCAGCGTTCTGACTTCAGAGACTCCTTGTTGGATTCAGAGCTACATGTAGCAGGTTATTAGCGCTAGAGCAAGCCTGACATTTCCCTAACATGCTTGGCTGGATGCAAAACTATTCTTGTGCCTCTTCTTCACCTTGGCCTGTGCTTTTGATGTGTAGTATTTTCCATTATTCATGGTGTGACAGAAAGTTAACAAGAACTTAGAAGTAGGGTGTGGCTTGGGATTTTGGACATTCTTGATACTGTTTTTTAAAGGAAGAAGAATTTCTCCTTCACTGTGTTTTCATGTGTTTCTTTTCTTCTCAAGGCATCCATGAGGGACCAGGAAGCAGCTGCTACTATTCAAGATATAGAAGTACGATGGATGGAACTTGAATCACAAAGACAGCTTTTTGAACAGGTAATTATTAGGGAGCTATACAGATGTTTATATTTAATGGTTCTTCCTTTGCAGTTCTTGGATTCAGTTGTGGTCATTCAAGCAGACTTTGTTAGGAAAAAGGGGGCCTTTTTTTTTTTTCCTTTTCCTCTCTGATGTTTTTTTTTGTTAGAATAAAGCCTCTGTTGATTAAAGTATTAGTAGAATGCACTGTTAGATGTTTTCCTGGGAGAAAATACCCATATTCTCCCCATTATATTCTTCTGTGCAGAGGTATCATTTAGTTGCTGCAGGGTTTAGCTGTGTGCTCAGCTGGTTGAGAGAAGCAAGAAATGTGTAAAAAAGAAGTCTGTAACAATATGTTCCTCATCCTAGAAACTCTTACCTTCTCATCTGTGATATCTAGATATATCTACGTTTTCTTGAGAGTACGGTATAGCAAATTGATGTATTTGATGAAAAAATGTCTTAATTACAACAACATCATTAAGCAAAAAGGAGTGGGTGGTTTGTGGGGAGTGTGCAGTTCCTTTCTCAAATGAGTGACTTATAATTCAGAAAGATCACTAATAAAGAGGTTTAATTAATAATACTGTTTAAAGTTAAATATGAGTTAATTATTATGAGTGACTGAAAAGCAAGGCTACTAATGGAAGGGTTTAGTAACTTCCGTAAGTGTTTAGAAATCACAGCTACATGTGCCGATCTTGCATATGTGCAGATCCAATGGCGTGCAAGCAGAAGTGGACATCCAGATAGTTAACCCCTATTTTGAAGCATGTGTTTGCTTATATTTGGCTTTTTAAAACTTTTGGCCATAGACTTTATATAATTTATATATTATGCTCAGTTATGCTGAGCATAACTGGGCTAAATTTCTTTTAGCATCTATTTATTAAATACACAGCCAGCTGTATTGTAGCTACATAACACAAACCAGGCTAAGTTCATTTGTGTTCCAGTACATGTAAAGTCAGCTGTTTAAGGGAGCTAATTCTACAGTGATCATCCTCTTTAGGCTATAGAAAGGTAGCAATTATTTAACTAACTGGGGATATGTGTCTACCCACAAAAGTCTGTATAAGCAGGCTTTCCCTGCCGTGCCCTGAACTGACTGTTTCGCTGCCGTCAGTGAGGGGCTATATTCAAGCTAAGAAGGCCATATGTGTTAACTTTGCTTTAGTACCCTGCTGGCACAGCTCAATAGATTCCCACAGGCCTGGGAAGGGGTTGTGCCTTCTCCAAAAAACTGTGTAGATGTGCCCTGATGAATATGAAGAAAATGTGGTGAGAGGTAAAATTCTATTCCTAGATCTACTGCTGATTCGTGCTACTTTGGCAAATCATCTCTGCATTCAAGCTGCAGATGTGTTTGTTATAAGTTCCTGTACCGTGAAACAGGATTTATATTTGTAAAACATTTTGAGGTTTTGGCTAAAATGTGCCATGAAAGTACGGAATATTTTCATGATGAATCGAATTCATTTAAGTTGGAATTCTCTTTTATGCTCCACTGTAATTCAGGGAGTGGAATTACATCAGGATCAGCCTGTGAGACCACTGTGATTATTCTGATGACACTATTTCCAAATGGATAAAACAGCAGGGACTATCAGTTTCCTGGGCAGTTGCAGTATGTAGTGGGATGAGATGTGTGGATATATTCAAATACTAGTCTAATGAAATTTTAATAAATGATAGAGACAGAATTACAAATGTGGGTTAGTAGCTTAGCAACAGTAAATTATCTTTGTGTGTTTGGCAGCATCTAATCAAAGATCAAGAGGCAGTTACAAAGGAAATGAAAGAAGAGGTGGATGCCCATCGAAGAAAGGTGGATCTGGAAGATCATCTTCTTCAGAGGTTGATGGAAATAGATAAAGAAGAAAAACAGAAAGCTCAGATAGTAAGCTGATTGGATCATAGCATGTATTTTGGGGAGTTAGTATTCAAACTAGTACTTGTTAATAGTATTTTAATTGCAATTAGCTAGTTCAGGTTAATATGACAATATTTTCTAAATAAATCTAATTTCTAGATACCTGTATTAATAGATTATGATGGTATTTTTAAAGTTTTGAGGTTTTTAAAAATCTGACTGAAGTGTCCAAACAGCTATGTAATGCTGAACTTCTCTGGGCCTGCCATGAATATTAACTTTTCTTTACTTCTTAGAACTCAGAAAGCATGTAAGACTCAAAAGTGCTTTTCAAAATAAATCATCCTCCTGTTAAGGAACATGTTTTATTTGTAACCATAATAAAACAGAAGTATGCCTCAAAAGAACTTTCAGTTGGTAGTACTTGGCAGGAAATTCAGCTGTAGAAGATGTCTTCTAGATCACAGTAATGAATGTGTGTAGCTTGACATTAGGAATTGTTCAGATTTTCAAGCTCAGAACTTGTAACTGCACAGTTGGAAAAATAGTTGCAGCTAACCCACTGCCCATATGCTTGGCATCTGCATTTATATTTTGTCTAGAAATAGACATATGGGTCTCAATTTTTGTAAACAGCCTTTGATTTTTGGAAGCAGATGGATGTGGGTGGAAGTTTTGGCATGCAGGTATCATTCTTATGTTAATTGCACCTGTAAACGGTATTAAATCCATACTAGGAAAGCAAAATCCCCAAAGTCATGGAGAGAGTTGAGGCCTCGTTCCAAAAGATATAAAAAAAAGGAAAAAAACAAATCACAAAACAAAACAAAAAAATGACCCTCAGTAAGGGAAAGACAAAGAAGGGTGAAGAAGCAGAAGGCAGCCTTGATAGGTGAGACAGCCCGCTGTAATGAGTGGAGGAGTGGCACTGCAGGTACAGTCTCCCAGCAGGGACATCCAACGGTGATAGTGGAGAACAGTTTACCTTACCTGTATGTAAGCCTGTGTACTTAGAATAGACTAAATGAATTGCTAGTAAGAAAGATGTTTTATTAGGTGGCTGAAGAAAATGCAGCCAAAGCAGAGCAGAAACGCATTGACACCGACTGGAGGTTGCAAGCATTGCATAAACTAAGGCGTGAGGATCAGGACCGTGAGAAGCGTTATGAAGAGATAGCCAAGCTCCTGCATGACAACAGGGTGAAAGAAGCTGAACTGCTGAAGGCCATGAGGGAAGCAGAAGAACAAAAGGTATTTTTAGTATTTCTTTTTCTAAGTGGGACTGGTACAAACATAACTGGGTTTTGCCCGTAACATGTCCATAACATAAAACTGAAAGATATTGAAGAAATATTTTGTTAGGAATCTCCTTTTAACAAAATTAAAAATAACAAAAAAAAATTTTGTTAGGACTGGAAGTTTGTGGAAGCACTAGAGCAAATTGGTGAGGATATTTTAGGCTTAGGGAAGCATATTCCTAATTCTGTAACTTCCTCTCAATTTTTTTCTCTGACCTAAGACTTTTCCCTTTCTCCGTGTGTTTAAATGAGAAATTTTTCAAAAAAAAGTAACATTCACTCATCTTAGCATATATTTTGATTTAAGAGTGAAGCATAATCTGTAATAATCCAGATGATTTTACTTGTTGCTTTTTCCTTGCAACATATATGTTAAAGACACATTTGATATCTGTTGCATAGTGGGAAGAAGTTATACAGAAAAAAGCTCAACTGGAGGAAGAGCAGAAAGCTGCTGCTGCTGCAAATGAACACAGGAAGCAGTTTTTAGAAGACAGAATGAATGACGCAGAATTGGCTGAAAAGCTGCAAAGGGAAGATGACTATTTTGGTGAGCATATAGGTAGTGCAGTTCTTTGGTGTGGATGTTAGCATGAAGCATTCGGTTAATGAATGTAAACTAAGTGTCCAATATTGGGGATAAACTTAAGCTTAACTCCTTTATATAAGTACTTTTTGGCAGTATTCTTTCGTGAAGCCAATGTATCAGGCCAGACTTGGAAAGGAATCTCACTTTGATATCTGTCAGATGCAGCAGTATAAATGGCATTTTTGATAGGAGCACAGGTATAGCTCGGCTTAAGCCAATCGTAAAACCACATCTCTTAGAAGTCCTCTGTCAAATAATGTCCTGTGATGAGGTGCAGTATTGTACCAACAAGTGACTTTGCCAAGTTTTTTCACAGGAAAAAAACATGTATGCACTTCCAGAGTAGGCCTGTACATCCTTCTCAAATACTGCATTTGTGGTTTTGTGGGTATTTCTCCTATTCCCCCATCTCTGCAAGGCTCACTCAAGACTAGTGATCAGTATTAAGATTAGATGATCGGTATTGCTTTGGGCAAACTGTTTTCAGACTTTTCCCTATTTACCTAATGGTTTTAGTATGGAGTAATTTTCAACGGCATATTACTAAAATGGGTGTCTCCTCCTAAAACTGCAAGTAGAAGTAGCCATATTCCACATGATCTTAGTGGCCCATTTGTCAGAAGATTAATTACATAGGAAGAAACAGCACATGTGGAACTGTGATTTCTTAAAATGAATGCAGTGAAGCATAGCTTTGACCCATAGAGTAGAAACATTGACTTCTAATTCTGAGCAAATTATACTTGCCATTAGATGGAGCGAGTGATTGTTCCAGTTTTGCTTCTTGGAGAAAACCTGTTTCACCTCAAACTAGAAAAATTCCGTAGAAATTTAAACACTTTTAATTTACAAAAAATCCTTCCCTCCATTTCCCACAGAGAGACACTGTGATTTAAAGGCCAGACGTACAGAGAGAGGGGTGGAACTCCAGCAGGTGCCAAGGACTGGAAACATCTGTCTGAATGATTTTTCTGCATCAGAGTCATCATCGCACAGTAAGTTTCTAAGATAGGACCCTCCTTTCTTTCACATTTCATTTCAGAAGCATTACTGGAGCCTTATTGTGCAATTGAGTCATTATTAGTTATGTAGGTGTTCAGTGGATAGTAAATCAGTTTATTGTTGGATTCTATTTCACACCTGAAAAAAAGTCTTTGCTACCAGGGGCAGCACAAGTAGGAAGTTCCTGAAGTGTGTCACATTGTGAGAGTGGTCCTGTTAAACCTCAGCCTAGTTGAATCCCATTCTGACCCGATCATTTTACCCATGCTTTTTCTCTCTTTTTAGTTAAGTATGATTTGGGGATGTTGAGAAGATGTAGAACTGTCTTTCATCAAAATCTTACTGAGAGTTATAGTCGGGAATTAGTCTGTAATCATTTCCTCTGGGCCGTACTAGCTACTATGGCCAGTGGAAGCACAATTTAAAGTAATATGCATCTTACGTGCAAAACTCTGCACGCGATGGGAAACACGTATCTATGGACCTGCCGTAGTGACCCATCAGCATCTGACCTTTTTGTAACAAAACACAGGCACAGCTTTCAAAGAACTTGTTTTTACAGGTCTTAGGGCTCTCTTGCATACAGCAGTACTGGTAAAGCACAGCATTTCTATGCCACAGGTAACTGTTTTCCAATAAGCATTCGTAGTGTTTATGGAAAACCATTAGTTGCAATATTAAGTCCAAGTTTCTGGCACTTAAGTGTCCTTAGACAGAAGACGAGGACTGGCGTGCCAAGAGCGGGAACTGATGGCAGAAGTCAGACGGCTCAGACAAAAGCTTATCTCACAGTCCCGAAGTAGACATCCTCCAACTCGTTTCCCAGCTACAAAGTGGATACCTTGAGATGGTTTGCTCTGGACCTCAGCTGTACTTTCAAATTATCAGTGAAATGCTAAATATGTATAGTGTGATTAAGGACTGATCATAGATTGTTTATTGTAAAAGCCTTTGGAATATTTTTATATAAAATCAAATGCTAGCTAGAAAAATGTGTGTTATTTGTAACCTTCTCATTATTTTCTTACTGACAATAATGCTATTTTTACTTTTAAATAAACTCACTTTTTACTATCAAGTTATTCGACTTGCAGTGGTTTTGTACTTTTATTTGTTCTGGTGGATGCCGTGACTTGAAGAAACAAACCACCGTTGAAATGTTGGTTTTGTCAGTGGTATGTAAGTGGATTCTACAAGTTGCAGCAGGGAGCTTCTCAATTAGAGGGAAAAATCCCTTCCATTGAGAGCCAGACACCAAGAACAAAGCCCAGAGAGGCTGTGGAGCCTCCATGTTGGAGACAGTAGCATGTTTATCTCGTAAGAAGGGGAGAGAGAATCTGAATAAACACACTGTTTTTCATGCTGCTAGGCTTGATTTTCACTGGCTAATGTTTTCAACCCAAGAGTAGAACATTATGTGGTGTTACAGTAAAAAAAGAATGAGACACGGTAAAATAAAGCGAATCATTCGTAACTGCTACGCACAGGGCTGGTACAGGAGTAGGCTCAGCTGTGTCAAAATATGAGGGTCTGGAACTGAAGTCGCTCTGCTTCCCGTGGGGTTTCGTTGATGCTCATGGGGGCGGCTGTATCGGAGTGGGGCTGCTCATGGTGCCCCATCGTGCAGGGGGCAGAGCCAGACAGCGCTTCTCGACAGCAGCTTTGTCACCTGGGGCCGAGAGCAGCCTCCCTGTTTCTCATTAAATTACAGGGCCTCAGTGCGCAGAGGTGCTCAGTTATCCTCACGTTAGCGTCCTCTGCATCTGGAACTGGGAGCAGCCACGTAAGCAAAGCCCAGGATGCATAGAAAGGTCATCGCAGCCCTCAGCGGAGCGCGGGGAAGAGGCGGCATTCCTTTTCGAAGGGGGAGATACACAACAGGCAAAGATATCTCTGGGAGGCAGGAGGAGTGAGAGAAAATTGCCTTTTTCTGCTGCCTGTCTCAGAGGAGTTTACATGTTGTTTCTGTATTTAAAGGGAAGGAATAAACCCACAAAGTTGTTGGCCGGCACCTTGGGCCGTATGTATATGCACTTCCAGTTCATAAAAGACTTACGGTTCATAAAAACGTTACAGCTGTCAGACACGCATCAACCGGAGCGGGGCAGCCGGCGGGACCCGCTGCCCTCCCGCGCCCCGGGGCAGCATCTTCCCCCAGCTGGCTGCCAGGGCTGCGGGGGCTGCGGACCTCTCGGGGTGTACCCCACAGCCCCCCAGGAGTGGGACCCATTTCCCTGTCCCCACACGGTGACGTGGGTGGGCAAACAGCTGGGTGCAGAACATCCTCTGCCAAAGCGCGTTTTTGAACTCTGTACATCGCGGAAACGGTTTGTGTGAGCCCACAGCCAGCAGACACGTGCCCTTCCCTCGGAACGACGGCTTCATAAATCACGACAACTTCATGAATCACGACAGCAATGACAGTCGAGGGACTAGGGAGCGGTTGGGTCGCAGCTAAAAGCGCCGTGAGCGTGGCCGGGGAGGGGAAGCTCGCCCCGCCAAAAAAGGTGTTCTCCGCCTTTGCCCCGTGTGAGGCTCGAACTCACGACCTTCAGATTATGAGACTGACGCGCTACCTACTGCGCTAACGAGGCGGCTGCGAGAAGGTGCCCTGTGCTGCGTTTCGACGCTGACCATCGGTCCCACCGCAGCGGCCCTTTCCTCGCCATGGTGCTGGGGGTCCTGCGGCCGTCCCGGACGGAGCCAAGGACGGCACGGCACGGCACGGCACGGCACGGCACGGCACGGCACGGCACGGCACGGCCCTTCCTCCGGCTGCTGCGGCAGGCTCCGTGCCGGGGGGGGCCCCGCCGTGACCGCGTGGGGCTTCAGAGTGCACGTGTGGGGCTGCGCAGTGGCTGAGCAGGACCCTGGGGAGGATGCGTGGGGCGGCAGCGGAGCTCCAGGGTGACCATGCGGCTCCCGTGGTGGCCCAGTGGGACATGGCAGCGACCATGTGGGACCCCGTGGTGACAGAGGCAGTTCCCTGGGGTGACAGTGTGAGGCCCTGTGGTGACAACCCTGGGTGGCCTGCGTGGGGCCCTGATATGACCATGTGGGACATTGGGGTGACGGTGTGGGACCCAGGGTGACAGTGCTGGCCCTGGCCAGGGCAGGGGGTGACAGCCCTGCTGGGCACGGGGAGGCCCCGCTCAGCGTTGACAGGGCGCGATCTTGCATGTCAGGTTAATTAGGTGGCATCATTTTCGGCATAATTGCGCGGAACAGGTCAGTAGATAATTAGTGACTTTTGGCCGCGTCTGACAGCTGTGGGCGGATGTTGGCGGGGGGGGGGGAGGGACGGGATAGTTTGTAAAATCACACCAGGAGCTGGGGAACGGGCCCTGCCACCGTCCGTCCTTGGCCCCCGGGTGGGTGGCTCCTGCCCCCCATGGCTCCATGATTATGATCTGAACCATTTCGTACCCTTTTCTCTTCTCAAATATATATATGTATGTGTTCGTGTCATCCTCACGTATAATTACTTTCCCCCCTCCCCCCCCATAAGGCATCTGACACAGACCCAGAGCCAGAATCTGGGAAGCTACCCTGGAAAAGCTGGGCCTGTGTCACTCCGAGTGGACCTGAAGGTGTCTGTGCTCCCAGGCGCATCCCTCCCAGCGGCAGGACCCTTTCCCCGCTCAGACGTGCCCCTGTGACAGAGCCCAGACTGGCATGTCCCCTCGCTCCTGCGCTCCCCCCCCGGAGCCGTGGCACGCCAGTGCATGGACACAGAGCTACAGAGGGCGAGGGCAAAGCCAACCCGCATGAGAAAACTGTGTCACACGTGCCTCCTCGTAAAAGCATGCACGCAGGTATTTACGGCGTACCTCAGGAACGGTGCCTTCCCACCCTGCCTCTCCTCACCCCCGTGCCGTCATACCAGTTGGCCTGGCTCCCCAGAGGCACTGTGCCTGTCACCCCGCTGCAAACCTGTGCCTCCGTCCTGCTAATGACACAGCAGCTCGGCCGCCACGGGGACAACGTGACTCCAGAAGCTACAGCCTGGGAAAAAAAAAAAAAAAAAAAAGAAAAAAAACCCCAACCAAACAGCCTTAAATGTGCACAATCAAGTGATGAGTGTTTGTATTTCTGATGCTTTGAGGCCAGCTCACAACCCTCCGTCCACATAATATTCAGGGTGTTTGGGAAGGGGTATTTTTCTTTTAATAGGATGGCGTAGTCACAAAGGTTTAAAGAAATAAATGAGTGAATCGTCTGTGGTAATAGCAACATACTAGGAATGGGGCACAGTGACGAAGTTCAAGTCTATTTTTAAGCCTGCCTGGTAGTATGTAGGTGCAGACAAGAGTCCGTGACCCTTTCTGCTGTTCTGAAGCTATGGACATGGCTGATGTCTCTGTCCCAGTTCAACGTCAGAGTTGTTTTTGCTCCCTAACGAATACTAAGGGAAGACAGAGAAGCCTCAAGGTATTTTGAAGATTGTGCAACGATGCTTGGGAGCCTACCTGCTTTTGCTTGAGCGCTTTTCTCACTCGCATTTCACATGATGCGACAGGAAGGGAAATACAACCAAATCGGACAGCCCTGGTAATTGGACTCAAATCCTTCGTATGCCCTGGGGGTGAGGTGGGTGCCTCTCAGATAAGCAATCTAATCAGCTTTGCACTTGTGTCCCATCTGGAAACAGATTGTTGACAAAGTACACCACCACCTGAGAAGCAAGCTTTGGGTTTTTTTGAAGATAATTGTGCCAACGAAATCAGGGAGTGTGAATTTGCCTGAGGTAATAAGATCTCTTTATTTTTATTCATAGTTAATTCATTCAGCCAAGGCGATTTCATGCCAGAATGCAGACTCCAAACAAGACGGACGATTGCGCTGCCTGTACAGCGCATACGCATGGTGCCTGCCCGGCAGATCGACTGCTGCGACAAAGAGCCATGAGCCACTCCAGACACATGGGCAAGATAAGGAAGAGGCTGGAGGATATCAAGAACCAGTCCTCAAAGTTGACAAAAGTGGATTTCAGCCACAACGAAAGCATAAGGTTGGCCACTGACGCCTTCCTGGATGGTGGGACAGACTCTTACCTCGAAACTTTAAGCAAAGAGGGCGAGGTGGATTTCCTGTCCTCAGTGGAAGCTCAGTACATCAAGGATAACGCCAAGGAGTCCTATTATGCGCAGGAGACGCTGGCCGCTGATGGGGCAGCTGCGCCAAAGCAGAACGATGCCGGGTCACTCCCTTCAGGGACGTACTTCCCCACCATTTCTGACAACAGCGAGCCAGCTCTGCTGCACACATGGATTACAGCGGAGAAACCCTATTTAAAGGAAAAATCCACCGCCACTGTGTATTTCCAAACAGAGAAAAACAGCAACATCAGAGACATCATACGCCGGTACATCAACAAGACCACTCAGGTACGGGGAGAGAATTGCTGTTCCCTCTGCACTCGCTTGTCTCGCTGCTCTTAAGAAGATCAGGTAAACGCGTTTGATCCGAGCCAGTTGCAGCGTAGCTTTGCTTTAGAAAGTGCTGTAAAGAGCCCATTGCTGAACACAGGCAGTGCTTTTCGGTTTTTTGTACCACCTCTTGCTGTTGGTGACTTAAAAATAAAAGCATTCTCTCTTCTTTTAAACTACTATTAACCCACCAGAGCAAATGTGCTGTTAGAAAGGGCAGCTGTGCTCTGTCCCTTCTTATGCATCATCAGCGGGACGGTTTGCTCCATTCAGACCATTGCACCAGTAATGAGAATTTAGCTAAAGCAAGCTCTGAGCCATTAGCAATTGTTCTAGGAGATTCATGGGAGATGTGGGTGAAGGGAAGCCTGGAGAAGGGCACATGTGTCTGGTGTGCCAGGAGCCATCTCCAGAGGAAGGAAATTATTCAGAAGAAAGATCTTTCATCCCAAATACATTGTCAGTGTCACTAAAAATGCCACATGGGCTCCATATGGAGACTCTGCAGTGTGACCTGGCGCATGGGAAAGGTGGGGATGATGCTCCTGACAACAGACAGGTGACAAGGGGCCACAGAGAGGTGCCAGTCCCGAGTCAGGCTGCCCACACACTGGGAACCCAGGAGCTGAGCAGCTGGAGAGGGACAAAAAGCCTCTGTCATGAGTGTTCTGGCAGCTCTACTGTTTGCCTGGAAACAAAGTATTTGACATTTCAGGGCTGTGTTTACCATTATATGGGAGTTGTCCCCTGGTATAAACCTGAGATGTCACTAGCAGTTTCACGAGAGGAACGGTCAGGAACAAAACCAGGCTGTCACTCCTGCTGTCTGGCACAGGCTGTGGAGCGCACTGGAGTCACAGGCTTTCGCTTTATTGTTCTCCTGCAAGGGCAAGTGCTGGGTCTGGTAACGCTGAGTGTAATGGCTGGGGAGAAAAGAATCCCTGTTGGCATTTGCCCTGTCAAAGGCTGCAAGTGCTCAGCACATCAGGGGAATTAGAAATCAGTCATTTTCAGTTGGCAGCATCAGAAAGATACAGTAACAGAAGAAATGTCTCTGGAATAATCAAATGATCATCTAGCAAAGTATCAACCCAGGCCAATTTTCTGTCCCAAGAGAAGAAAACTTGTAGGGGAAAGAGTGGGAAACATAATATAAATCCGTGGTTCACATGACTTTCTTAACCATCTAATTTACATTACAAGAGGCTGCTGGAGCAACACTTTCTCACAGTATAAATTTGGCAACTGCTTTTGGAGTATAGTTTTTCAATGGCAGCATTTATTAATTAGTATCTGATAAGGGTCCGGCCTGGATAGCCTAGTATTTGGTATATCCATTAACAACTTATACAACAGAATAAAGTCTGTGTTTGTGGATGATATCGAACTGCAAAGGATTGGCAAGTGGTACTATAATCTTAATACACCTGCGGAATAAGCGTAAATCATAAAATGAAATTTGGGCAAAAGCAGCGAGAAGTACTGCAAGTAGCAGAGGGAAGTCAGGTGCAGAAATACGGATTGGTAACAGCTGGTGAAAAAGCAGTACTAGAGAGAGTGTCCTGGATCTGCTGTGAGGCTGGATGCTGTATTGTGCATCAGTTGGTTACAACTTGGTTACAACAAGGTGAGTTAACAGTGAGTGAGGATGTGAGACACTGGACGTAATTGCGCCACTTACCTGGCACTGGCGAGGCCCTTTCTGGAGCATGGTGCTAGAGGAAGGTGTGGGATCCTTGCTGCTCTGCAAATAATTTGGCTTGCCTGAACAGGATGCTGGCCACACAAGATGTGCTTGGTCTTGTAGGATTTCCTTGTGGTGGTGAAGGGAATAATCTGGCTGGCAGGTGTGGGCATAGGCTGTGGAGTAACGTTCAGTGCAAGTTGGAAGCAAGTAGTAAAACAGATCTGCAGAGATACCGTAAAGTTTGTTTTGTTTGAAGATGATACCCTGTGAGTGCAATAATCAAGAGTTCCCTTTCCAGTCAATGGAGACATAGGCACCTTCTGAAGATAAGTCAGGTATTAGATGGGCTGAATTGCCCTGGGGAGATGACCCTTTCCATGGACAATAACCGACGTCAGTGAAGACCAGCACCTTCATGAGGCTGTGCCCAGCGCTGAGCGTAGGGGGTGGAGTATGGAAGTGGATTTATATCACATTTACAATTCCCTTGATCCACACTGGCTGGAGGCTGTGCATTTAAGTAGCTGTTGGGGCTTTTATGCCCAGTCCTGAGACTTCCACACAGTGTCCTGCCAGTTGTAAATTGGGAAGCATGGGTGTATGGTTAAATTAAAACAGTTTATAAATCAGTATTAAAAAAAAAAAAACTAAACAAAAAACCCAGACGGAGCTGCTGCAGTCTGTCGCACCACCACCACCAGAGTGAGGGTTTAAAGCCAGAACTGTTCCAGGTTAAGTTGTAACAGTTGTAACATCATCCAGTGAGGCTTGCTAAATGCGTGTGACTTACAAAAGCTAATCAGCCATTTGGCAAGGGCTACGGTCTCTTATTCTAGCAACATCCTTATTATTCTCTGATTAGCGTTTCAGTATATTTCCTAGTGCTGAAATCTCACCTACAAATTCGTGGGTCATCTTGTGTTTTACGATTGAAAGAGCTTAACTGAAGTGCTTATGTTGTGTGTTATGGTGGCTTTATATGAGCAATAAAACAATGAAGCGACATGTCTCATCAATTTACCAATTCAGGCACTTAGGGAGAAAACCGGAACAAATATCCACATATATCTCTGATGATTTGTTTTTGTTGGAATATTTTTTTAAAACAAATAAACCACATTTCAATGGCCTCACAAGTGACCTTAAGTTATGTAAATTGGCTCTGTTAGTGCCTCTGCTTTTTTTCCCTAGGTGCTAGCTATCGTGATGGATGTGTTCACGGACACTGAGATTCTTTGTGACCTCCTGGAGGCAGCTAACAAACGCATGGTGTTTGTCTACCTGTTGCTCGATCATGGCAATATAAATCTCTTCTCGGAGATGTGTGACAAGTTGCAAATTGCTGAGGATCTCTTCAAGGTACTGTGGCTCTGTGAAGCTCTTAGTCTCAGGTTCATCTGCCTAACTTGAGGCACCCTGAGCTGGAAGCATGATTGTGCTAGGGTCAGTCCACCTTGTAATTGAAAGGGAGCAAGAGATTTCCAGAGGTAGTGTTAGCACACCTCATTTCTCTCTGAAGATGCCCACATTTTCCCATGGATGTCATAGGAAGGTAAGGCATTTCCATGAGGTCCTTCGATGAAACTAATCTGGGCCCTGAAGTCTTAAAACAGAGCTTAAGTCCCCTAGTAAATTTAGCATAAACATTACAACTGCTTCCATTTAGTAAATCTGCAGCAGCTGTGGTCTGGCAGCCACAGGTAGCAGGCACACAAAACTTTTTTGCATGGCAATACCCTGGTCGCACTAGGTTGTTTCTGATAAAACGTGCTAAAGCTCTATTGAAAAGATAATGCCTCAGGTTCAGCTGGCTGTTAGCTTAGCCTGCCTTCATCTCTGCCAGAGGGAACTGACCTTAAAACTAACATCCTAGGGACCATTTCAGTTTTCACTTGAGATGCTGTAGGGCACCTGTGTTATCTTCGTGGGGATGGCTGGTACCGCAGAGGCAACAGACTTCTGGAACAGCAGCTGGAGGACAGGCAGGAGACCTGAGGGCATCTTAGATGCACCAGAGACCTGTATATCAACAGTGAAATTCCACCCCGAATGTATGAAGAAACCAAAATTAATGAAGTATGCTCATAACAGTGTTTGCACCGTCTGTAAACCCCCACTCCTTAGGAAGAACAAGCCTATGCTGTTCATTGCTACTACGATACACAGGCTTCAACAACGCCTGAGCCAAATCCTTGGTGCTGCTCATTAACTAAGGCCTTGATCGTGCAAAGTGTGCATACAGACAGCAGGGTGAGGTAGGTCTGGGTGCCTGGCCTGCCTTAAATGCACTTGCTCAGGTACAAGGACAGCGCAGAGCATTGCACGGGCCAAACTGTCCTGCTTCTTCACACACACGTGTACTTGTGCCTGATCCTGCAGGACGGCATTAGTCTGTGCTGCACCAGAAGAGCACGTATGTCCTTGCAGGCCCAGACGGGGTGGAGGAGCAGAGGTTTTGCCCTGCTGTATCTGTGCGGTGCCATCGCCAATGTACAACAAGAGAGCTCACAGCTAGAGCGATTGTTGCTGGGGTGGTGGCAGAGGCAGCAGACTGCCCTCAGCTATGGACACATCTCATTTTGGGCAGGGAAGCATCAGTTATCATTACACAGCACAGCTACATCTGCGTGGAAGTCCATGTGGGTTTATATCCCCACTGAAACAAGTAACCCTGTGACAGGTGAGAGAACTTGGCCGTTTCCTCTAGCCCTAAACCTTCAATATATCATCGGAGAGTCTGTGAAGAAATCATAACAGGCATTGGGAAAGTGAAGAGCTAAAGGCAGGGTGGGGGGAAGAGCCCTTTTTCCTTCATATTTTTAATTTTTAAAAAATGTAATTTGCTCAGTTCTTTTTTTTTTTTTTTTCTTTACAGAATATTTCAGTCCGCAGTGTTACTGGAGAGGTTTACTGCGCCAAATCAGGCAGGAAATTTTCAGGACAAATACAAGAGAAATTTCTTATCTCTGACTGGCGATACGTGCTCTCTGGATCTTACAGGTGAGATAAGCCATCGCAGCTCGTGTCTAGGTGGTCTTTTATGATTTTTAGTATTACTTCACCAAAAAAGTGCCATGGAAATTTTGTACAGGTGAGGAGCTTTTTTGAACAAAACCCCCTCATGTTTTCAAATATGCACCATTTTTCAATAATCCATTTAACTTGCTTTGAAGTTTATGTTAGTTCCTTATGGAACGTGGTATTTAATTTAAATGTTCAGAAACTAATGTAAATACCTTTGCTGGTGCAGCCCTGGAGCAGAACTAGAAATGTGTACCGCTTTAGATTATGCTTTCCTCGTTGTTTGGGTCCTCAGATGCTGTGATCATGAGACATGACACATTTCCATCTCCCTCGGGATCCCTTAATGTAGCATATGTCACTCAGCTTATCCGAGGATTTGTTCTCTATATGACAAGTTCAGTGATTCAAGGTAAACCAGGAATACTTAAGAGACTTAACTGTTTTTCTCTTGTGTTTCATTAACAGGTAGGCAGTATATATCTACGCATCTGTTGTACCTTCCCTTTTTTCTTTTTTTCTTTTTTTTTTTTTTTTTTTTTTTTTTTACATGACCTGAGTCTGTAACTCTTTGCTTTTATGCTGCTATAATTATTTCATGTAGAGGATGCAGCATCTCAACAACTGCATTTTTAATTGAGATCCAAGATCCTCCAGTCAGGGAATTTCAGTAGACTCTGAGCTTGCATCAAATAAATGAAGTTCCTAAGCCTCATGGCTATGTAGATAAGCTGCACAAATGACCGAGTGTATCCTAGAAATGCAGATACAAAAAGACAAGAGGTGATTATTTAATTAAAAGGATAAGATTGTTTTTCTTAATCCCAGTTTATGATTTGGAAGCTTAAATGCCTCTAGTCCGACAAAACTGTGCCACTGGGAAGACTACATAACTGTAGTAACAAAGGTAAAGGTGAATACCTGGGGTTGGTGTAGGCTGCAGGAGCTCAGCTGTCCACAGAGGCAAGCATCCAGTTTCCCTTCAGTTTCCAAATGAACCATCAGACAAAAATGTGTGAACGCTCAGTGTTTGGGTTTTTTATTGGCAACTCTGTGGTTTTCGTGCTCTTTCAGGTTTCTTTTAATCCCTTACCAAAGATGTGTAGAAATGCAACAGCAGATTTATAGAGAGAGTAGAAGTGAAGAATGTATGGGAGAAGAGGGACAGAACAAGATCTACTTTCTTTGGCCATAAAGCTTCCTTTTGGCTTCTCTTCTCAATTCTAAAAAAAAAAAAAAAAGAAAAAAAAAAAAGAAAAACTGCACAGAGTCATTCTCTACTGCTGTTGCAATATCTTCTAACCTCAAGAGCCTTGAGTGCATAATCCCCTATCCAGCAAGCAAGCAGAGAGGGTGGTGAGGAACAAATCCGTACATTATTTGACTTAAGCATGCTCAGCCCCAGTTTGCAGATTCACATGGTTTACAGTTAGCTATCGGTACAAGGCATTTCTGTAGGCTTGCTAGCTTTCACTTTATTAATCCGAACGTTTTCTGTTATCCCTAAACCTTATCCACCAACCTTTGCAGGTATAAACAAGAATGATGTTGAGTAAAACAGACTCAAACACTTCTGCAACGCATTTGTTGGAAATCAAATTGGAATAGATCTTAAAACTAATACAACAGCAAGTTTCACCAAACTGCTGTGCTCTGCGTGACTTCATAATAGCGGTAGAGGGAACAGGCTGAGGAAATAAAATAGCCCTTTGGGACATACGGCTGTAAAAGGGACCCTGGCTCACTGTTTCTACCCAAAGAGTTTGGGGACAAAATATATTTGCCTAATGGACAATGAAGAGGACTGAAGCTGGCAACTAGTTAGAGGCAGAGGAACCACCACCAAGTCTGTGGCATCTCCTGCTCTGGAGTGGTTTTTAAAACCACATTGAAAAGCCATTGCTTGGGTCAGTGTGGATAAGCATGGTCCTGCTGCACAGGGCAGACCAGAGCTGAAAAGCTTCTGAAGGCTGTTCCACCCATGTGTTTTAAGTTACAGTTTTCCTCTCAATTTTTACTGCCAGCATCTATGGTGTGGGGTTAGGATGCAGCATTTCTTTCTGCTGTATGTGTGTTACTCTACCCCATTCCATGACAACTGTGTTATTCCTTTTTTAAAAAATTGAATTGAAGTTAGATAGTGCATGAACTCGGTGCTCCTAAAGAAGGCAAAATGAAAACAGCAGAAAGCACAGAACTTGATCCTCAGGGACAGCTGAGTACCACCCCAGCTGCCACTCTGAAAGCCACCAGCCTCTACAGAGCCAGCATCTAACATCTAGCACTGGGGTGCTTTGTCGGGAGCATCGGTTCAGGTGGGGCAAGTTTCTCATGCAGAGGTTATCCCACCAGCAGGCAACGCTAAGGCGTAGGTTAGTTCAAACCTGAGCTCAGCTGACAAACCCAGTCCTTCCATTTCAGGTGAAATGTGTGTAATGCTGCATGTTAACACAGGGGATGAGACATCCCTAACGAACTGCTGCTGCAGTCACGCTGAGGGCACACTCAGAAAAACACAAATCCAGTGCAGGAGGGGCGGGTTTTGATTCAGATAATCATAAATGAGAGGAACCAGAACGGGACATACGTTTTGTGACAAAGCCCTGGCAAGACAGCTGAGAAGTTACCTATTAATGACTGAATTTGTGATACAGCTTTGGCCCCAAGCGAGGCAGGACTTCGTTGTGCTTTCTCTTCTTCCTGATGTGCTTCACTCCAAATGGCCTGGCAGAAAAATGATCCTTCTGCGAAGGTAGTGTCAGTAACAGACTTCTCTGAGCCTTTCCCAAAAGAGCACTCAGAATTGTAAACTAAGAAGCAAAACAGAGCCTAAAACTGAAACAATTGATTTCCTCTTAGAATGAAGCCAATGAAAACCTGTTAAGTCTTTATGTCAAGTTCTGCTTTGTTCTTCCACCAAGCGTACAGAATGTAAATTGCTGTGACTCACTACGTGAAGCCCACAAATGTGCGTCTAAGATCACACAGGTCTCACTCTGTTATTTTACAGCTGACCCATTTGCCATCAGTCCATGGAGTTATTATCTTTGGGCTATTAATTGGATCCAACTTTCTTTGCTTACAAGGGTTACAGATAAGATCAATGAGCCACAAATTAGTATCTGTCCGTCAGGTACACCAGGAAGTTACACGTGGGAGCAAATTATCACAGTGGAGTGCAACAGTGTTTTCCTCTGATTCTGTCGGGTTTTTAAAAGCCATTTATAAGTATAATTGATTTTTATTTCTCTCTAAATGTTCTTACATAAACTAGATATATCTCTAACATACAAAGTCTAAACCTGCCACTCCATACCTCAGCCCTTTCATGAGTTGTAACCTTCAGTGTAGATATACCAGACAAATTGTGGGTGGTTTTGTATTTGTTCCTGCTTTATTATCTCCTTCACAGTTAGCCAAAGGACATGCAAAGGTTTAGAGAGTGCTTCTTAGTGAATAAAGGCAATGTTGAGCTAGCACAGCAGATGTTACCCACGCAGCACGGAGTTAGCTTGCTGTGCTGTTTACTTCAGCTCCCAAGGTTTCATCCATATTTAGAATGATTTGAACAAAGTGGATGAGAAGTACCTGTATTCTAGTAATTTACTGTATATTTTCATGTAAACGTACAGCATATATTGTGGGATTGCCCAGTGGCATTGAACTAATGATTTCTTCACTCCTTCCCTTGCTCCTTGAAGCAACAGTATAAAACCACTGCATGCCCCAAACCCAACCCTCTTTAAGAATGCTCTGAATGGGCAGGTGTAAATGATCTGTCTTCACTCCCTTAGCATCAGCTCAGGCTGTCAGTCCCACTGCGTTTCACAGGAGTTTTGTCAAAACATGACAAGAGCAAGATTTAAAGTGCATACACCTACAGCCAAATCTGGCTCTCAGCAATCCTTGTGCAAATCCAGCGTAGCTAATAAAGTCATGCAGGAATAACCAGGGCAGAGTTTTGCCAACACAGAATTCAAAACCAGCGCTGCTCTGTATCCTCTGCTGCACAGCTCGAGCCCCGGCGGTCAGCTCAGGGAGTAATTACATTTCATTCTCTCTACTATGCTCATTTTATTGCTGCTGCTGCTGCTGCTCAGACAAGGCAGCCTGCACACCACAATCAAGCTGGCTCGTAGTTTTGTAAAAGAGCACAAATTTATGTTTGCCAAGTGGATTAGGGAAGCACATAAACCAACAATAGTTTAAAAGCTATGGAGTATCCTGAGGTGTGTCTCTGGACTACCAGAATGTAAACAATCATGGTGTTTCTCTCTTACTTTATAGAAAAGTGCTATTTTTATTTTTGGAAAGGCTGTAGGAAATATTTATAATTTCATTTCCTCTGTAGTGAAGAAAATAAGTATTTGTCAGGTGTGGCGGTTTGTTTTGTGGGAGTGGGGTGTGGCAGGGAGGTTGGGGTTTTATGTGTTTCTCTTGACCAATGCAGAAAAAGTATGACAAAATGAAAACAAGGGATAGTTATTTTTCACTAGTCTTTCTAACGCCAGTTTTGAGTGGGTGAGAGTTACCAACTGGTACAGCATTCTGCAAGCAAGGTACGATTTATGTGTGCGCAGACAAGACATGGTAAACCCAAATTTAAGCACTGTGCATGGAAGAGAGGTACCCAAAAGAGGGGTCTAAACTCCTTTCCACGGAACTGACATCCAAAGCTTGGGTATTGTATCTGACATTTAGTCCTGCAATGGATCCGGATCACCACTCCCTTGAGGGGGTTGTATAACTTTACAAGGTTTCTTGAAGGTTTTAGAGGCAGCTGCAATAACAAAGCTTGATCCAAGTCAAAGAGCACTGATGTGAACTGACCTGAAATTCAACTGCGACACCATCTTCATCCTGTGTTTAGACAAGAAGCTTCAGCAGTAGAACGCATTTGCATTTCGCACTACCCCTGCGGGCATCTCCAGTTCCTAATGGCTGACATTAAAGCTAACTCTTGCCTTGTCTTTCCTTCCAGCTTCACATGGCTATGTGGCCAGGTTCACCGCAACCTCCTCTCCAAGTTCACGGGTCAAGTTGTGGAGCTGTTTGATGAAGAGTTCCGACACCTTTACGCGCTGTCCAAGCCGGTGAGGGGACCGAAGTCTCCACCACGCACCATGCCCTTCCTGTTCCGCAAGAGCTGGGTCCCCCAGCGCAGCCTCTCCTACAGCAGTGAGGGAAGCGCTAACACGCTTTCTGATCCCTTCAGCAGCCTCTCAGCTGGCAGCACCCACCAGACCAAGCAAACTCCAAGAACTCTCATATTCAGCAGCAATTTCAGCCCCCAGTCACCTCTCCATAGAGTTAATTCCTTCCACAGCTATGTCTCATTCACACACCCCCCACCACAGAAGGCCATCCAGGCTAACTACTATCAGCCACCCTACGTGGCTGATAATTCCATGGTTCTGTATAACAACATGAACATTTACAGGCCTATAAGGCTTAGACAAGAGGAACCAAACAGGACAGGGTTAAGCTCACCCTGGAGATGCCTTCACAAAGCTAACCTGTTTGCATAATAACCACCTTGTTTTGAATTGCAAGTATACCTAGTGAGGACCTGTTTAGCAATCACTTGTGTACTGATGAATATAGAAGTTCTGTATAATACAAAATGAGGATGATTTCAAGCCTCTTGTTTTGTTTTGCTGCTTCTGGATGCTTTGTTTCCCTAATTAAAAAGCCAAGCCTGCTAACATGTAAACCTTGGGTGCATCACGATCCGAGGAAGAATGCATCTAAACAATGCTGCTCACTGCTCGCAGTGCAACACTGCTGCTGCTTACCACCTGCCCTTGGTAGCATATTTGTATGGTTGTAGATTTAAGTGGTTAACCTTTTTCATACGGCCAGGCACCTGAAAGTGGGGTAAGTCACAGTTTATTACCATGCATTTTATGCACTTGCATAAGGAGACTGAAGGCTGCTATTTACGTGCCAAACCAAGGCAATGCTGGCTGCAGCAGTCTACCTTCATGCTATCATCGCACCTTAATCTTGATTTAGCAGGACTCCTTTAAGCTGATGGGGAAGCACGGTTCCTACCACCGCACCGTCTCAGAGCTGTCTGCTTGAGGCGTGCAGCAAGGATGTCTATTCACAGGGTTTTTAGGAAGGGTCCTCCTAACCATGACACGGACCGAGACCAACAACTCAGGTTACAGAGGACAACTTGCAGACACCATACGCTCACTTCCATGCCTTAGCAACAAGGATGTGTTCCAGCACACTTTGTTACAAACCTCCAATCCCACCAGCTCAGAGCAATTTTCCTTATTGCAGAGCATCTGTGTATATTCATACTGGAGAACGAAGCTGAGTAAAGCAGCAAAGTCCTACTAGTAACACACCAGGACTGTGTTCCTATTCATTTAATAGCACGTGGATTGTAATAATCCTCTCAGTGTTCATTTGATTGAATGCTAAGTGAGAGCTAATGATGCTTTATTTCAGAGTTCTTCAAAGTTTCTAATTTTTAAAGAGAAACTGGGTGTCTGTAGTGTGCATTGAACAGTTACAGAGGAAGTTACAGAGATTCAGCAGTTTGAGCCAAACCAGAAAAATATTCTGCCAAATAATCCCTGAAAACAAAGGAAGCTTCTGTAAGTGAAAGGCAAAAAATAGTAAGAAAATCCATGAAACAAAGGATTTCCATCCAAATCCCCAAGTTACTAATAGATGCCTAACATCTATTGATTTATTAGCAGATTTTTTTTTACCCTGCTTTATATTATCTTTCATCTGACTCCAACAGAAAATAGAAACCTAAACACATTTGCACACCTGGCCCATTTTCCCTGACTTCTCACCTGCTCAAAAAGGAATACAATTTCATTATTTAGGCTGTGGATGAGGAAAATTGTATGCAGCAACAAGATCTCAGGTGAGGAAAGGTTCTCATCCTTGGAAAAGCAATCATTTTGAAAGTACACTGGATGAAAGGTACAGGATGGACACACCTTGCTCTAGCTTCAGTGCAGATGCTTTTACCTGTGATATCAAATTTTGGAGTCCAGAATAATAATAGATGATTGCATATAATTTAAATTCTGTACATAGCAACATTTTCCAGATTCCTTGGGAAGAAGGGAAAGTTGATTTTCATTCCTATGACAAATCTACTTAATTATCTAAATATGGCAACCATTCAAATAAAAGAGAAGACTTTCATTAAAATCCCTTTGAGAATCATTTTGTTTCTTCATATTCTCTTGACTTGTGTACCTTCCTCCCTTCTCTTCTAAAAGCTAAATAAATTCTGTGCAGTCAGAGCCCAGGTGAAGAGGAAACACATTTTGTTTCTTCTGAAATCAACAGGAACAGAATTAAACATACATGTCCCCCCAGCCTAATTAAGACTTTTCTTCTAAATTTGATTCAATTCACCAATCCAGCCGTGCCCCAGCTGGGGGTCGTACAGAGTGGGATATGGGGAGAAGTTTGTAGACCACTACCTCTGAAGTCTTCATTTTCTCAGGCCGTGACCCATGAAATCTATGAAGGAGCTCTTATTATCTCTGTGGAGCAAGGTAGTTTGCATACAGAAGTTTTAGAGAAGACAGCTAATGAGAAGTAGGTAAGGGACAAGCTAATAACCAACAGGGAGCACTGGGAGTTAAGGAGAGCAAATTTTAGCCCCAAATCAGGGATGCAGCTTGTGCTAGTCCAGACAGCAGCTGAACCTGACCATCACATGAATGGAATTTCAGTTTTGATGGAAAACAAACCTAGTTTATAATTTCAGCAACGAGTTATGCCAAAAATCCTAACAGGCCCCAAAAAGCTTGAACACTCAGTGATGAGGGAACATGTGGTTACAGGCAGCTGCAGAAATCACCTGTCAGAAAAGTCACAGTAGGATGCTGACATACCTCGTCCATCCGCTGCAAGGGAAGGGCTTGGATAAACATTGCTACCATACAATGCACCCTCAGCAAGCGGGCCAATGACACCAAGCTGAGTGGTGTAGTTGATTCACCTGAGGGAAGGGATGATGTCAAGAGGAACCTCGACAGACTGGAGGCCCAGGTAAACCTCATGAAGTTCAAAAATGCCAAGTGCAAGGTCCTGCACCTGGACTAGGTCAACCCGCAGTATCAGTACAGACTGGGTGATTAAGGGACTGGGAACAGACCTCTGGAGAAGAACTTGGGAGTACTGGTGGATGAGATATTAGACATGACCAGGCAACACGCACTTGCAGCCCAGAAAGTCAACTATATAACCAGGGCTTCATCAAAAGAAGCATGGCCAGCAGGTCAAGGGAGACCATTCTACCCCTCTACACCAATCTTCTGAGACCCTACCTGGAGTAAAGGTGTCCAGCTCAGGGAACACACAATGCAAAGGTCACTAACTGCCCTCCAGAGTGCCCTGGGGCCTCCTCTGGGCTTTGCTGGGGCCCACTGGAGGCCCCTGCTGCCCTCCAGAGATTCCCCCATTCCACAACAACCTAAAAGCCTAGGAGGAGTCACTCTGAAGAACAAATTCACTTCTGTAGACATTCTGGAGGTTTGTACAGGCTACGTCCCTTTATGCTTTTTAGTCTAGATCCCCTTCATCTTCCTCCAAAATCATCAAGAGATTGAAGTTGTAGTAGTGAGCATCGTTCCAGCTGTTGTCTTGCAGGTCGTCATCTGAATCGTCTTTGGCAAAAGTGGAGGGGAGGAGTCCTCTTGTGCTGGCCACCAGCTCTCCCACAGCCCAGCCATCTCCATCCACCTGCCCAAAGACACCAGCAGATGACCCAGCAGTTTGGGGAAGCTCTAGCTCAGCCTGCTCCCTGGGACCACCAGAAGGACCACAACTGTATCGAGCTATGAACAGCCGAAGCTTTCCCAGCCGCTGTCCCCAGAGCCTGCCGGCTGACAGACCGTTTGCCTGCTACCGGTTCTTCTGCCTCATTTGTGGGGTCCTCCTCTGACAGAGGGTAGGAGCCAGGACTGCCCTCTACCCAAGCTGACGCTGCGGGGCTCCAAAACCCATTCTCGGGCTCACTCACCTGGCCTTGAAACAGTTGCCTGGCTTGTCCGTGGTCCCTCGGGACTTACTTCAGCACTTTCTGCCGTGTCTCTCACGGCTTCCACTTTGTGCTCTGCAGCTTCCAGTAGGATTCAGAGGTGGCTGATGGCAGAATTCAGCTCCTTGGCAGTTTCTGTCAGTCACCCCTTCAAGTCAACATTTTTAGCTTGGACCTTTTCTGCCCAGCGCATCTGCCCACGGAGGTGAGAATTTTCTTGAGCCAGCCTGGTGTTTTCCTCCCTCACCTCCAGAAGCTGCACCTCTACTGCTGGCACCTTTGCCTGAGGCTGCTCACATCATATGGGCCCTCGTCATCTCCAGCCACTTGGGGCTGGAGCTCCTCAGGCACCTCCTGCGAGGCTCGGTTCTGGTGGTCCTGCACGGGCAATGCTCTGGCGTGCTCTCCTTTCTCCAGCCCTCTGCTCAGGAGATGACTTCATGCAGGCTTCCTTAGCGGAGCTTTTGGTGAGCAGAGGCACTGGAGTACACATGAGGTGCCCGATGCTCTCCTGCAGATGCCTGCACCTTTCTTTCAGCTGCGTGGTGAGGGCATCTAGCTGAGCATTTTTCTGCTGGAGCCTCGCTGCCTCCTTGCACACTTCCACAGTGCTGCTCTTCCTCAGGAGGCAGCTCTGCACCCCCAGGGCACTGCGCCGCCCCTCCAGGTGTTGCAGGGCATGCAGCAGGTGGGCGCTCTGCTCCAGCAGCCGCCCGCAGGCCCTGCCGGGGAGCACCAAGCCTTGCCCCGCAGGCTCCAGCACCTGGAGCAGAGCACCTGCCACAGCTCGCCATGCCGTCTGCTGCCCTGTGCTGCGGCTTTTGCTGGGGGGTCTCCTGTAGCGCCAAGCGGGAAGACCAAGGGTGGGCCTGCTGCTTGGCCAGCTCTCACCAGTGCTCCTCCTTCCGCTCAGGGCGGCCAGGGGCCCGAGCAAAGCCCGGAGGAGGCCCCAGGGCACTCTGGAGGGCCATTAGGGTCCTGCACGGGCGCCTGCAGAGCCCTGCAAAGGCCCCGGGGCCTTCTGGAGGGCAACTTTGCCATGTCAGAGCACCACTGCTGCTGGCAGCAATGGGGACCCTCCTGTCAGGGCCACTTGCCGCGCATGTCCTTGCCATGGGCAACAGAGAGCGGGAAGAAGCAAAACAGCGAGTGACATTGCCCAAGGGACCGTCCACACAGGCACCACTGCACGCCAGCAAAGGCTGTCTGTGGGGCACTTCGAGGCCACTGCTGCCCCTGCATTCCCACCCTGGAAGTCAGCTGACTGAACAGGCTGGGCTTGGCCAGGACTTCCCGGAGCATCCCCCCGTCCCTTCCTCAGCCCGAACTGGCCCTGCAGGTCTTTTGTCTTAGAGATGCTTCTGTTGGTGTCCTGCGAGTGATGCCCATTAATGCACTTCTGAGTGTGCAGCGTGCCACCCCGCTGCATGACTGCTAACGGAGCACAGCTTGCACGCACGTGTGCGAGTGCAACTGCTGCTCTCACACAAAGCACCCAGAGGAGCACATGCCCCGGGACGTGCCCTGTGCTTGCTGTTTATGCTCCTTGGGAGCATTTCACTGATTGCTTCTTTCACAGGCTGCCTCCAGTCACCAGGCATGTCACCTGACTGCCATGACTTTTCAAATGTGATGGAGCATGGCCTGACAACTGCATCAGCCAGTTGCCTCAGAGCTATGGTATTCACCTCCTCAGGTCCCCCTGACATACGTATGCTCAGTTTCCTCAGGTGGTCACAAACCTGATCTTATAGTGGGAGGGGATTTGTCCCCCAGTCCCTGCCTAGAGATCCATCCACTCGGGCGGTGTGGGAAGAGAAGTTGCCAGTGAAGAGCGAGGCAAAGAAACCCGAGTACCCCAGCCTTCTCCTCATCTGCTGTGACCAGTTGCTAGTTCTTCCACAGGACACTTTCTTTTTTGGTGAAAAAGAGAGCACCCTGGTCTGCCCCTGTTGTTCCTGCTAGAAAGTAAAGAGCACCAGGCATTCATCTTTACCGGACCATTGCATGTCATACTCCTCGCGTGGCCCCCTTCCATGACCCTCCCTAGGCCCGCCAGCTGCACCTCCATCCCCGGGGAGGCAATAGAACAACAGATTCTCGAAACAACTTCCAACTTGTCCTGTGAAGGTGGTGGTGATGGGGAGTAGCGAGTGGGGATTTACCATATGAGGCAATTCTGCCTTATACCAAATCACACACAGGGCAGGAAGTCAGCTTAGTCATACCAAATGAACCTCCCTGTGGCCAGTGCTCGGGGGGTGTCCCCTCCCAAGCTCTAGCTGGCCACTCATCCTAACAGAAAATTACAGTTCAAGATTTACTGAGTCCTGAAGTACCACCAATTTCTCTGGTTTCCCAGAATTTCCCCAGCAGTAAGCCCCATTTTACCTTACCTATTGAGCCCCCCATGACTGATGCTGCCCCAGTTTTAGTACCTTCCCAGGGAACAGGGATCCCACAAGGACAGTCAGGTGAACTCACCAGTACCGTCTACGTTGTATACCATCACCATGCTCAACAGGTCAGGAACTCACAGACACCCACCCAGGTTACCAAATCATTACCACAACGGATTTGATTGCATTTTTATTTTCTTGTAGTTTGTGTGCAGGTACTGGAAAGAAGGCAGATGTAGGCATTAGCTAAACCCCTTTGTTACTGCCAGCAATAAAGATGGCTCTCAGCTGGGAGCATGAGCAGGACCCCACGTTACAGCTCCCGATTCCTTATAAGCAATCTTAAGACTATTCACGTACTCATTTTTACAATGACACTGCCTGCTGATGGAAAATAAAGAATAAGTATTTTGTCTGTTTTCCTTTCCTTCCATGTGCAGCCTTTTTCTTTGTTAAACTGCCTTTATCTCAACCCGTAAGTCCTTTATTTTTTTTCATCTTATTTTCTCCTTCCCTGTCATGCTGAGGAGGGGGAGTGATAGAGCGCTTGGGTGGGCACTTGGCAGCCAGCCAGCCAGCCAAGGTCAACCCACTAGTGACAGGAGAAGTAATGGTTTTAAACTGAAAAAGGGTAGATTTAGACTGGATATAAAGAAGAAATTCTTTATGATTAGGGTGGTGTGACACTGGAACAGGTTGCCCAGCAAAGCTGTGGATGCTCCACCCCTGGCAGTGTTCAAGTCCAGGCTGGACGGGGGCCTTGAGCAACGTGACCTAGTGCAAGACATCCCTGCCCATGGTAGGGGGGTTGGACCAGATGATCTCTGAAGGTCCCTTCCAACCCAAACCATTCTATGATTCTGTTATGGAGAAAACTGTGTTAACGTCACTAGTTACAGCACCAAAATGTTCCCTCACCTCAAAGCCAGTGGCATTCAAACGCTCAGTAGCAAGACACACAATTAGACTGCATTTACTGTGTGTACACAGCAGTCATTTTCAGAACCATCAGAACCAGGATCAGAGGGTCCTTCCCAAAGTGTCTGTAACACAAGAAAACGTCAAAATAACAAAATCAAACCTTCTGTAACTGTTAACGGATTCTCACTTGCAGTTTTAATATTAAACTTTTGTTTAACTTAGAGTACTGGTGCCTGCACTAATAGCAATAATATCAGAAGAGCCAAAACATAAAGAAACCTATTATAGGCAGATGTAGAATTATGTAGAATGTAGTAGCAACGATGAGGCTCAAATGCAAGATCGAAAAACAAAGCCCCTTGTGAGATATGATCAGAAACAGAAAACTGGAGCTAGAAGCAGCATGCCAGAAAAGTGAGGGGCAGGCCAAAAAAGGAGGAATTGAAGTAGCTGAGATGCAAGATAGCTGGGCACAAGTGGGACAAAAGAATAGCCCCAGTGCAATAAACACTGGTTATTTGGAACACTAACTGCGACACATTCAAAACAACATTCACGTTGTTTTCTCTGCAGTAGTCAAGACCAACATTTTTACTTTATTGTTATGTTTGTGAAAATACTGCCTGTTCTTAAGAACTGCCACTTGCCTTCCACTCCCGGAGCCAGTGGGGAGTTAACTGTTCTGTTCCCAGCCTAACACACAACCTCAATTCAAACAATCTGCACACACACCAAAAAGTTTCCAAATCACCTTGGCTAGCTGCTGTGTATTTTGGACATCTCAGTCACAAAATGACAACGTTTGGCAAGTATTTGATTTGTTGCTACAACAGATCCAATGCTATTTCCACCTTCTGAACTGTGGAGCCAAATCAGCTGACAAGTTCCCATTCAGTATCTGTACAGACCTGGATCCACAAAAGCTGTACTCTGATGTCCTAGCTACTGAACCTACTCAAGGGCTGTGGCAAAACAAATTATAGCCTTTTTATGTGGCTACTAGTGATCTAAAGTTTAAGAAGAAACCGGGAGAAGTCCCTGTTCCATTTTTTTGCTGACATGTTTGGCATTAAGCTTTCCACATTTTCTGTGTCTCTACTGTAAAACATTCTACTCTTGATGCAAACTTTGTAATTAATTAACAGCACATTATGGACAGTCTCTACTTAAAACTTATGACACCAGTTAGTCTTAAAAGCATCCCCAGCCCATCAGGAGGGCTTCACTACCATCCAAATATAGTGCTCTATACACACACACAAATTTCCACCTAGCAAAGCACATGCATGACTAAACCAAATATTCTGTAATACATTATGAGTGCATTAATGCTTACCCAAGTATACTTGTCAAGTCATCACCTTTCATAACAAGCTGACCAGGATGTGGTTTAATTGCATTAAGTCACCAAACTATCAAAGATAATCTGACATGGCTGAAGGTGATATTCTATTTTTCCGGAGAGGTTTCACAGGCAGCTTAGCAGAGGGCTGTATCATACCAAGCGTTAGCGACAGGTTCCCTAACCACTGTCTTAAAGCTTTAAAATTCAACTAAAAGTAGCAGATACAAAGTGCTCACATGTCTTGAATTACCATTCAATTATGAGTTAAAGTTTCAGTACACTTTAGTACTTCAGAAAGAAAACACAGGAAAACATGAAGGCACAGAAAATTATGACTAAGAGATTCCTGGTTTTAAACTATATCCATTAAAAACCACTATTACAAAAAGCCACAAAGAATTTAAGTCACACAGTTTAAGAGAAGATGGGAGAAGAGCACACCTTGTTTGCCTCAAATGTAAATTATTTCAAGCAAAAGAAACTACAGGATAATGTCTGCCTTTTTCTGTAGAAGCCCAAAGCATGTAGCATCGATGCTGCAGAAAGTAAAGCAAAGTGATATCATTATCAACTGAAAGCATAACATAAGGAGCTGTATCATGCAGAAACAACGCTGCCAGTTCTCACAAAAGCAAAGATCTTCTTCCTTGCAAGGTTTTACAAAGGATACGATCTGACTGAACTCTCCTCAGTACATATAAACAACTCTGACAGTTTTTCTCCTCCCTCGTCTAAGCACACTGAAGACTACAGCTAGTTCTATGCCTGCAAAAAACACAGCTTTGAAGAAAGAAAACCTCCTTACAGTTCAAAGTTAAATATTTACTTAAGATTTTTTCCTTAAACGTGGAACTATTCTTACTCACAATTTCTCAGCATAAATATATTTAAGATTTCTTGCTACTCCTCTGAACAGGAAATCACTACAATGTCAATTAGTCAAGAAATGCTAAAAAAATGAGTTAAGAAAATGGCTAATTCCATGGCTCTAACTGCAACAATACAGAATTTGATACCAAGAAACTTTCAAACTGGACATTGTAAAGGAAGCCTTCCACCCCACCAGCATCGCAGGCCTCAAAAAATCACGGGCACTTCAAGCACAACATGATGAGGTTTATGACAGAAAGCTACTTCTGAAAGCTGAACTGAAAGCTCAGTTTTATAGTGGATTCCTTGTTATTTTAAATACGAATCCGCAAACAAAGAAAATGATGACAGGTTAGGAGTTTAAATACAGAGATTTATATCTATTCTTAAAAGATATACAACAAGAATTCTTTAAAAATGTAATATGAAGTTTATTGCATACACCATTCCACAATCATTTGGAGATATGAGAATAAATACAACAAAACCTTTAAGTTACTGATGGTGGGAGATATATATCTGAACAGAATTGTCTGTTGAAGTGACATAAATGATCTTGGAGATTACTGAACCATTTGTTTTCAAATTCTGTGGCTGATGCAGTTACCAATGATGACAGTGCTGAAGGGCCTATGCACTTTACCTCACCTTGAAATTCCTCCTTCAGTTTTTCTGGTATAATATCCTGCCCCATAACCTGCAAACAGAGTAAGAAAGAAGATGGGAGAAAACAGCAAATGTGACATTAATAACGGATTTTAACAAGAAAAGCCCTTGACACATGAACCACATGCCATCCAGGAGAAGTTTCCAAGTCATGATCAAGCTGTCTGCCTGTTGCAGTCTGCAATAAACACTGAGAACAAAGAGCCCAAGCTTCACAGCCGCACAACCCTGCCCAGCTTCTGGCTGCGCTTGTACAGAGGGATTTTTATTCTTGGAGTAGCAGTGGAAATTTCAACGCCAACTTTGCATTCAGTGCTCACCTTGCAACAGCACCAACACCGATCTACTCCTGAGGGGGTGTGAGACCAACTGAAGCAAAGACAGAAGTTTCCTCTCTCAACTTTTTCAAAACCTGAGATAGTCTGCATCCTACTGCCCTCTTATGGATGAAGCTCCACAAGACTGCCTGCCAACCCGGCAGAGGCTTGGCTTTCACCAACTTACGGACAGCAAAGCTAAAATCTCACTGGCTTCCTTTTGTTCCTTAAGATGTAAGTCCGAAACTCTATAAATAGCATTAAAAATGCTTCATCTCTATAAAGAAAGCCATGCAGCGTTACTCACCTCCTTTGTATTTCTTTAAAACTAGAACCCAGTACACCAAACAGAACAAAGAAATAATGTAAAAGGATGTCTCTGGCTTTTTTCTGAAAAATGTTTAATACTTTTTCTGGAAGCGATTAATACTGCTGTGGCCATCAAAGTAATATCCACTTCTATTTCATACTTGTGATTCACTTTGAGGCATCTAAAATTCCCGAGATAAAAATCTGCATCCCAGGAAATAAACACCGATGATGCATCTGCAAACACAAGTCCAGTGAGAAACTTGGAACCCTGAACATTCCCAAAAGGAGAATCTCAGCAGAACAGATACACCTGCATGACACAAGCCAGCACTACATATGCATCACTGTCAGCTCCAGATAACACGCTACCGCGGCAACCCGCCCCAACTAATTTACTGTGCTTCCTGGCACAGTTCATTAGCTCAGAGGAGTGTCATGCTTACAGGACGTTGTGCCTGAACTGGCTCAGGTACCTCAACCAGTCTTTGTATAGCTGAGAACTTGCACACTATGAAACAACCCCTTACCTTGGTCATCAACAGCAAGGAATTTTCACGGAAACCAAGTTGTGCCACTTTGTCGTCAATTTCTTTTTGTCCTTTTCTGTTATTCTCTAGCACGAAGGACGACTGTTGCAACTGGGTAAGCTGAAGTAAAAGCCTGAAATTAAAGAGGCAGTTAAAACAAGGCACAGCTGGCAAAAGAGTAAGTCAGCAAACCTAAAATCAACCAAAATGTAATACTTTAAACCAGTTCTTCCTGAGTTTTGCCGACTGCAAAAAAATTAATACATCCGTATCAATCTACTATGGGTATGGTATATCCATGTTATGACAGAAGTACTGAGAGGTACTTTTGAAAGGCAACATGCCAAGTATCTCTGGTTGCTCTGTGCAAATGTTCTTCTCCCCATGTATTTGTCACACAATTCAAAGTGCGGATCTACTAGCATTAACTGCAGTACATCAGGTGTCCCACATCCTTAAGGCCTAACCAGACAGCAGCACATTTTTACCTATGGCAGTGATTATCTTTGTAACCTAAAAAGCCAGAAATCTGGGGTGTGGGGGGTGTGGGGTGTGGGTGTTAGACAAATATCAAACAAAAAAATCCTCCCCACACAGGCCAACCCTGGAATAGTTTCTAAAATCTTTCATCACAGTTTTATGTTCAAGGCAGTGCCCCAGAGGTCACCACCATGATCCTGTGAAGGTTAGGTGTCATGCTCACAACATGGCTTCACGTCACAGAGGGACTCTATCAGCAACGGCTCGAGCGATGGTAGTTTCCAGAGTCTTCCTCACACAAGGATTGTAAAACACGTCAGCAGAGAAAATATCTAAGTATATTCAACCAAGAGATTTAGCAGTATCGTTACTGAAACTATGTTTAATTTAAGCTTTATGCATAAAGAATGACAATTTTTTTAACACATTTACTAAAGTTACATGAAGCAGGTGTTATAATAAAGGTGTGTGGTTTTATGAAGAGAACACTTAAGATGGAAGTTTTTGTTTGAACATTATAAACAACATCTGCAAATCTAGGAGAACAAACCATTTATAAATTCAGTGAAGTTTTGACTGGGAAATTCAAAATAAAAATGGAAAACATTTTTAATTTGTAAAACATTTTTGTTTCAAAATGTTCATCAACGTAACGTAAGAAAGAAAGAAATCTCAATGAAAATTAAACAAAAAATCATTTGTCCAATTTTCTTTTTTGTTGGCAAAACTACAAGAGTCAATTATTCATGATGCTTTAACACAGAATGTTATTTCCTACAAATCCCAATACTAAAATACTTTTCCAGGTGCAATTTACCCTGCACATATGTTTATGCAACACCCACACCTCACTTAAAATCCAAAACCTGAAAACATTAGATAACCTATTTAATACATAAGCCCTGGGCACAGGAGAAGCTTACCCTGGACAAGTGTATCTGCAAATATAAACCACAGTAAGACTTTGTGAAGCTGTGGAGCCAAGCGACGAAATCCCACACTTTATAATTGTCTTAATGCTGAACCATATACACCAGAACAAGCAACACAGATTATTTTAATATGAATGTAGCTTTGAATATTCAATATCAGTATTATCTATTAACTTCTCCCAAGTAGTAATTAAAGTCACCATCTCTTAGTCTGAGTACGGTTAAAAGCTACTATATCTTTTTTATATTTCTTAAATCTTGCCCTAACAGGACAGTTACAAAGTGTTCTCTGTAAACATTTGTGGAAGTTCATTAAATGGCTTTAAATACGTTCAGTGACTCATACATTACTGAGAGGCAAGACAGGGGGAAAAAAAATCCAAGACTATTTCAACAAACCCAGTTCCTAATTATGTCTTTGAAAGATTATGTTTTGGGGATTTTTGTTGTGCACAAGACATTTAGGAAGAGAGGGAAGAAAAGGAAAGAGCATTTTAATGCAGCCCTGTCAATCAGTTGTCTGTCACAGAGTTAATTTTTCAACCTCATCCATTATGCAGGGGGTATTATAAAATACATTTTTGCTGAAGCATGAGGCTTCAAGCAAATAAGACAGGTGGCAGACGCAAAAGGAAGACTGGCTACTTTTCCCCTTGGGGCACTTCTGCTGCGGTACCTTTAATACCGAACCAGGAAAAAAACCATGCTCCAACAGAAGCATTTGTTGAAGAACAAGTCCTTTTGTATATAATTACTGGAAAAGATTTATATAATAAGGTCATTAAAAAACGCTTTACTTCTCAACAGTGCATGACACTGGTTTACTCTTTCCACTCAGATTTAGGTTGTTCACAGCTACCATGCTAATGGATTTTGCTTTTTAGATCTGAAGCAATAGCAGGGTGCTTCTAAGTTAGCATGGCCAATGTTGAAACAAACATTTAAATTGAAAATGTAAACTGAAAATATGAAGGCTGAGAAAAACACGCTTTAAACTGTTCTCAATTTAGAGAAGTTAACGTTATTCTGAGAATATGTTTAGTTACCTTGCTCTAATAAATGAGGCACATGCCTTTATCCCAACTTTTTTTGACATGTTCTGCTCCCAGGACTCAGAAACTGCGTGTTTCCCTTCGTCTGTCTTTTCTGATTCTTCTGAAGCGCAGAGTTCTTTCACAGCTTGGCTGCTGCTACAAGTCACTGCATTCTGCCCCTTTGTTTCTGTAGCAAGGCTGGACCGAGGGCCTTCTTTCTGGCTGTCTGAACTGTGAAGCTGCAAATTAATCTCTCTTGCAGTTGGTGTTTTGAAACTACTATCACTGACACTAACCTCTTCAGACTGATTTAGATTTGTTTCTGGAATGACTAATGGAGAAAAACTTTGTAAAAGGCCCATATAAGCTTCAGCAAGTAACTTCCAGTACCAAGGGTTGAAAGGATGTAAGCAGATCAGCTGCTGCAGACACGTGATCTTTTTTTCTACGTTTTCCAGACCCTGGTAAATTGCGAACTGCAGGCTGAGAACCGTCATTAAGTGATCTGTGTTAGTAGCACCATTTCTCTAGAAACAAAAGGTAACAGATTAAAAACCAGAGTAGAACAGAATCATACTTTAGAGTCTAAAAAAATGTCTCCCTGAATAATGACACACAAATACCAGTAACGGTAATTAAATTGTACAAAACTGTGCTCTTAATTTTAAATGATACAACATGATTCAGATCATACATGATCAAGCCGACAGCATTCCCTCTAGCTGCCTTGTTCCAGTCTGAAAGGCAAGAAGGCCCCGAATACTGTCATTTGCTTATTTGCCTTCAGAGTTCTATACAGCTGCATACTTCTTTGCAGTATGAGCACCTTTTATATAAAATGAACAGCAGCAGCCAAATTCTAGCAAACTTCAGAGCCTCTAGATTTTTTCCTTTATGGGAAAAACTCAATTAGCGGTTAGATACTGCTTGGTGGCAGTTTGGCAGCAAGTATATGGCTATAAATAGGGAGTTTTGAACCATCACTTTTATAGTGGAAAGATTTAAGCACTCATTTATCCCCTTTCTTATCATTCCTATTACATTACATTAATTCTGCCTAGCAGAGCATGATATTTAGTCCCTTCCAGGACTACCAGCCTCCCTGCACAGGGAGCTCATTGTGGTACAGGGTGTTCTGATTTCTAAAGAGTGATTATATCTGCAGTGACAGTTACCCTCTGTTTACCAAATACTCTGAGCACTGAACATCCTAAAAGATTATACACAGGAAGATTATTTTTCCAGAAAACAGTCCATATAAAAGAACTACTGACAATATTTTAATGTTCAAAACTTAAAAGAAAGATTGCATTATGTACCATTTTTTCTGCAATATCCAGAGCTTCCTTGTGCCTTCCTAAGCGAGATAAACACCGAGCCTGGCCCTCCTGGACATCTCGTCTCATTGCAATGTTACTGGCAGGTAAGAGTAGCAAGCAGTTTGAGTATTCACACAGGGCTTTCTAGTAGTGTCGACAAAAAGAAAAGCCAAACAAAACAGTGAGATATTTTCGTTTAAAAGCAAGGCTGACAGCATGTTTTGTTTATGACTACAGTCACAAAGGGAATTCAGGAGCTAAAGTCCACATTTTCATTTCCCCAGACTCAGCTACCACCTATGCCAGCAACAGACAAGGGCCCTGGTACTACACAGCCAAACCTAGATGGTGATGAGCAACCCGAGTCCTAACTTGTGTTTAAGCCCTGGCACAGGATTCACTACACATCTGTCCACCTCACCCCCACCAGGCTTGACCCAGAAGGGATCATCTACCAGCCTGAGTAATATGGGACACAAGGTATCTTTCCCGCAGCCATCAACTCAATAATCAGAGCACTCAACCTAAATTTGAGGAACCTTGTTTCAAATCCATGACATTCTCTATGGGAAGGCTTGAACCTGCAAATACCTCACCTCACATGAATAACCAGCAAGTCATAGAATACCATAAGGAAGGTGAATTGCCGTAGCTCCTGCAGGGTGGTTCTAATTTGCATTAAATAATTCAATATTAATTGGGCAAAGGAAAAGGACGAGAACAAGCAACACTTCTGTAGCTCACTCAGGGCACTCACCAGGACTCCAATTAACATTTAAATACATTAAATTAAGTATTCAGTGAAGCTAAGACTGCGGTCTTGGTTCCTCCCCCTTTGTGTAAGTGCGCAGACCGGAAGACTGAAGAGCAATGCTCATTCTCCCATCTTTCAAAATTGATATTTAATTATTCCTTGCAAACTTGAACGGTTCTAACAGAAAGAGCTTCCAGGTGACAGACCCTAAATACTTCCTAGTAAAATGGCTGAAATCTTTTTCTTCCCTGTTGTTAAGTTTGCATCCCTTCTCAAGTGAAAGGGGGAGCTCCCCTCTGCCCAGCGAGTGCAGCAGCCACTGGTGAAAACAGATCAGAGGTCTGCAGGACACCCCTGTTTGCCTTGTTACGTGACAAAGGTATATAACCTGGCAAGGATCAGGCATTATGAATCCCAAGCAGATTCTACAGTCACCTATATCCTAAAAATGAGCACAGCTTAGATCTCTGCTGTCCTTGGCATTTCCTATCAAGTGGCCTAGGCTGACATAAAAAAGTATTCACAACAAATTAAGAGATTACTTCCCCCTTTTACTTATTTCCAGCCCTCTTTCTAAGGTCGGTGCTCTCAAATCTGTAATTTTATGTGCAGACTAGTTCTGGTTCTGTCACAGTGTCTGTTCTTCCTGAGGGTCAGCAGCCATGTCTGACCACAGCCTGAGGCATCTTTCTTTTTAGCACACACTTATGAATCCCTTCAGGGCGTCTCAGCTGAGACTGGAAAGCATCTGTCGGATATAGACAAGGCAGCAGCAGCTGTGGAATAACATTAAAAAGGAGATTTCAAAGCTAACTGAGGTACAAGATCCATAAATCCAATGGGCAAGGCGAAAGGTGTGGAGTCAAAAGTCAGCCTGAGGGCTCTGAAATCAGGGAGCCTGTAATGCAAACAACAGCCCAGAGTAAGAAGCTATTACAATTGAAACATGGGCTGAAGCTGCCCATTTCAATGAGGAAACAAGGTAACAAAAGACTGGATCCTGCAACTAGGACTACAGAGGCAGGAGAGCATCCATGATCAGGAATATGGCTCAGGAAGTAGGCAGTGAGGGCTGGGTCTAGGACTACAGCAGGCAGGGACAGAAATGAGGAACATAAACACACCCCAAAGGCACAACCAGTCATAAAGAGTGAGGGGAAGCTGCAGAGGTGGGGCAATTAACGACGAGGCTCGTAAGCCAACCATCAGGAGACTGACAACTGCAGACAGCTTTCACCTGACAGCTCGGAGAAAGGTGAGCGGCAGCCAGGTGGGTGCCAGGATTTGACAGCCTTTGTGGGACAGGGTATTATCTCCAGGAGAAGAGAAATCGACATGCTTAACCCTGGCTGACTGTGACTTCCATGGCCACAAATACCAGCTCTGCTCACTACTGAACTGCTCGGACGTGCAAGCCTGATTTGGATCTGCGCCGGGCGCAGAGCGGTATTTCTGGCCAGTTTACCCTGACTTCACATGGATTCCTGGAAAGACGACATGTGGCTGGGGGAGCTTGCCAGAACACAGGTTACTCACGGTGGCCTGACCGCAGCTCAGCCAGCAAGGCCGGCTCTTCACCGGGTCACCGCGGCTGCCCGTGGGGCTGTCAGGCTTTCAGCACAAACGAGGGGCCATCGCGCTGGACATCACCACCCCGCACACTCCAGTCACCCCCAGGCTGTGGCTCGGCTTTTATGGGAATACACGTGCACATTCACTCGGCCCACCGGGGACTACAGGATCCCCCTGCTTTACAGCCCCACACCTGCCGCGGCCCAGGGCCCAGGCGCCAGGCCGTGGAAATACCTCAAACTCCCGCCGCCGGTAGGCCCAGTCCGCCCGGAACTTGCTGGCCGTCAGCCCGCCGTCGCCTTCCCCGCCGTCCGCCTCGCCGCAAAACCACTGCGGGCACAGCACAAACGCGTCAGGGGGGCTGAGGCCGGCCCCCGCCTCACCCCTCCGGCCGCTCCGGCCGCCCCCGCCGCCCCCCGCTCCTCACGCAAGGCTCGCAGCGCTTGGCGCCGCTCGGCAGCGCGGCCCCGCCGCCCGGGTCCCGCTCCCGGCTCGGGGCGAAGAGGGAGTCCTCGAACTGCCAGCCCCCCAGCGGCTCCATCCCGCCGCTCCGCCCGCGGCGGCAGCGCGCCCCCTGCCGGGCCGCTCCTCCGGTAGCCCACCGAGGCCGGCGGCGAGCCGCCGGAGAGCACCGTCAGCGGCGGCGCGGGCTAGAGCGGAGGCGGCGGGCGGCGGCCATCTTAGGTGGGGCGCGGCGCGCGGCCCGCCGGGAGCTGTAGGCCCGGCCCGGCTCCCTCCGCGGCTGCCCGCTGGGCGCCTGAGGCGCGGCGGCGGTGTGGCGGTGTCTCGTGGCCGCTGCAAGGGCTGGGGGCAGAGGGCCGGGTGGTCCCTCCGCCAAACCTAGGCCGGGGCGCTGACTGGAAGCGGTGGCGGGCCGGGTGCCGCCGGCCTTGCCAGCGCCGCGGGACCCGCCTCAGGGGAGCCGGCGGCTGCGCCTTGCTGCCGTTTGCCCGCTGGCCTGGGGAGGTGGGTCCTAGACGGCTCGCACCTCCTCGGCCCTGGCCCTGGGAATGGAAGTTTTGTAAGATCTTGTAATGAATACTTGAACCTAAGTGTCCCGTGCTTTGATAAATTAATTGCATCATTGTGGAGTTGTTCTGTTAGTATCCTGGCCCAGTGCCTCTGTGGGGGTGGGTGGGAATGTGTTTGGGTAACTTTTCCATTTAATCTCAGTTCTGACCCAAAGCAGAAGGGGAAACTCATGAAATCTCAGGCTTTCCCAGATGGGGTTTCCCAAAGCCCCCTACACTGCACTATGGGAAATGGGGACACAACAAAGTGAAGACCAAACCTAGGGCTTCTTCAAGATGTAAATATTCTCAGGAACACCACTGCTCATTAACAACACCTAGGTGATGTTGCAGCTACCCCAGCTCTCTGCCCTGCCTCATGATATCACCGTACACACAGTGTGCTGTGTTTTAACTACTGCAGTGCTGCTTCCCCTCTCTGCCTTACCAGTCTGTCCATCCAGGAAGGTCCATTTTGCCCCAACTAATCACCGTGCAGCCTTGGAGGTGATGAGCTGAAAAAGTCATCCTGTACTTCCTTAACCTGCACGTTTATACCAGAACAGCTTTTGAAGCCAAAGCGCTGCTCACCTGGATAATTTTAAAGGTTTCATTCTAGTAGACATGTAAAATACGCGTTCTGGGTTTGGGGTTTTTTTGTTCTAAGGGGATACACGCTCAAAATATCCTTCCATACCAGCACAGCTATGACTGGATGTAGCATCAACTGGCATAAATCTCTGGGTAGAAACTCAACTTTAGCAGGTAGATTTGATCAGAAAAATCAAAGGAGATTGAGGTCTCTTTTGCTTTTATCTTGACATTGGCAAACGAGCCCTCCTGTACACAGGAAACTGCTTAGCTAGAAAGTATGGAGAGAATCAGGAGTTTGCTCGACATGCCTGTTTTCTTGTTAGAAGTGTCCAAACACATAGTTGCTTGTATGTGCACACCAAACCATCTGGCTTCCTCCTGCCTGCAGACCAGTGTGATGAGCTGCTACAGGACAGGCAGAGCACACAGGAGTCAGCCTGCAGAGATTTACAAGAGCGTCTAAGTAGTTATGTCTGCACTTCTCATGCACTGGACACACATTCCTTTCCCACTCCTCCAGGACTGCTGGTCACATTGCAACACACCAGTCTAATGAGCAAAGCACGAAAATGCAGCACAATGATTAAGAACAAATAAAAAAGAAAAACCAAAAAAGAAACATGAGTAATCAAAGTGAAATGTGGCCCCAGCTCAGCGTAAAAGACAAAGAGCAAGGCACTCCCAGGGGCAAATCCAGGAGCAGCCAGTTGGCTGCCAGCTTGGATTGCGGAGTCCTCCAGGGCTGGGGGTTTCAGCCATTGTTGCCTCTGAGGATACCAACATGGTCTGCAAAGCCACCGTGTTGCAATGCAGCGAATGGCTTTGTCTACGAAGTCAGTGACAGGAGAGCAGTGATTCCTGAGCACCACACAGGGGGCCTAGCAGCGGGCTGCATGGTTTCAGTCATGTCATGGGCATAACATTGCCCCTCTTCTTCCCTCCTCCCCTGCCTGGCTCTCCCCTTCCCTCGCCTTGCCTCAGACATGTAAAGGGCTCCTAGTGTATTAGTTACAGAAATTAAAAAATGCAACTTTAGGAAATTCCTGCGCCTTGTCAGCACAGGAGATTTGCTCAATTTCTCCCCTAAGACCCGAGTCATCAGTGCAGCTGCCAGAACACAAATTCCCACTGTACTTAAATGAAGCCGTTTGCCTGAGTTTGCATGGCATGACTTGCTGCAGCGCTGTTAGCCTTGGCTTCACGCAGGTGAAAACGTCGTCTCTGGAAGATGCAGCTTTGAGGGGGCTCAGAGACACACAAGCCCTGTGAGAGCCTGCGCTGCTGCAGCTGCACTGTGTAGTCTGCTTCAGGGATAAAAAGAAGCCGTAGATGAATCTCTTCCTAAAGCCAGCCAAGGTCTTACTCTACCGCCAGCCTAAACCACTGGCTCAGCTCATGAACATTGGCCCAATAAAACAAATGGCCTCCAGTAAGTTGTGGTCACCAAGCAAGTTCCTGCGCATCAGCAAAACTATTGTAGCTGTTCAGAAGAGCATGCCTCGTTACGCTGGCAGTGAGGTGCTGTGACCCAGCTTCAACCTCGATGAACGTGGGCCAGGCTAGCGTGCTTCATCTTGCAGTCAGGGTGAGCCCAGAGAAAGCCTAGGCAGTGAAGACAATTCAAGTAATAAGCAGGAATCTGTCATGCTGCCCTACTGCCTGAGCCTTCTGGCCAGGAAAAGAAAATACAGTGCGGCAGGCAGAGCCTGTCTCAATCCAAACAGCCCTTCTTCTCCCTGCTTCCCAGTCTACTCTGAGGCAAAATTAATTCCAAATTCTCTCCCAGTGTTTCTTTAATTACTGATGTTATTATTTGCATTGTATTAGTCTCCGTAAGTCCTTGCCACAACCTGGCCACTCTTGCGCCAGGCGAATCCGCACCACAGAGGTTTCAGAAACCATCAAGCACGCATAGTGGAAACAAGAAACCTTGGCCAGCAATTAGGGCCCTATCTTGGTAGGCACTACCCACACACATCAGCTAAGGAATAAAGCAGCTCTCACACGGTTTATAGCTTTATTAAAATATGCTGGAAAGGAGCTGCCCTTGGAAGAAAGCAAAAGAGACTAGTTCCCTCCTCAAAGCAAGAGAGCTGCCTGCAGCGAAGAGGGCAGTAAGGCCCACAGGCAGCATTCCTCAAAGGTGGCTCCTGAATCGTTAAGTGGATTCTTCCAGACATTGTGAAATACTTGTACCTTGAGGGAAGATTAGTTTTCTTTTTTGACAGTCATAACATAGGCTCTTCCCTAAACATGTTCATGAAAAGAGGAGCAGCTCTTTATTTGCTGGCATTGTCTCACTGTCTCCTTCTCTCTTGCCTTTTATTTAGATTGCAGGTTCTCTACAGCGGAGACCATATTTCATCCTCTTTGCATGGTGTCACACATAAGGGGATATTGTCCGTGACTAATGCAGGAGGCTTAACACAAATAACATTTCATGGCTAGGGGCATACAGTAGTTATCACTACTACAAACTGCAAACAAAACCGCAGTTAAAGCTCCGATGAACTCAGATGAGCTCTAGCGTATCTTACTGTGATGGTCCGAGATGCAACTGCGGAGCTCAAGAGCAATCCTCCTTGAACAGTAAGTGGTCACACTGAGGGCAGAAAAAGACTGATCCCTCTGAGCCAAAGCTCCCAGAAGCTACTGACCCAAATTTCAGAAAAAGAATACTTGTCCCAAACTCAGTACCGTTTTGAAGAAGTGCTGGTAGAATCAGGATGAACCTCCATCCATCTCAAGCGAGCTGAGAAAGCAGGTCAGCCAAATGTGACCAAGAGGAAGCTACACTTGCTAAATCCAGATCTGTCCTTGAGGAAGGCAAAGACAGGACTGAGCAAAGGCAAATGAGGGAACTAAAATGACTCTCTACCTCTAAAGGGGAAAAGTGCTCCCACACCCTCATGCACTGCAGAAAAAGAGTACATTGTCACCAGGGCAGTACTCACGTGAGAGTGCAGAGCCCAGCAGATGAGCAGAAGGGCATCAGGCAAGAAACCAGGCAGGAAGAGATGACTGGGGAGGAGGAGACAACCAGAGCAGCAGCACTGCTCCAACCAGCCACTGAGTCCAGCAGGCAGGGAACCTCCTTTTGCTTCCTCATCTCTCCAGAAGAGCAAAACAGTCGAATCTAGTTTCTTTCTAAATTATCAAACCACCTCACAGTTCTAGTAAAACACAACAAAAGTTGGGAGATGAAGGGTCTTGCATCATGGAAATCAAAAAGTAAGAATTGTTTGTTAACAGAAACCAAAAGCTTTTTAGGGGTCCTTAGGACAGACAGGAGAAGACACATCCCCCACAAAATGGTTTATTTGCCTGCTCTACCTTAAGACAGTGCAACCTTTCAAACCCCTGGCAAGCCATATTAACTAGACGATAATCCTTCCTCCTCAGGCCTCACAAAATCCAATAAAGTTGTTATTGCCAAAAGGGTGCACTACACAGAGATGTGTCCAGCTATTAATGGGTTTTGCAACTATTTTCTGTCTAGCAAGATAAATGATGAACAGAATGAGCATACCCTTGGGTTTGACCAAAATGCTGTTGAAAAGAGGAAAAAAGCTTTCTGCAAAGACAGAAAGGTGGTGGTGATCGGGTGCCGGGGAGAATCCCAAAGCAGGGCTCTTCCTAGGCAAGCCCACGCATTTCCAGGACTGATACGAGTCGAGTGTCTGAACTGCTTCACTCTGCTGTGTAGCACAAGCACAGAGGTGGTACCCTGATGGGGTCTGTGGATACAAGCTGGATGCCGAAGTCATGGCAAATGGTGGTATCTCCGATCTACTGCTCTAACTGGAAAAAAACCCAAAAGACTCACTGCTGGGCACAGTGAAGTTTCTAAACCTGCTTCTATGCCCTTTTTTCTATTTTATCAGTTTTTCTGAAAACTCATTAACTTCCCCTGGCCACAGTTACGCTTGTTGCTTAATTGCTACTTGTGATGAAACCAGGCTATGGAGATCATAGCATATTCGTTACCTCTCTAGGTTAAAACTTTACTACTGCATTTTTCAGGACTGGGCAGGACTGGTGGCAACTCCTCTAGGACACCATTTAAGCAGCCTTGGCTGCTGTAGACCTCTACTGTAATGACATCCATTAAATAAAGCTGACTTCCTATAATATTGCTGTCTTGCAGGAACAAAGAGAAACAAATCTAAAGATTAGAGAAAAATATGCTACGTTGAAGAAATACACCCAGGGCTTTGAGACTGCCCTTGAGTGACCCTCACAACTCGTGCTTTTCCAGTCCTTCTCTCCTTTCCATACGGAGGCTGTCAGGGGAGGCTGCCTCCACAAGGGAAACAACCAAACTGTTTGTTGATTCTCCACTACCTTGTTTCCCATGCAGGTTTTGCATTGCTGGAAAGTAGAAACTGCTAGTAAATTTAGCTTCTACGGCTTTATATTTGCCTTGTACAAGTATCAGTGCCCACAGAAAGTGTGAGGTGAAGCACAGGGAAAGCACTGCTCAATGAACAAATGCAAACAAAACACAGAAATCAAGAATGGACTTTGCCCACAATTGCTCCCTTCCCCAAATAACTGCAAATGAAATTAATCTAGAGCAAAGAATGCCATAAAACACATATCAACAATACAGTTTTTAACTTGGTGGTGCCAGTAAGAAAAATGATGAGGCACTTCCACCACAGACTTCCACGGGCGCCTGTTTCTGCGCTTTGTGGGTACCAGGTGAACGGCTTGCACATAAATCCTTGCAGCTGGACTTCACCTGGAGGCTCTGGCCAGCTGCTGGAAAGGAACTGCAGGACTGAGAGCAGTTGCAACTGCAGTAGTATTTGTACCACCTCCTTTGGTTCACAATGCATCACTATTGGAGATTATTTTGTGGGGCCCCTTCCATATTAGTTCTTTAGGCAGGCTGCACTGCAATCATGTTTTTTCCTATTTGGCTTTCATTTAGGAAAACTGAAAATCACTAAGAGGAGAATTACTGCCAACACTGACCTTTATTTTCACCCAAAGACACAAATCAACTAGGTGCGACACATGCTTTCATTCCCTTTTCCATCTTTTCTTTCTTCTACCACCAAATAAATATTTTAAGGTAATGAACATCAGCTCAGCACTGAGCCTGTGAAGAAACACACATGGGAGAGGAATTAGTCACAATGCTAATAGTTCAAAATTATAGCAGTAGAAGCATATGAATATATTCAAAGGTTTCATTTTACAGTATTTTAAGTGCAACAAGTCTTTTAACAACCAAAAATGTTAGAAACCACCACCTGACAGACTGAAGGCCACCACCACCAGTATTTCAAAGTGACACTGAGCCCACAGGGAACAATTTAGCATCGTTGTAGAGGGGACCTTCTGGCATAAAAATAAGGCAATGCACAAAGTGACTTGGTATTTTAAATTCTTAAAAATAGTAGTTGACAGTATTGTTATGAAAACAAATGGAAGATGGAAGGGGCTGAGAAGAGGCTGGGAGAGGGGAAACAACCCACAAGGCCAGCTGGTCTCTTGTGAAAATATGGACTGAATTACAACATTTTGGAAACACTGGTAACGCTGTAAACAAAAAAGGTAACTGTTTAAAAAAAGGTGACTGCCTGCATAATCCAGGGCTTTTCATAACTCCCTCATGAGCTGATGGATTCTGGAATAAGAATTCTTTATTTTTCCCCCCCTTTTTTTCCAGGACTGACATAAGCTACAGCGCAGGAACAATTCCATTGCCTTAAACATCTTTTTCATAGGTGGGGACCGGTCTGCAGGCACGACACCGGGTGATGCAGGGAAGGCTGAGTTTCAAGCCCCTCCGGCTGCAGCGCAACAGTTGAAGTAGACAGGTGTGATGAGTCATGCCGATGCAAGATGCAAGACGGTGGCACTGCCTCCGGCAGGGAGCTGCTCTGAACAACGGTAAGTCAGGCTCGCCAGAGAAATGCAGAGCTCGACAGAAAGTGTTCATCTCAGACCCTTCTCTGAGGAAAAGGCACAGGTTAAAAGCAGCCACAAAGCATGATGTCCAACTGACATTCAGTGGGGAGGTGGTTCCTACTCGCCCCTACTCTTCCCACCCCAAATATTTTAAATGTGATAATAAAGAGCATCTGCCTTAACGAGAAGAATCACGTGGACATCCCTGGCCTGCTGACACGGCAGAACAGTTCAGCAACAAGCAGCTGTACTGACTCGCACATGCAGCTGACCTCATGCTGGCTGTTCAGCCAAGCCAGTTCTCCAAATTCAATGCATCTGAGGAATTTGTGAAATTCAGTTTTGTGTAACAGGAAAAAAAGACATTTGAGAAGATCTGCTCTGTGACATTTTCATACAGACATGGTTCCTGGTTTCCACACCACCTCTTAAAACCACACGCACTCAGTAAGGAGACATTTATTCCATTATTTCTGTTTTCAAATTTTTGGTACAAAGTTTATTTTCAGAAGTTCCCACATGATCCTTTCTTCTACCAGCGTCTTTTAGGACTTTTTTATCTCTGATTTATTTTCTTTATCTGTTGAAGCAAAAGCAGTAATTGCTACAGAAAGCAATAATGGCAATATTACAAATATTTTACAGCAGCATCTATTTGTCTCTTTGCCTCAAAAAAATAACAAAAATAAATCCGAAGACAAGATCCATACTGCCACAAAGGCTTAGGTTTGTAATATCCAGAAGTATGCTGCGTTCCCATATATGAGTTGTACAAATCCAGCACAACTTCCCAAGTTTGTGCAGAGCCTGATAAATAGACACAGAAATATCAGTTACGTTATACTGTTTCTAAGAACTTTTACTCTGTAAAATGTTTGGTCACTCAAAGCTATAAGCTTAATCACATATCAAAGAACACAGGCAATAAAGCCCATCTTACCAGAACATATAGTATTAGGCCAAACAAAATATAAGAGGACAAAAATCTAGTGGTCACTGAAGCCTCTTCAAAAAAAGTCTAAAACAGAATGTTTCCATCATGTATCATAATAAAAATGTACTGTATTAAAATTTGATTTTTTTAAAATTTTTTTACAAGCTGTCTTTTAATCAGTCTTCTATTTACAGTGCAGAACTTCTGCCAACTGCAGTAGTTTAACTTTGGCACAACACTAAGTTCCAATCCTTTTCAGTATTCAAGTCCTGTGTGTGTCCAAAAATTTTCTTGGTTTCAGGAAAGATTAGGCCCATTCACAGTTAACCAGTAATCTTGAACTTTTTCAAGAATTGCTTCCCCTTCACCACATTGGGCAGCTACAAAGGAAAGACACTGTAAGCTATTGCATCATTCAAAAGAAATTCTTCATTCTAAACAGTGACAGTATTGTTGCTTCCTTTAACGTCACATACACCAGACAGATCACACAGACGGCTACATACTGGACACCTCCTAAAAACCTTGCTGGTCGTTAGTGAATCATCTTCCTCATACTTCAAATACATAACAATGCATTAACTTAATTTCATTTCACATGTCAAACAGGACATTTAAATATATTGCAATATATTCTAGAAAATTGCAAAGCGCCATCATTTCTGTAAACGAGATCGACACCTGTTAACTCTCCTGTGCACATGAAGAGCAGTACCTAGTGCCACATGTTTATACAATATAAAGCCTTCCCAGGTAGGGCAACTCACTTTAGTGCATTTCTGTACAGACTGTAAGCATACATGCAGATAGCCAACTATGCAAAATTGGAAACACTTTTGTAAGCTGGAACTGGAGGCGGGGGAAACATTTTGAAATCATAATGGAGCTCTTGTGGTTGATCGTTTCATATCACAGATAAAGATGTGAATCTTCTGTCATTCTAGCAGATTCTTTAGAGAAAGTTTCATGACAGGTATCTACTATTGAATAAGCGTAAGGAAATATTTTCATAAACTGGGACACAAATATTATGTGTCTTAACACATTCCAAGTTATGCACATCCAATGTTCATATAGTAACCCTATCTCTAAACTACTTGAGAAACCCCGAATCACTTTTATGCCACAGTATTATAACGAAGGATCAGTTACTCTTATCCGCCACTGCAATGCTACCTGCTCTAGAATAAAAGAAAAAGAAAAAAAGCAAAAAACAGAACAAAAGGCCTCACACTTCCCCACAAGCGTCAAGCTGGAAGCAGAGGGAAGTACCATTGCTAACCACAACACAAAGATCGGTGCTGCAATCCAGCCAGCACGCTCCCAGGTGAAGATCCATTTCACCAAATTGCAGATATCTGTAGTGTCAGCCTCTGCCTGCACGCCGTGTCGAACAGTCAGTGGAGCTTAGGGTGCAGTCTGACCAGCTCCAGGCATGTGGCATGAGCAGGCCTGGCTTAGTTAGGTATACTGAGTAGCTATGGTGTCTGGCTCAAATGCAGACATCAACATGCAATCAGACAAATCCCACCTTAATTCATGAAAAGTGCTACGGGATCCTCAGTTACCACTCTAGATTTTACAGTGTTGTATAAGTCATTTTTACAATGACTATCCACCGAAAAGATGCAGATGCTCTTCAATGCAGAAGGAGAAAAAACCCCAAGAGCTCCAAGCATTAAACTTGAAAATATTGGCTGTAAAGCCACCTGTGCTTCAAAATCTCCCTTTTTAAAAGCATGAAAACTATACAGAAATTTGAGCTATTGAACACGTATAAATAGCTATTGAGGGGATTTTTCACCTTCTGCTACAACTTTCATTTTAAAATCTTTTCCTACAGATTTTTAATACATCACCAAACCTCAAGTAACTTGACCCCGGAAGTTTATGTCACACTACGTGGTAAATCCACTTATCCTAAAATATCACAAGCTTGAGGGAGAATACAGGTGTAACCCAGCACTGTTCAGCGTAGGGAACCGAGCCCTCTACTAGCCCTTCCCATCTCTAATTTGCATGATCACCCTAGGCATTATGAACAACTCTCAACAGTTTTACTGCTCTCCAATCATTGAAACCATCTTCTCATTACTACTGAATGTAGGCAAAATTAATTTCCAAGAAAAAATAAATTAAATCAAAGAGAGTAGCTATATTTCATTGCACTCTACTTTTGTGCATTCAGGTTAGGGCAGGGATATTTAATATTACAGAAGCTTAAAGTTTATCTTCTCTCCTTGGGAGATATGAATACAGACAGATACAGGACTCAGGTGGAGGATGCAAATTGATACCATCATATTTACAGAAGCAAATACTGACATCCAGCCTGAATACACAGTACTCCATTAAGTGCAAAAGGGAAAATGCTCCCCACCTTAAATTACAGCTTGGTTACTCAGCAGCCAGAGACTAGTTGTCAGAGTTACTGCTGTGCTCTCATTTCAGAGGAAAATGGAGGAGGAAGAGAGTGTTTGCATCTTTGGGCTTTCTGGCCTACGGGGACTGCGTAAGGCCATGAATCACTTTGTATGGGCTCCAGAAATGCTTTCTCTACACTGTAGAGGAGAAAGAAGTGCATTTGCCTGCCTCAAGAGTTTCTTGGCGAGCAGGAAAAAAACAGGCTTTTGCCCAAAGTCAGTAAATCACGCATTAGAAAAATTATTTCGTGTCATGTGTGGACATTGTGTGATTTTCCTTCCCAATAATCAAAGTTACAGCCAGACACCATACTGCACAAAATATAATGAAAAAGCAGCTTTTAAAATGGTACTGGGCAAGTTTAAAAAGCGAATGGCCTCATTTGCTATACTGTATTAAGAGATAATCCACTAAATTCTAATCATGAGGTACTAGGTATCTTTCCTCTCCTTTGCTTTCAAACCAGAGCAGAGATTTCTATGTGCTAAAAATGAGTGACTGCAAATGAGCGATTGCAACACTTTACTCGTTCTGTCAGAACAGCAAAACTTTGTTTGCTTATCAATTTCTAGGTGAGTGAGTTCTGCAGGGGAAGCAAAAGTCAGAACCTTCAAGCTTCTGCATTTTCCCTTCTTTCCACTTCTTACAAGCCAGCACTCTGTTAGTTCAATTCATCCTCCAGGGAGGAATAAGTCTGACTTTCTTTTCACAACAAACGCTAACCTTAGGTCATTGAGAGGCTGATACTGGGAAGACAGCACTGTTTAAGATGGAACTTGCTCCTTCACTGTACCCAGAAGCAAGAGAAAAACACGCCATGAAGCAGCACAGTACAGTGATGGTGGATGCCTCACCCGGTTGTGACGATGCTTGCTTTCTTTTAGCCCTTCTCCCTCTCCATTCTGGCACAGGATTATCATTATTCTCTCTTCAGCTGAATTCCAGGGACAGCAGTAACTAGCATCATCAGACCAGGTACTCCTGGCAGAAATGGGAGACGAAGGGGAAAGCTCTACCTTAGCTCTGAAGGAACTGATGCTCACAGCTGAATTCTGAAACAGCGCTCCCAATGAAGACTGAGACACCAGCCACCCAGAGGTAAGATCTGAGCAAGATCAAAGAGTTTCTTCATCTCTGTCAGTGACAGTCACTGAAGCCTGGCTCACAACTAGTTCAAACCCAAGAGGTGAAGCTCCACAAGAAAACATATCACAGGCTCATCTATACACAGTTCTTTCCTGCGCAGGGAAATCAACAAAATCCCACAGGAACACTCACCCCAGGGTAGACGTACTTTCTTGATCCTTCCCTCCCCACTGCCAACATAGCTCAGTTCAAGTAGCTTCCAAAACACCATGCAGGTGTGCGTAAGCTACAAGAGGGAGCCAGGCTGCAGGGGTGCACTGTTCATAAGCACAGTGATGCTCGCATTCATCATAAATTAAGACCCTGGCTGATGTGCTTAATTCGTGTATGTGACTGGTAGAACCAGAAGGCACCATATCCTCTCCACCACCAGGTGATTTCTGTTTCTCTCGGGTCACTCTATAGTGTCCTTGGGCACCACGGCAAGGAGCACAGCAGCCTAAGGTTGGCTGAGATGAATCTGGGCTTAACCACTGTTACCAGCAGCTTTGAGTTCCCACCAGCCACGACCACAATTCACAGATAAAATAGACCAGCATGCTGACAGCTCCTTCCAATGCTTCTCCTGTCAAGTCTCGATGCGGGAGGCCTCTGGAAGGAGTATCCCTCTCTCCCAGTATGCAGTGCAAACATACACATGCTGTAAACATGAAATAAACTGGTAATTAATGGACTCTGTTTGTTCAAACAGAAATAACAGACAGATTATGAGCAATAACAAATGCATACAACTGCTGTCTTCAGGCTGAACCCACCCAGATTTTTCTCATCCTTGGCACAACTGAAAGATTTAAAATGTGCATGTAGCCCAAAGGAAATGTGGGTACTCTGCATCTCTCATTAGTCGACCCACAGCACATGGTTTAATTTAAATTTTATATTCTGCAAAAATACAATGTTCCTCAGTGGGCTGTAAATACTATTATAACCAGTGGAATACATGGAACTGTAATATTTATGACAACTGAAAATCTGGCCCAGTATACACCAGCCACCGTCTCTGACCATTTCACTGAAGAGAAGACATGCAATCCAACTATATTTAGTCTGATAAACAATGTATTTCCTCTTCCTCTGTTTTTCAGACCAGATGTGCTAAGGCCTACCATTGTAGCTGGGAGTTATTTAACAAAACACTGCCAAAATGGAAAATTTCCCATTTTAATCACATAATTAACTTTGATCTTTATTTTTCCCATCTTTTAAAGAAGGTTGGATTTAATGCTAACCTAAGTGCAGTCTCTGCTGAGAAAAAATTGAGATGCTTATTTGGACAGATTGCTTGGGTTTTTTGTTTTTTTAAAGACAATTAATTCTGGGTCAACTTTAAGGATTAAGGCAACTCCCGATTATGCTTGCTAGAGGCATATTCCCAAGGATTTTAAGGATTTGCTTTAATATTTTTGGAAACTTAAAAATAGCATCTCTTTCCCTACCAGCTTTGTCCCTTCCCACTCAGCAAGCACTGAATTTTGACCCTGTATTTCCAGTGGAGCTTGATGCTAACACGAGTCTTTCTTGTATCTGCTGACATTTACAACTGCCTCATCCATACCATTACCAGCCAAACAAGAATACCCGCCAATGCACACGCAGCAGTCAATGCTGAAAAGGTCAGATCCTGATCTCTCTTACACCATCTCATATCCAGAGTCATAAGCACTCCAATGAAATATGCTGACAACACATTTTTGCTTCTCTCCTACCCTGAAGTTAAACTGAGCTGTCTAGCCCCCTCTAGCATCACTGGCTGCTTTGAACCTCACCAATTTGAGTCTTGGAAGCCAGGGAATAGTTTCATAATCAAATTTGTGTCACATACCAAAAGCCATTGCCTTTTTCTTTCCAGCAATCTCATAGTCAGAAGAACTCACTCTGGTAAATGGCTTTCATACAGAACATCCTCCTGCAACTCAGGCTCCTGTTCAGTCTGCAAGCAGAAGGGCAGCTACAAGCGTCCAAAGAGGAAGGTGAGTCCAGGAGGTTATTTTTTTTTGTCAGACATTATTCCCTTTCTTGCTTTGGCCTGGGTTTCACCCACAATCAGGTATGAATACCAGATCTAAAATGGACTCCTCTGCTTCCGAAGATCATGACTAAAAGGACTTTCTTGGTCTTTTGACAGTTATCAGAGTGAAGAAGAAAGCGTAATTCTAGATAGGTCCTTAGAGATGCGGAAACATTAGGACACATTTCCTCTAATCTGTCTCTCCTTGGTCATCAGATGCAGCAGCTTACCGAGAAGATGTTGACAGATGTGCAAAAGGAGATTGCTAGTATCCTTTCCGTTAGTACCAATGTAAAAACAGACAATACTGGTGACAGCAGCACCAATTCATCATCATCTTTTGACATCTAAATATAAAGTAACTTAGCTCTAAAAAATGCAGACTGACAGTAGCAAGAACAGTAGCAAAGTACTCTTCCTGAGAGTACCAGTTCTCTAGGATGCCAAGCATTTGCCTAAACTAACTTCTGTGAATTTGGTCCATTGCTTTTAAGTTGCTAATTCAAACTCTACTATGACTTCAACGTTAAGACTAAATGGCTTTTCTTTTTTTCCCTCCTGTTTTAAAGACACTTACTCAAAATGCGGATGTTTCACATCAAAATAAATTACTTCTGGAGTTCAGTTCAAGTAGATCAATCTACCTCTAAAAATAAGCATGTTCACCCAGCAGCCCTAAGAACAATCAGCACAGTGGTGAGCTCAACCCATTGAGATGAATTTAGGTTAAACTTGCATGCAAATCATTCAACTGGGCTATCGCTGAAGAACAATTACACACTAGGTGTTTATCATTCCTAAGCATCTAAAAGCCATATAACTTCATTTTAAGAATTAAACGTCATGTCATTGCCACAACTTACTTGAAAACCTTTCTTAGTAGCACCTGAAGACGCTTTTCATCTCTGCATCTCTGTATTTTTACAAACCCCCAAGCAACTCTGAAAAAAGTTTCCGCCTCACGTTTACCTTAAAATTCAGTGTAAGATTTCAAGAAATTACTCTTTTTAGCTAGAAATAAACATACTCTTCTTACCATTTCCAACAAAGGAAAGAACGCACAAGCTAAAAACAAATGTTACTATATACTGCATCAAGTCTGTCAGGCATTTAAATTAAATTGATGTAGGATACACTGATTAAACATAATGAAAAGCATCTTCTAGCATTAGACTCATTCAGTTAGCTCGTACTTATCAACAAGGAACATTTCAGCACAAGTTCTGTAAACCCAAAACACTCTGAAGATATGCAAAAGGTGCCAATATCACCTCATTTTCTTAAACCAAACAATCCTCACCCCTAGGTTCATTGATTCCTTTGTCACACTTTTCCCCTTCTCTTTTGAACTCTTTTCTTAAAAAATAAACCCAGGCCTTGAAACCTTTCAGGTGAAGTGATGTTTGCGAAAAAGACATCTTAGGTTTTTGTATTTTCCTCCTTCACGAGCAGGCAATGTTCTCCTACATCAACGAAAAAATGTGTCTGTGTTTTTTTGGAATTAAACAACATAAGGCAATTAAATATTGAGAAGCAGTCACGTGAATGATGAACATGAACCTTCCCATCAGTAATGTGGAAGAGGAGGATCTGAACTGGATCTGATTTATAACCCCATGGCCTAGGCTAGGCCTAAGGATGTCCACCTCTTGTAGTAAGGAAGCAAACAATTGTTGCCTGCACAGGTAGCATCTTGCCTATGTTCTTTTATGTGGAAGAAAGATGCTAAGCAGGTGCTTGCTGAACTGAAGGCCATGAAAAACCATGTGGCTCTTCACCATAACATCAAACCTAATTCATAGGTTTTTGGCCCCCAAATCCCAAATTGCACATCAATCTGATTTTGAAAGTTTACGCTTAACATGTCGGGGGGGTTCCCAAGTATCACTATCATCCGTTTCTTCCTCATCTTCTTGATCTTCCAGCATTTCATCTTCCTCCTCGTTCTCATCAAACAGCTCTATTCCAAGTTCTAATCTTCTTTGCCTTTCTGCAAACCACTCTCTGACCTGCTCATATCCCATGTGAGATTTGGCTACCAGTTCATCAAGGTCTTGCTCATTAAGGAATTTGTGCTTCATATAGTAGTCCTTCAGGATTGCTGTTCCAGTTTTGAATTTTATGACAGAGACACCTCTATCCCAGCAATTTAACCTCTTGCTCCCCCGAGGCCTCCCTCGAGGCCTCCCTCTCCCTCTCCCTTTTGGTCTTCCTCTCCCTCTCTTCCTTGTAAAGCCTTGGCCGTTCAGACTGTTTGCATTGGCGCTCTGGTAATAATAATACCACTTCAATCCACCATTTTTCCAGGCATAGCGAGTATCTCCAAACCAGCTCACAATCTCAGACCTTGGGAGCCCAGTTTCTTCTGCCAGCTTGTTGTATTCTTGTGGAGATGGCCACTGAGTACGGACAAAGGAACTTTTGAGCATGTGCAACTGCTCTGGTGATTTTTTGCCTATTTTGCTTGAAGTGGAACACCCTGACTTTGCTCCTGCTGCTCCATCTCCCACAGATGTTTCTCCAGCCTCTTCTTTTGAGCTGCCAGCATTGCCCTCATTCAAGTCAGCTCCCTCTTCCTTCAAGACATTTGATTTCCTTCTTTCTGTAAACCAGGCATCAATCTCTCTCCTGGTCAGTTTTGTTTGGGCTCTCAACCTATTCATCTCCTCATCAGTAAGGACAGGGTTATTAAGAAAACTTGCTTGAAGGACTTGCAGCTGTTCAGCAGTCTTCTCTTTGAATTTCTGTGGGGTGAAATCAGGAAAAGTGCTCCACGATGACTTGCTCTGTGGAGTGACTCCCGTTGGGGATTCATTCATTTCATCACTTGAATCAATAACAATAGTGGCACATGAATCGCTGTTGAGATGAATCCCATGATTATTCTTTGAGTTTCTCTGATTGTAGCGTGTGTCGCTGAACCACTTTTTGATCTCTCCTTTAGTCAGGCCCGTTATTTTCATAAGCCTAACAATTTCTGAATCTTGAGGAAACTGATTTTTAAGGTAGCTGACTTTCAACTCTGCCAGCTGTTCCTTCGTTTTTTTTGCCCGGATGCCGAAGGAGTCAGGATTGATCAGCGCAGATTCATTTTTGATAGGCTGAGGGGCTGGAACTGCAGCTACTTGTTTGGTTTCTGCAATGGGCTGAGCAGTGTGAATCTGACTCTTCTGTAACTGTGTTTGGTTTGGGACTCCTGCTACAGTCAAAGCTATTGGGGCTGTTACTGGTAACGTATTTGCACCTGCAACTTGAGTGAGAACAAGTCCTGGCTGACCAACTATTTGGCATGTCTGTAAAATTGAAGGTAAACCATTGCTAGCGGCGGAAATGTGCGCTGGAATAACTGTAATTGTCTGTGGCACAGTATGCACTGTGCCATTAAATTGTTTCCTCCTCGCTTCCTCCACTTCCTCCGGCGTCCAGCTCACACCGTGTTTCAGACGCTGAGCAGAAAACCATATTTTAATCTGTTCCTCTGTGTACTTAGCTTGAGTGGAAAGAACAGTGATTTCCGACATGGTTGGATATGGGAATTTGTTGTAGGTGTTAAGCAAAAGAGGATTGTTATCCAAAGCAGTATTATAGGCTGGAATGCTATTTACAGGTATTAGGACTTTTGGAAGCAGGTTTGAGTTCTGTGGAGCTGTAACAGCTGTTATAACCTGTGCCACCCCGGGCTGAAGCACAGGTGCTGCAGTCACTACCGCACTAGCCACATCTGCTGCACTGCAAACCACGGAATGGCTCGCTTTTGACTCAGAAACTGCTGGTGGTGGGTTTTCTACTGCTTCTTCAGAGTTTGGCTCGTTTTCAGTTCCCTTTTCTTCACCAGACATGTCATCAACTACATTGTGGAAAACTGCAATACGTTTAGTCTCAGTTTTGTTTTTCATCATTTTCATAATAGGAGTTTTGCTAATTGAGATCCCTGATGAGGGGACCTCAGAAGAGTCAGCCTGTTCAGCGTTTTCTTCTCTAACAAAACTCCCATCAAACGTGAGATCATTTACTGTTTGTTCGAAGATTGTCTGATTGTTACGTTTCACCATGGTCAATTTAAAATTCTCCTCTCCAGGGTGGTACTTCAAATTATGTTCTGAGAGCGCATCGTATCTTTTGGTAAGGAAATTGCATTCTACACAAACATAGGATGAATTTAACACTACGTTGGGATGTTCTGAATCCACATGAAAAGTAAACATATTGAGATCTGGAGTTTGAAAAGTACAGTATTTACATTCATAACCGCCTTCTACTTTATTTGTATTTTTTTGATTGTCTGAATCCACATATTCATGAACATCCTCATCACTTGTTACGCTCTCTGCTGCAGGGTTATCTGCTGGCGCGACTGCAGGTGGTCCTTCTTCCAAGTCTGATACCATTTCTAGATCTGGATCCTGCTCGTTAGCTAAGACCATGCACGGTGTTGTTGATTTTCGTTTACTTGCCATGCCTGTTACGTGAAAATGATACTGACTGGTCAGATACAGACTTAGCTTCAAGCCCTTCTTGATTAATAATAATGGCTTTCAGTACTTCAAGTCAGTTCTTGTAAAGTCTCAACATTTATCCCATTAGCAGCTTTTCTTTTGTAGTGCAATCAGATTAAAAATAGATAGTTGAGGATGAGATGTTGAGATACACTGTTTTAAAGTCCACATCCACCACCTGTAGCAAAGAAGAGAGAGCTGAATTAGTTCAATTTCAAGAGTAACTTCCATTCTGCTACATATTATGGCTTAAGGTGAGTCAGTTCTTATGGGTTGTCTGCCACCGTTCGTCCCCTGAAACCAGCAGACCCGTTCCAAGATGAGATACTCAAAGCTAAGTTAAGAAAGGCAAAATCCAATCCACTTATCACAACCTGAAATTTGTTTTTAGTTCACCTCAATGCAGTAGAAGGCATAAAACACAGAACGGTGTAAAACAGGCAACATTCTGGCTGTTTCCCTTTCTTCAGAAGCCTTTTTCTTGACACAATGCTGAGGTCAGTTGTCCTACATAATTTTTGCAGTCTTGCCTTTGGACTGCTTCGTGTAAGCTACCACAGCTTCTCTCAACTGCCCTGTGAGCTCACATCCTTCCTACCACAAAGTCAACTCCAGTATGACATCTCCACTACTGACACTGTCTTGCCTGTCATGTCAGAGGTTGTGAAGGGTCTCAGAAAAGGCAGGTTTAGAGTGTTTTTCTATTGCATTATACGCACAAGCATGATTACGGGCAAGGCCTTTCTCCCAAGTCTGAAAACAGGCAAAACAATGCCTTTTTAAGGCACTTTGACAGACAAAAGATGACTATCCTTTCTTCCTAACTCCCCAAATGTCATTCTCCACTTGAAGACCAATCCCAAACCAATAAAAGCTGATTGCTAGCACATGGCAATTAACTAAAATCTGTTTTCATGCTTCTATGCATTAACTGGGGCATGATTGATTGTGTGATCTGTACCAGAAAGAAAACACATTAAAGACTGATATAGCAAGCAGAAGCCAAACAAAATTATGTATTCTCTGCTTAGAACTCCTTGTCCATTTCTAAGAAAAACTAAAGTACCACCAAATAAAGTGAGGCCTACAGAAATTCAGAGAATAAATATAATCTTAAATAGCATAGACTGGAGTGAATTTTGTCCCACAGGGACCACAACTAGTCTGTTGGAAATGATACACAAACTTCTGCAGAACGTTATAAACTCTGTAATAGTTTTCTTCCTGAAATAAAACCAGACACTAATTTCTCATACCAGAAATCCCATAGGTAAACGAATTTTTAGACAGTGGAACATCATCTGCTTCCCAAAGTGGGGGCATACTCAAGTTCAAAGGGAATACTCAGTAGCTGTTTCAAAAGGTTAGAACGGGAACAGCATGTAACAGGTTAAAAACAGAAGGACAGCTTTGTTCATGACAAAGTCTTAAAGGAAAAAGAACAGTGTAAAAGGAACAAAGGCAGTTACAAGAAATGGGAACGGGAAAATAAATGCTATTTTTCATTGTACGATAAGATGATTCTTTTTTTTGTTATGGGAGGGCAGAAGCTGTGGATAGGAGTAATTCTTAGCTTCATATTTTTTCTTTAGGTAGAAGACTGAAGTGTTCATCCATAGCTGCTACTCCATAAGCTCTGTTTCTGAAACTGTGTGCCTCACCTCACTTTCCATAAAAATCCTACTCAAATGTTTTTTTAATTTAATTTAAAAATTAATTAATAAATTAATAAATAAAATAATAAAAAATTATTAAAAAAATTTAAAAATTAATTTAAAATGTTTTTAACAGTCACCGTCTGCAGTACTTCTGTTCCTACATCCAAAGTGCGCAGCCTGACATGATAGGCTTTTTATGCCAAGGATATGGTTACATGGCATTAAGGACACTGACAATGCTCCATAACTCTTGGGTAATCATCATTCCAGGATGACAATTACTTAATAGTACTGGACTTGAAAAATACCCTTCTTCCACAAGTTAATGCTGGCAGTCTGTAAAACTGCACAGAAGCGTAGAAGATACTTATTTTAATGTATATACAAAGTATGTATTGCAGGACATTGTCTTTGCAGCGAAAGAACGATGAAGCAAAGCTAAATGGATCCATTTGTCTCTGTGTCCTGAGGGACAAGAGGTAGAGCGTTATTAACTGCTGCTTCTCTGTGGGGCTGGAGGGCTCTTGACAAAAGACAGACAACTGCCAAGACTCAGCGTTGAGCAATGCTCTTGGGGAAGAGCTGGGTGGTATTACCTAATCTTTCTGCAATCCTGAGTAAAATTTCAGAAATGCTAGAAATGCCCCTTTTCAAAAGCTACTTAACAGCCAGTTCTGCTGACTGAAATTGCAGTTTGAGAAGTGGCTGTGATACTCTTCAGTGCCTCATTCCTAGCGCTGCACATAGGATCTATACGCAGGGCAGCCTGAGGGAGTTTAAGGTCTTGCTGAAGGTCCAGTTGTGGGATGGCACAGAGTGCAAGTGAAAGCAACATTTGACCTCACATGCACTACTGAAGCATGCTGGAGGTAAGGAATAAAATGTGAAACCCGTCTAACAAATCAGTTAAGTGTTTTTCTCCAGTCCCCTCATTTATCCAATCGCATTTATGGTGCTTGCAAGCCACATCAACTTGCAACTGCAACACCTGCAGCCCTTTAACTAATCTCTGTACCACACCTGTTTGCAGAGGTTCAGTCTCCCTTAGGGTACACAGGCAGATTATCCTACTCCTCCACTGATTACCAATGGAGCAACATGTTTCTTTGATGAAAGCAGGTCCCAGAAAAAGAAAGATGCATCTACACTCTTCCGACTACGCTGCATATGATTATTTCTTTTTTTTTAAAGGATGCTGTAATTTCAAAACCCTGTTCAATTTAGGGCCATGAAGAACTACGACAGTATTCAATAAAATCTCAATAAAGCATGTTGCTTGCAATCTTCCCAGCCTTCTTTTCTCTACAGACTTTACAGAAACCTCCATTCCCTTCTCCCTGGTGCTAACGGGATTATTCCATCTGTAGCGCCCTGCTTGACATGTTCTCTCAGTTTACGAGGCTATTATGAAAACTCACACTCAATTTATCAAACCAATTATGCATCATTCTTGTACTTTGGTTCCTCTAAAACACTCTCCTATACTGTTTACAGTAATGCCATGTGGGACCTCACCATGCATCTTGACTTCAGTAAGGTTTGCAACGTCCCATCCCAGCAGGCCAGTAACACCAGCAAAAAAGAAAATCAGATTGGCTTGACATAATCTGGTTTTGACAAATCCACCTCTTTAACAATCTTGTTACAATCCTCTAGGTTCTTACAGACTGTTCTTTAGTAAACTCTGTATCATCCTGTGAACGAAGATCCCGTTAACCGATCTGCGATCCCCTATGTGTTCTCCTCCTCTGCTCATGCCTCTCCCTCACTTAAGACTAGGTAGTATGTTTGCCTGTCTCAAGTCCGCTGAGACCTCCCCCCATCCTCCATGAACTCCTGAAGGTCATCACTGATGGTTCAGAGATTGCTTTGGCTTGTCCCTTACATACTTTATGGTCAAAGACATGACTTAATATTGTGTAAGATTATTTTTAATTTTTTTTTAATTTTTATCTGGACTGTATTTTTATCCCTCAGTGTTAATATTGACATTATATTCTACCATTTGGTTTATAATTAAATATTACAGGTGTTTGCTTTATGTCAAAAGCATCATTTTTCCATTAAAGAATCTGGAGGAAAATCTTCAATTAGTTGCACTCTTAATCACAGAATGACAGGATGGTTGGGGTTGGAAGGGACCTCTGGAGATCATCTAGTCCAGCCCACTGCTAAAGCAGGTTCTCCTAGAGCAGGTACTCTCTCAAGACATTCATCACTGCAATCCTCTTCTGTAATTTTACCTCAGATTCTCATACATTTGATATTCCTAGCAAAACCAGCCCATGAAACAGACTTTTTTATGTTCCTGGAAAAATTAAGTACAGGCATACTTTTTTGAAGATCCAGGGTCTTATACTTTACCTTTGAGCAATTAATTGCTCAGGACACTGCTCTTCAGAAACAGATCATAAACAGCTAATAATCTCAAGTCATTAATAATTATAATACGACAGATTTATTCCGGAGTGGAATACAACATTTGAAGTTGTCTCTATAGCAGATTTGGATAAAGACTTATATAAATATTTTCTAAATGCAGCCAGAAACTTCTGCCCTTCTGGTTATAGTTTGAGAAGGAAAAGACAAAAGGCTGACAGCAGAAGCCACACGTAAAAGAACCTGTTTCTAGGAGTAATTTTTTTACCCACCTTTTCCTTCCTTCCCCCAAACAGGAGTACCTCATGCAGCAAGAAAACAGATGCGTTTACAGAAAGTGTTCACTGCATGTTCAGGTTATATGCTTTATGCAAAGGCATTTCTCCCTGCTTACTGTTTGTACACTTCCATCCAGTGTACAAGTGAAGCGTGCCACCAAAAAATCCAAACCCATGTAATGTGATTTTAAGTACATGCACAAACTCAGGATGTCTCAGGAGAGATGAAGCAATAGAAACTGATTCTAACTTTTAAAATCACCTAGATTATGAATACCTCTCTCAACACAGGAAGCATTGTTTTGTCTTCTCCTTATAGAGTCTAATTAATCCTTGACAAGATGCAGTTGCTGATCCTTTGTTTAGCTTCCTTCTAACTCTCACCACTTATTCAGAGTAGACGTATCCATGTCAAAAACTGTTCTCTACAGAGCTCAGTATAGGCTAATCTGCTCTGATCTTTGCTGCCTGTCAGCTAGAAGGGTGAAGAACTTTGTTTCACAGCGCCATTTTCTTCAGTTGTTCATTATCTGCAAAGTTCGAAGGGCATTACTGCTTGTGAATCCAAAATAAAGCCAAACCTCTATCTAAACCCTGCAATATTCACATTTGATTCCCATTTTAAAATGAGGTCAGGTTCTAATTCAACATGGAAGCAAAACCTGTCAAACTGATTTCAGCAGGACTTCACATGTGCTACAAAGATAAGGGCATGCTTGGGGTCCTTGCCACATTACAGTCTGTAATGAAGGAGGCACATACCAAAAGCTACTGTCCTGCCTGCCCACAGCCAGCTTCAGAGTATGCAACAGGCAGAGCCGGGCTGGAGCGCTGGGAAGCTGACAACAAAGCCCAGCAGAGGCTGGAAGGAGCCTGCCACAGAACACGCGGCCAGCCCTTCTCAGTTACCTCCTATCCCCGCTGGTTTTAGTGGGTAACAAGCAGGTTTCATCAAAGCAGACTTCAGAATTTCAGGGCCACCTCTGAAGTGACCACTAAATGACCTAATTACCTTTATTACAAAATATCCCCCGGGACCTCCCCAGTGAGAACCGTAATTTATGCCACTGCTTTTGACACACAAAGCCATAACCAGTTTTTATGTCTGATCATGTAAAAGCTACTGATCCAGTGTGACAAGTACTTAACAATCACAGGTGCACTGATAAAGCAGCGGCTTTCACATATATGGTGCACGTCCCTGCTCCTCAGTCACATAAGCATGTATTTTCCATGTCATCCAGTCACCTCGGCAGCAAAACCTCACACAGGCAGTTCTTTTTCTTTTTTTTTTGGACCCCTAAAGTGTTCAATTTTACTTGTGAGCACTCTACCTTAACACCTCTGCATGATTATTCTTGAGGGTGAGTATGAGGCTTACGTAAATGCTTATCATACCAAATAAAATGGCAGCAGAGTTAGGGATACTTTTTTTGCATAGTTACAGCTCAATTTTCTTTTGCTTGCTGTGCTATTACATAGAAAAAGAAAAGGAGGAAGAAACAAGTTATTGACACAGAAAGATTTTTAAAAGTAGTTGGGGTTGAACAACCATTTAATTCAACCCCCAAAATGCTTCATACTGGCTTTTAAAAAAATAGAACAGTAAAAGATTATTAATTTTTAAATTGTTTATCAAAAAAAATTCTCCTTAAAACATAAAAACAAAAGGTTTTATTCTCCTGGGATTTCCTTCTTTAAAATGGAGGAATCTGGCACAGATATGATTTCACAACATGTTCCTTTCAACTTGAATCTGCGTATTTTTTTTCCCCCCGATGAAAAATTTCTGAAGACCTTAGTTTTCCCAGGCCCCGACTAGTGCTGGAAGTACAAGACCTTCCTTTCACTTCCTGGAGTTCATGTCCCTAGACACCTTTCAGCTTCTTCAGAGACCAAAGCAGCAGTCCTACAGATGGTCTGCTAGATAGCCCGACTCATTCTCTAATCATCCCTCCTGCTATACAGGAATCCCCGCGCTTTTAAAGGTGACACAGCTGAGCACAGATTGTCTCCTTCTCTCCCCCTCCTCCACTGATTACAACTAACTGTACGCACCCTTGTCACACTGGAAACCAGACTTCAAATCGGCAGCTATCTGCTTTCATTAGTATTTGCCTGTCACCGTAGCAAAATGGTATCTTTTCAACAGCAATTAAGAGTATTGGGAGCATTCTACCCTTAAACAAGGGGGATAGGTCTCAGGGCTTACCAACTCCCAGTGCTTTTATACCTCCTGCTAGGTCAGCGGCATTTGCAGGAGCAGGAGAAGCAGCAGCATGCTTTAAGGACTACACAGATGCATGCCAATACAATAGCCTAGACAGATGGAGGAGGAGAATCCATTTAATACAGGTGGTTTAAAGCAGCCTCCAAGTGTGCATGACAGGCAAAAGCATGATCAAGAGCAGGTAACAAAAAATCCTACAAATTCTACCTTGGATACAAAAAACGTAGTGATACGTTATGACTCATAATTCTGCCAATTTTTTATTTTATTTATTTTTACAAGCAGAACGCATTTCTCAGACCTCAGGGCTAGATCCCTGGCAAATTTCAAGTTCCTACGTCAAATCCCTGAGGCACAGAACTGTTCAGAAAAAAAAAGATAATACAGCTTTTACACTGAGATTGCTTCTCTTGCTTTCCCTGCTTCCCTCCTCACTGTTAATTTTGCTCTTGAACCAGCTGAATGTTCCCCCAAAACCCAAAGAGAGAACAAAAGCAGCCTTCAGATAGAAATGATGTGTGAGAAATTCTCATTTCAACTATCACTAGAAACTGAAAACAAGGACTTACGATGGACTTGCCAGGTGACACTAATATACACTGCTACATGATCTGCATGTATATGCATACACCAGGATACAGATGGTAATTTAAGTAATTTGTAAAGGATCCCAAAATACTTGAAATAAATGTATAAATCCAGTACTTGTGTGGGCCAGTGTTTAAAAATGAGGATAAAGCAAGGACTTGGGAGGGTCACTTGAAAAGCAAAAAAAATTACAGTTCTACTGCATGAGCCTGGGTTATCGCATGTCATGGTGAAGGTTTTAAGGCATATTATCAAGGCTGCAACTACTCTTTAGAGGCTCCTCTACCACTTAGGCCACCACTTAGGGCTTCTACTCTCATGTGCTTCCTCACAACTTCTTATGCATGCCCCAGACCCACCTGTTTCCCACACCATGCCCTCCTTAAAGCCTCCTCCAGCCTTTCAGGTCTGATACTACTTTGTGAGAAGGTCAAGGTGCACAGAGTGCATCAGAAGTCCTTTGTTTTCTGATAATGATTTGTTTCTCCACTTAGTAAGTAAAGAATGGGACTTCAGAGCTGGTTTTTTAAAAGGGTTTCTTTAACGTGGCTCCAGAATGCTTCCAGTGTCACGTAACAGCTTTACAATTTAAGCTGAATCGCCTAAGTTAAGGACAGACAAAAGCAAGAACTCATCTAGTCCCTACTGACAGACTCATCCATATTGGAAAGATGCAGAAAAAACCCTGTGTCTATGCCTGCAAGCACAGCTGATCTTATAGAAGTTCTTCAGGACGTTATTTATTCTTTGACCTGATCCAACCAATGCTTGTCATGCAGCAGCACTTTCACAACACAAATACAACACTTCAGTTTCCCTCTCCATATCCAGGGTACTCAGTCACTGCTATTAAGTACAAGTATTCCCACTGCAACACTAATTACTGTCAGGACAAGGGCAAGACTGTCAAGCTAACTCAGGTTTACCTGCCACTCACTGCACACCAGCATGTTCTTGGTCTGCTACAGATGATCACCACTTTAGGGGCATGGTGACAGTAGAGTAACAGCATCTCAGCACTGGCAAGGAATTGTAACCAGCTGTCCGGAGAGGTTGTGGAATCTGCTAGGGACTTTTAAGGAATTTCCATTCTTGGAAGTTTTCAAAACTTGGTAAGACCCTGAACAAGCTTATCTATCTGCACAGTTATCTATCTGCACTATCTATCCACTTTTTGCTTTGAGCAAGAGGCTGGACTAGCTGATCTCGAAAAGTCCCTTCAACTCTTGATTTTTCTCCCCAGGATTTGGGGATTTTTCAGCTTATAACTAAAAGGAAGGAGGGTAGTCCAAGCTGTGTGCATAAACACTCTCTGCAGGTCTCAACTATCTAGTAAAACACCACTGTGTACCAAGCTAACCTTTGCAAAAAGCGAAGCATTTTTATTTGCAACAGCGACCTGACTCCACCTCCCTGCTGAGTACTGTACTGTACTCCTTAGACACTCCCGCTGATTTCTGTGGGAGATAATGTCTTATTCTGTGTGTGACAAAGACTGATCCCCCCTCTACCCCCCTGCCATCATGCATTCGCAGAATGGATAAACATTGTTTACTGCCAATCAGCCCAGAGACAAAAAAGGTATAACATAGGGGACCACAGAGCCTTCCAAGTATAACATGTGGAATAAAAAGCTGAATCTCGAAGTCCGGTCACCCACTGAAGTCAGAGAGATGACTGTGTACTCAAGTTACCGTAGAGTAATGAAGGGTCTGAAAGAGTCAGCAGACCAGAACAAGTATCCGAGCCCATGGCACCAGGGAGCAGAGGGCTTGCAGTGACCGTATTTAACATGTTCTGCGCCACAAGCACTACCGGACTAGAAGCCCAGCAGAAGCCCGATGCTGTCCCACACTACTCCCAGCTCACCTAAATGAAGGCCTTCGATGCAGCAGCAAAGTAACCCAGCAAGAATCATCATCTTTCCGACTTGTTCCCAGGAGCTCCACTGTTATCCAGGCTGACACCCCAAACTTTTGACTGTGAACATCACCTCCATGACTGACTTTCGACCAGCCATGTGACCCCTCTCCTAACTGCCCTGCTCGGGAGGACAACCCCCAGTTCGGGAGCCACCAGCCAAGGACAGCTGGAGGCTGCACCTTCTGCCCTGTTCTGCAGGAGCTGCCTGTCATGTGAGCAACTCTTGCAGGAGAAACACAGCCCTCTGATGTTCAGGCCTGGCAGGGAAGTAAGAGAGAGGATTACTGAAAACAGACTACCCAGTTTCACTTTTTGTCTCTGGCATACTAGCATAATGGTGGAAAGTCAGCACAACAGGATTTAAGTGGAAAGCATGTAGTTAACTGAAACACTCTGCTTAAAATGAATAGGGGGGGCTGTGCTTAAAATTAAATTCATTAAAAAGAATCTGTGGGGCTGCTTTCTTCTTTTTTGCATTAAACACCTTCAAAAAATCAGATTAGTTCTGTTTTAAAATATATAGGTAGTTTGAAGCTGCATAAATATCCTAGGGTCAAAATCATACTCTTTCTGATTTAAGTGAGAATAAGCAGTAGAATTTTATTTAAAAATACTGTACCTGTTGATAAAAAGCACATTTAAGAAGCAACAAAGAAGCCCCCCCAGAAAATTACACAGCATAAAACAGGACAGCAGCAGAGCTGGGGGGCGGGGAAGGAAGACAAGAATCAATATTATGTTTAAACTGCCCATTATTGAGAGTAGGAAAAGCAAAGTTTTAGTCAGAAACACTTTGTTAATTTACATTAATGTTCCAGGATCACACTGAACATCCTCTTATATGAGTAACACCTACCTAATTCACCAACATTAAACCAGTCATGCTCATTAAGAGTACCGATGACTGCCTGAAGTACTGTTCTGTAAACAGACAAGTTTTTATTAATGGAATTAAAGCACTGAAGAAAAAAAAAAAGAATATTAAACCAGACAGTTTTAGTTTGTATAATTATTTTTCTTTTTAGAAACAAGTGATCTTAGTTAACTAAGTTGGAAATTCTTAGTGAAAAGATGTAATTAGTGGCAGTCAATGACTAACCTTATAGACAGACATCCACTTTGTAGACAGCTGCACTGAGTGAAGATCCAAATTATATTCTGAATGACAGAAGTGTCCTGCCTCAAAGCTGCAAAAGCAGGACAGGTTGTTTTCTGTGTAATACCTCCAATTCAGGTTTGAGCATGAGGTCTGCCAGGGCTAAAAATCTTAACAGACATGGATATGTCATCACCAAAACAATAAACTGAACCTAGTAAGTATAAAAAAGTATCATATTTTGTCTCATAAATCCATAGGTTTTAAAAAAAAAAGCAGTCATGCTTGGATAAATGTATTATTAAGATATTGTACGTATTTACAGTAGTTTCATTACTAATACAGACATCTTTTGCCATTTAGGGGAATTTTTAATCAAATTTTAATTTCCAACCAAATGCAGTTTGATATAAAATGGGAATAACAGGAACTAATCATTATCTGAAAAACAAGATATTCGTAATTCACCATTTCCTAAGAAAATGACAAAAAGTAAAAATTAACTCTGACGAGTGTATTTTAAGATAAAGGACTGTATAAAATAAACACTCACCAATATAATTTATCCCTTTACAGAACAAAACTGTGCAAACTACCACAATATCAAACAATGAGAATCACTCGCCATTTATGAAAGTCATCAAAATAACAAATGCAAATCCAGATTAGAAGAAATCATTTAGAGCAAGATTCCCTACATGCAGATATAAACTGTGATTAAATCACCTATTTAAAACCATTTTGATTTCTATCAATTATTCCAGTTCCCATATATTAGGATTATTTTTTAATTAATACATTAGTTAAATGATATCTGGAGGGAGATCGGGGGAATACAAAGATTGGTAAGGAGGGGCAGGACAAACACATCTAGTGTCATTATTAAATCAACCAAATTAGAAGAGCCCAGGATATGACTGGGGTGCGGTACTCAAGGAGAATGTTTATGAGTGTCCAAGTTTAGCATAACAGAATAGGCAGGCCTGGAAACCCCATGGGAATAAGACGCATCTGTTGTTGTAGGCAGCCCCAGCAAAATGTTACTGGTTCACTAGCCCGAGGCAAGCTTTTATTTTTTTTTTTCCCTTTTCCCTTTTTTGACAGCCAAGTAAAATATTAGCTTGCCTTTTTTTTTTTTTTGCCATCGTCAAGCTGAGGCCGGGTGAGAATATTTTGTGTCTAGACTAATAAATGTTTGTAAAGATTTTGCAAGAGTGGTTTATGGGAACAGAATCCACTTTTTGTTTTTCTGCTGGAAAAAGCAGCATTAAAAGCAAACGAGCACCATCATGCATTTGTTTCAAATTGCATATTACAGCACTGCTATTTTGTGTGCAATCAATACATAATTTGGAAGAAAAATGCTTTTAAAATTCAAAGCTATCCCTGAGCAGCTAAGGTTCTCTTGGAAACTGAAGGAGGAGTCTGAAATTATTGTTCTTTTGTTTGCATCCCCCAGCGGGAAAGGCAGCACACAACTAGAAACCACTGTGCTTTGAGGCAGCATGAATCATTAAGAATAAAGATCAACTCCCCTTCATTTAAGCATTAGATATTAAAACTGAATCTAGGACAAAGGTAAACTAAACAGACTTTCCTTCCCAAGCAGTTATTGGGTTATATAAAATATGAAAGGGACTATATAAATCTTGTAACTTCCTCTACTGAAATTAAAAAAAGATACTTACATTTCATAAAACATGGCCTGCCTAGATCCCAATTACAAGCATCAACTTAATCAGTGGAAATTACTTGGATACACATGGGCCAAAAGCTACATTTTCTTTTTAGTACTTGTTTTGGAGGGCGGGGTATCTCAAGATGAAATGGCTGACTGAGCTTTTTATTTCATTGCTTTGGATGGAAATGACTGATTCTTTCCACACAAAGTTGTGCAGAAGAAGCTGCTCTGGTGCAAAGCCATCTTCAGTCCCAACCCGCCAGCAAGCTCTCACCCTCAGCTAGCCTCTCCCTCTCTCGGGTCAGCTCTCTGCAGCATCCAGACTTAAAACCTTGCCTGGTAAGGAAGAGGGCTCCTGTTCATCAATTCACAGACAGTAACTTCATGAGGATTACATCCATAAATAGGACATTCACTCATATAAAGGAACATACATTGCAAATTGCACCTTTAGAATTAGATCATGCCCATATGCATCTGGCCTAAATTGCACTAAAAGTATTGCTTGCTCTTTGTCAGTAAGCATGTGTGACCACAGGGTATGGTGTTCACACTCTCATTACCCACGCAAATATCAATGTATTGGAAAGCTTTCAGAACAAAGGGTGGTGAAGTAAAATTTCAGTGTATTCAGTAACGTAAAACTTCTCCCTCTCTGAACATCATATACAACGATTAATGTATATTTCTAAGGATGTGCATATGCAACAATTTCTTTACTATGTGTGGAAAGAAGAAACTTAGCTCAATATTACTCTTTTTCTCACCTCTTCCCTCCTTTTCCCAAAAGAAACAAACAGCTGATATTAATAAGGCCTTATTTTTCCCCTGGAGGAACCCAGGAACTAGAGTATTAAAGAAATAAAAGCTACTTCTGAAGAATCATGTTTAAAATGAATGTTTGTGGATTGTAAGATAGAACACCCAAAGTTTTAATAATCTCGGAAAAAAAACCCCAAAGTCTCCTTGTATCTTAAAGTATTTCTTTTAATAAAATAATTTGTTCTCTATTCACCCACAAACTCCTCCAGCAAATCTAAGTAAAACATATTAAGAAGTCACCTTTGAAAAGCATTCAAAAGATACAAGGAGTAACGTTGTGTCGTTTGTATCACATTTAAACAGAAACCGACAATGCCAGCAGGGATCTCATACGGGCACCAATTCCTCAGACCAATCCATGCACAAAAAACTAGAACTCACGTGACATTCCAGGTACCGTGAACCTTTTGTCAGACCAGTTCCCTACTGAGAAGTTTTGAGCACAGAGAGCCAGCCATAAGTACTCAACATTGCAAACAAGGCTGGACATTGTGCAGTGCTGAATGCTCCAAAAATTCCACTGAAGCTACAAGTATGTTTCCTCTTGCTGAGAATCCTACTGAGAAACAGAAACCCCTGAGTCCTCATGCTTGCTCCACCTAGCTCACTTGGCAACTGCTGCCAAGTGCCCAACTACTGCTGATACAGCTGCTGATACAGCTCTGATTTGCAGTGCGCCCTCAGCTCCAACTGGTGTTGCTGAAGGCAGCTGACCTACGTATAAAAAGGCAGTATTTGTATACTTCAAAAGTATTCTAAAGATTAACTACGAATCTGGACTTTTTGAAGAAGCACACAGCTGTAACTAAGGTTTAACCACCCGTCTTCTACACCCCAGACAGTAATGATTGCTCTTTACTGCCTCCTTCCCCCATTGTGTCCCCTTTACTCTTTTTAGGACATATGACATTCCTAGATCTCATTTTGACCTAATTAACAAACCACAGCCTTACACCCATGCACAGAGCCAGTAGGAGAGTTTAAAAATAAACAGCATTTTGACATAGGAAGCGTGTCTTCATCCCTGTGTTACAATGGAATGGCAATCATGTTAGTACGATGTTTTGTTTAGGCTAATATACCTTAATTTTTAGGAAAGCCAAGGCTTGAGACCTCTACCAATATTGCCCCAGACTATACAAACATGTATTTCCATTTATGAAGTTCTTAGCACTTCTTTAAGGCAAGACAATGTTAAAATAATGACACTCGTAACCTATAAATAAGGATTCAAGCCTTAAAATCTATATAAAATGATTGCCTAATTCACAGTATTCATTGTAAGCTAACAGCCATTTCCCATTCAATATATGTGGGTCGTAAGATGCTTGAAGATTCAGAGTGCTGAACATGTGGAACTTTTACCACAACCATTAGGAAGTTCAAAAGCTCATTTCTGTCCTTCTGTCTGGTGGGGTGAATTTGGCGCTCAAAGCAGTCAACAGAACGACGCTGGCTTTGCCAAACAGCGAGGGCTGGTGTTATGCATGCCTCATTACACAGTTCTGTCTGCCCACTGTTTAAGCAAAACTGCCAGCCTTCAAGGCTTGCTTGAGCAGCGACTTCAAATTGTGGGTCCCCTGGCAGCATGTTACATTCTTTCAACTCCTAGTGAAACCAACAGTTGAGGAAGGTGAGCAGCAGATTGCAAAATCCACTGGGGATAGCCAAGTTGCACTGAGTGAACCTCAAATACCAAACTCACTTTCTTAAACAGCTCCAAACACCATTTGAAGCCTGCTCTTTGGAAGTAGAATATATTGAGATTCTTTAGACCTCTTAGGCACAAGCAGAGGTCACATTGCTAAAGGATGTCTGCAACATTAAGTTCTTTGTAATCTTTGACATCATTTAAGGAATGCAAAAAGTAGCATAGAGTTTTTTACCATTTTTCCTAAAGGTTCTCCCATCAAGCCACATCGTTCCTCTTTCAGTCATCAGCAATCTTCCTAGCTTCTGTGCTTCAACATGATACTCTCTTTTTATAATTTTAATGGTCTAATAAACGTACTCTCCAGTTCTTTCCCCTTTAAGAATGTATTATTTTTCACTGAATTCTATTTAACTTTAACATTTGCTATGATCTCAAAGCTCTTAAGGATAAATATGCGGTACACATCTTTCCACAAGTGACAACACCGGACTTTTGCTCAATTTGAGCTGAATTCTTAAGTTGGTTAGACAGGATCCACTGGCAGTAAAGACACCACTGTTCTATGAAATACATTTGAGTTCACTGAACTCCGAAGGATATTAAAAAGACTTGAGTGGACCTTCTGAAGTTCCTTCCAGTTCCTTGAGGGAAAGATTAACAGAACTGGAAATGAACCATCAGTTAAAGTGACACAAGGCACAGATTAAATGCCATCTGGCTGCTACAGGGTAAGGAAACGTATCTTTTTTGGTGGCTTCCACCTCCACAGAAGAAAGAAACAACTGTTTATGCAGCAAAGTGATCTGAATATTTGGGAAAGTCCTTAACTAGCCACAAAAAAAAAAAAATAAAAAAAGAGAAAAAAAGAAAAAAAAGAAGAGAAGATGAACTGGAAGAAAGGCAATACATTGGAATTAGTAATAATACTAGTAATAATGCTGAAAACATAAGTAATCACACCCCTTTCATAGCCTGAAGAACGAAGCTGCTTTAATGCCCAATTTGACAATATGAGAAACTGAAAGAATAACAAATGAAAACTGTAATCTTATAGGTATATATTCAACAAAGGTGATGCTACTGACACGTAGTGGGGAGGCACATGAGTAGAACACCAAGATCAATATTGCTGCCTATTTAGGAAATAGCAAGTAAACAAACGAAAAAGGGGAAACGGTACTATACTGAAAATTGCATCACTTGTAAACAAGTCACTGACAATTCAGAGGTGAACCATCCTGGACATATACGGATCAATGACCCCACATCTAAAGCACAAGGAGAGGGAATATCGACCATTCATACACAGAAGAGAACATGTACTCAGCTAAAAATGTTCAGAACCTTCCCTCATGCCACGACCAACCCTATTACCACACATAACTTTATTTTCATCAACAGACACTGAAAAAATAATTCTGTAAATTTTGCAACAGGCCCAGCATTTCTAAAAATTAGAAAACATAAAAATACTGAATCTGACACCATGGAATTCTTGACTAGATCTCAGACTGAAAGGTAAAGAGAAACTGATCACCAGAATAAAGATTAGCCACAGCTTGGCTACAAGTGATTGTGACTTGGTTATATTTATTATGTGCAAACAGAAGAAAACTCAGTTTATATGTACTTGGTGCTTTAAACATTCCGGTTTCATAAAGATGGAAGAAATCCTCAGACCACGTATAATTGAATGTGACTTCAAAGATACAGGGCTACTTTTTAAATAAGACTCCTCTGAAGTCACACTCAAACAAAAGGGTTACCAACCATAGACAGATGAAAAAGTTAACCAAAATTTAATCCTTTCCCTCAGACTACATGGAGGCACAAGGGGGGGGGGGGTGGGTGGGTGGTAGATCAAGGATAGCAATAAGCTTAAGTGAAATACTTTTATAGACTGCTCAGCAATTCAGAAGACACAAGAAACAGTCCTTTCGGTACAGTAGGGACAAAAGGAATCCTAACCATAGTGCAAAGTCCACTATTTCTTCAGTACTGAGAAACCTACCAAAGGCAGAAGTGTTCAATACATAGCTCTAACAATCTCCAATGATGTATTGGTACGCAGTGATAAATATTGCCTGTTCCAAGAATAATGAACAACAGTGACAAATAACAGCAATTAAGGCTAGACACACCAGGACACTGGATCCAGCTACAGCGCACACAGGTCATCCAGGGTGTTGCAAGAGAGGGAATAATCCAGAAGAGAGTCGTAAGAAACATTAAGGGAATACAGAAATACGCCTCACAAGGAAAAGCTCTACCTCAACCTGCTATGTTTCACAAAGACAAGTTTGGGGACAATCACAGCATACACACACATTACCCAAATGCAATACTACAGGGCTCTTCAGTCTAGCAAAGATACGAGAACCACTAGTCTCAAGTTAAAAGCAATTCAGTTCTGAAAAAAAGCATCTACTTCTCATCGGCTCAGGGGAATTCAGTTAACAACACAAGCGAAACAGACTGCCTTGCTGGCAATGTTTGAATACAGTAACAAAAGGGTTTTCCAAACGATGCCTGCTCGCTCAAAGAGAATGTAATTCAGTTTGCATCACGCAGGTTGTTTTGAAACGTTTTCTCCCAAGTACTCACAAGCTTTTTCTTTCTGCAAGAAATCCTTCTAAGCAAGAACAAACAAAAACCATGCTGCTGGGCAAAACCAACAGACCAGCTTTCACAATTCCTCTCTCGTTCCTACATTTAATGCAGTATTTGTTTTGAGATAATAGCTTCCATAACAAAATCCACTTTTCATTTATACAATGCTTATACGCACTTCGGCGTGCCCAAGACGCTCTCTGTACGGCACCTATTCCAGCCTGCAGACCAAGAGACATCCCAGCCTTCGCTATTTTACATGAACAATGCCCTGTGCCAAGTAAACTTCTCCATCCTCCTAACTAACCCACCAGGAAGTCCAAGCAGCTCAGAAACAACGCACAAGGAACCTACCAGATAATGTTCACTACTGCAGATACTCTGAGCTCTTTTGGAGATCCAGGACTGCCTCCATTACAGGGTTTATGAAAGTCGGTGTCGATCTCCAGTGCTGCACGCCCTGATCTAGGAGAGAGCCGAGGGTCAGAACGCACCCCAAAACCCAGACACCCCCAGAGCAGGACATGATTCAGGCATGTTCCCCGACCGTGCACATACACTGCACTGCTCCTCCGCGCTCGCCCCCGCGCCGCAGCGCCGCGGGATGCGAGACGACTCCGGAGCCAGAGGAACTTCATGGCTCGTCGGCTGCCGCCGGTCAGTCCGCCCGTCCGTCCGCCGGTCGGTGCCGCCGCCAGCCCGGGCGTGCGCAGCCCGGTGACAGCGGGCGGGGACTCGCCAGCTCCTGCCGGCGCCCCGGGACTGAACTTCTCGACTCTCCTTTGCCGGCTGACGAGTCAGACGGAGCCTCCTCCGCCCTGTGGCGAGTACAGCCACGCACAGGCGCCCGGCTTCGCAGCTGGCACAAGGCGGAGGAAGGAAGGACCGGGAGCGGAGACAGTCCTCGGGGCTCGGAGGGGCTCAACCCTCCTACCGGCCGGGCCGGGCGGGCACGCAACGGTCCCCTTCGAAGTTACGCCCCGGCTCTACCCCCGCCGCGGCTCCCCCAGCCTGCGCGGAGCCCACCGCCCCCGGCAGGCGATGGCCCCCGGCCGCGGGGACAGCGCCGGCCGCTCGCCCGCCCGCCGCCGCCAGACAATAGGGAGGCGGGCGGGGCGCGGCCGGCCCACGGCGCCCACCCCCGCGGGCGGCAGCAGGGCGCCCGCCCCCGCCGGCCAGGAGCCGCCCTTGCCCTGGGGAGGCGCGGGGCGGCGGCGCTGCTCCGGCCCCGCCGGGGGAGCACCTGGCCCGCTCCCCGGGGGGAAGCGGGGGCGTGCGGGGGGCACGCCTCCCCGGGGGGGCCGCCCTCCCACCTCCCGGCGCCGAGAGCCCCCTCTCCGCCCGCGCCAGAGGCGGCGGGAGACGCGAGCCCCTACCTGACGGCGCTGCTCCGCCTCGCCCCCTCAGCCCGCGCCCGCGCCGCCCGCCTGCCTGCCTGCCCGCCTGCGCTCACGGCCGCGCCGCCATCTTGCGTTTCACAAACTACTGCACTTCTTTTGGGGCGGGGGGGCGGCGGGTGAGCCGGGAACTCCCAACGCCGCCGGCCGCCCGGGCCCTCGCGTCGCCGCCGCCCGCAGCGCCCACTCGCATCCTCCCGGCGCCTCGCTGCCCCGGGGCGGGTGCGCGGGGAGGCCGGGCAGCGGCGGCCGGTGCCTCAGCCTCCCTGGCAGGGAGCGGGGGCGGAGCCGTTCCGCCGCCCCGCCGCCGCCCCGCCCGTCAGGCGGCGGACACTAGCCGGAGGACGGCCCGGCCCCGCCGAGGCAGTGGCCGCCCGCGGGGGGCTGCCCCGGAGCCGCAGCCTGCCGCCGGCGCTCTCCTGAGGCGAGCAGCCCGAGGCGCGGCGGCTGCGGCAGGCAGGAGCGGGGGCGGCAGGCCGGGCGCTCCCGGGTGGCAGCGGCGCCTTCGCAGCCCGCTCCTCCTCCGCCGACAAACTTCAGCTCCGCGCCGGAGCCTCCCGCCACACACCCCGGCAGGGGTCGGGGACGGCGGCGGCGCCAGCCCCGGGAGGGCGCGTCCTCTGTCGCCGGCCCCGACTTCCCCTCAGGCGCCCGCAGCGGCCGCTGAGTGAGGACGTTGCCGCAAGCTCCAGAGCCCCGAGCCGGGGGCGAGTGAGCACAGAAGTAACGGCTCGGAGGGGAGGGAACCACACACCCCCACCCCCAGTTTTTGGGCTTTAGTTACAGAACTTGGGAGAAAGAGGTCTCTACCTTTTACTACATACCTACCTATAGATTTTAGTCAATACTGAGTTTAAACTCCCACTGCCCATGGCTCGTCAAAAACATTGCGTTTCTACACACTTCTCTCATAGCCGTTGGCCACTTTGCTTCAGTCACAGGGAGTACGGTTGTTCCCAAGAAAGAAAAAGTAAGGTGGCTCAGGGGAACCACCAAGCTCACCGCTACCCATCAGTCACGGAACATCAAGACCGACAGTACCTACAAAACCCTAGCTGTACAGCTACAGCAGCTTGTGGAGACACGTGGCGTGAAGAGGTTTGATCAAAGCTTTGAAGTTCTGGTCCCAGGAATGTTTCTGGTTCCTCAGCCCACACTCTTGCTCCTGGTCAGTTCTTTAGCTCCCTTGGGAATGTGGTCAGCAAACCGCCCCACATCCCACCTGGACATTGTCAACAGCAGCCACTGTGGAGATCTAGTTAAGGAAAATGAGGTCAATTCCTTCATCACGTTTCCAGTGTAATGCATTGGATTAAAATGTAAATTTTCAAGATAGTTTTTCTTTCTCCTGTACCAGCCTTCACTGTATAACCAAGATGCCGCGCGAGTGGGCAAGCCTGCTGCCAGACAGTTATTTTAAGTCTTAAGACTTTCAAGGGCAAGGTTGTTATCAAAATTATTCTGTGATTAAAACAGAGCATGCAAAAGCCCCCAAAAAGGTGATTAATTTTTTTTATTAATACCCATCCAAACAATACAGAGAAAAAATTCTGCACTGCGCACAAATGTTTGGACAAACAGACTAGAAAGAAACCAAAAAGGAAGACTAGAACATTCCTAAGAAACCAAACACAGGCAGAGGGATCGCGGGCATTCAGGATCACCAGACACTGTGTCCTTGATATGACGTAACACAACAGCAATGTATAATCGTGCCACATACTCTATCACCACGGATATAAAATTTTATTCTCATCCAATTAAACTTTACTCATCTTATTCTGAAATTTTCTTAAAAATAACTGTCAAATTCACCAAGAGAAATTTTCTCTGCTGGTTTGGAGAGGCATAAATCTTCAAAATGGGGTACTGCTTTGCTTTTTACTGAAATATACTTACCCCAAACACCACATTCATTTTTATGTCATAGGCAGGTACCATTCTCTCCAGATAAACTGTAAATAGTTTTCTAGTTAATTCAACTACAAGCCACCTGATCTGCAACTAACAATTTATGTTAAAATGCTGTTCTCCAGCATCAAGACGATTGTCATTATTGCAAGCAAGACTAAAGTTTACCTCAGAAAGTTACAGCAGTAAATCTTGCTTTGTTTCAAGTTATGGCATATTTTTGGCCTGTCAAAAAAGCAGCTAGCAAAAAGTCTTACAGCACTTTTCTTCCGCATAATTTCTTTAGGTTGTTAATTCTAGGAAAGCCACTTGAAGTGCTATCAGGTAATTAAAAAATAATTACCTCTGAACTGCATTAAGAGGTTTCTAGAAGGATTTACTTTTCATGTACTGACATGAGATTTAATTTAAACCTTTATGTAATAATATGCAGTGGGCTATACACACCACAGACTACTTCAGAGGACTGTATTCCCACAAGGTGGAAAACAATGATAAAAGTTTATCAAGTTTTTGATCGTTTTTTAAAGAGAGGTACTGAAATTACCTGGGAGATGTTCAGATCTGCAGTGTTCCAAAGGCAATCACAGCAGTATGTCACATAAATAGATATATATGGAGGGGACACAAATATCAAAAGCAACTAAAGGACTTTGAGTTTCCTTAATAAATTTTAAAGATATATTTAATAGATGTATATGATATGAAGAAATTGTATGGAATAGGGACAATAATTTAAGTGTAAATATATATTTACTCAAAGAATGTAGGTATAGTCATTAGGTCATGTAACCATATAGTTTGAAGGAAATCATTAATGAAATAACTAATGGAAAAAGGAGTCTGTTTCTCATTCTCTAACAAGGGGCCTATTTATAAAAGGATAAGAAACATCCCAAAGTTATCTAGAGGGAGCGACTAAAAGAAACAAGAATAAGAAACAGATGGTCGACAAGGACATAAATTAGCTCAGACCTATAAGAACACTGCAAATTTGGAAGACCATCACATTCCAGGCAAAGGGCAAAAAGTACACCATGAGGAAGGGCCTACGGCATTCCTCCCAAAGACCACTGTCCACGTCTCGAAGTCCCCTGCCCACAGTTTTTGGAAGAATTTGAGCAAGCGCAAAGGACTGATAAGCTAATTAGCATACAAAGCAAGAGTGGGTGGGGTTGGGAAATGAATATGTATATGCATTAAATGAATATTCATTTGTTTTATTGTATGACTATGAGATAGTTCGTCACTTCGGGTATGCACGCCTGTGGTGCAGCAATTCCCCATGCATATGCGCGCAATAAACACACCTACTTTATAACTTCTGAGTTATAGAGTTTAATTCTGTACTTCATATAAATATATATATGTAGAATTAATCTTCATCAAACAACAAAAAACAGAGAAGTATGCTGCAATCAAGGATCAGTGAATGCAACTGAAGGCTGCAATTTCTTTCTTCATTTCCTAAGAAGAAAAGACAAACTAGCAGTTAGCATGAATAAAAGCTCAAGAACCCCATTTGTTTCTTCATAAAATACAGTACATACAACATACAATTGTTCAACACGTTCAGCAAATACAGCTGCTACCACCATCACAATGTCTTTCTATACCCACGAGCTTCTAAATGCATCCCTATGCATCCAGAAGAGAGAGGAAGCTGGAAAGACTGTATGGATTGCTATCAACGGCAGTTTCAACAATTACAAAGTTCCTGAAAAGCTACAACTGAAAGCTGGAACTGTAATTTTCTGCACTCTGAATAATTACTTGTTAAAAAGTTTATTTCTTCATACAGTAGGGCTTGCTCCTGACCGACTTGCACAGTCACTCTGAGTAGGTTTTTTTGCTGAAGTTAAAGAAAAAGAAATCAAGTCTCTCCTACTTTTTAAGCATTAAAAGTTATGTCACAAAAGCTCACAGGCCCTGAGATAACATCAACAAAACCCTTCTCATGCTAAAACCCACATCATTATTCTAGATGAGAGAAGGGCGCATTTTTCAGCAATGACCTCCCTCAATCCAAATCCTCACCCATCGCTGCACAACCAGAACAGAGCATCTGTTCTAACTCTTGTTCGGACATAGAAGAGTTCGAGATGACCAGGGCTGAAGAGAAGAGGATTCTTTTTTTTTTTTTTTTTTTTTTAAGGCAGACTGAGAGGCATAAAGGATTTTACCTATTCTCAGGCACAAGCATCTCAAAGAGAAATGTATTCAAAGATCTTGAATCTGAAGACTGACTATCCAACTGAGCTAAATCAACTCTATACTGGGAATGCCTGACTGGGACCATGGGTGCCTGTGGAAGATTTTTGCTGAGTTCTGACAACACAGAAACCCTCTCTTTGAGAAAGAGGTCAGAGAATTGGATTCATTAGCATTACACCATCATAGGCAGAAATCTCCCCGCATGTCAAATTAAAGAAGCTTGAGCCACACTAGTTACAGAGAGATTATGGTGAGGGCTAGAGAAGTCTCAAACTCTTGTTACATTTCGTACCAAGAATGAAATGACTAGGTCTAACTGCCTGTGAGGGGAGAAAGAGGAAGCAACAGACTGAGAAAAGCACCCTCCTTTCATAGCCCCCCCACTCCTGAAAAGGTTCTGGAGAAGGACTACTGACAGACTGAGGTTAAGGGCTTTGAGAGGGCTGTGTGGGTGGACCCATTGTCTTCAAGCCTTTTCCTCCTGAAACTGCCAACAATTAGCCAAATACAACAATGGTTTTGCAATATGGATAAATGTCTTCCAGACTGAAATGACTCTTAACACAGGCAGACAACTAAGCAGGGAAGAATAACATTAAATAAGCATCGTGTCCAGAGCACACACATACAGATGCATAACACACCCATGCCTAACAGTGTCACAAAGTGCCATAAGACAAAAAAAAAATTACCTTCACTAATGCGGTTTTGTCGTAATCTTCCCGATGTTGGTAAATGCACTGACTAAGAACAGCGTATAGTTTTTCCAGGTGAAATATGCTGAAATTCTTAGTTACCACTGTGACAAGATGCAACAATTTCTGGAAAAAAAAATAAATATGGAAACTACAAGTTTAGAATAGCACAAAATCTTCTGAATAGGCTTTTTATGTTTTCAGAAGCTAAGCAATAGCAATACAACTAACACCCTACTTTGTTATATTGTTAACTAAAATAGGAGTGACGCCAGAAAACAGATGAAAGATCTCACAAGATTTAACTGGAGAAAATGAATTAATTTTTCATACTTCAGAGGAAAGGAAGGCTTAAATTTGAGGCAATATTACTAATCAAAGCTATCCCATCAACGATCACAATTGCAAATCAGCTGCTTCCAGAATGGCAGGGAATGACACAATCCAATTTGTTGTAGCGTAGCTGCCACAGGCAAAGCCACTGTTGCATTTCATAGAGAAACTGTTGCTAGCAATGCAGGGCACTGTACAATGAATGGCTCTTTGGAAGCCAGGCTACAGGTCTCCTGGATACAGCTGCACCAGCTGGAAATGGAAGCATCTTAGGTGCTCACCTAAGCTGAACGTGTACCATGTCTACAGCTCTGCTGGCAGAACACACTGCTCAAGTGTCAGAAGCAGACTGGGAAGCAAAGCTAGATCAGTTAGCTCCTACCATTAAACGGGAGCATGGATAAACTAGCAGAGTGACTCTGCCTGCAGCAAATTGCCAATCTTTCACACACTCCTTGCTGTTACCAAAGATGTGAATTTGATAATCTCTGGGAAAGCAACAGTGGCAAGCTGGTGGCAGCACCTTCTTCCACAGCTGGGCCTGTTCAGTGTGTGTGTGGTGTGTGAGGCTGTGAAAATGTAGCTTAAGAGAGCAGCCATACGAAATGAAACTGCCCGTCATCAAAGTGCCTTTACACCAGGTGTGGAAATACAGTCATAGTCCATGACAGGCTAAAATTATTTTACAAGCTACATATCCTTCCCATCATTTTAATCGGCACTGGTTTAACAACCAACTTGATTTACAAATGTACATGTAGCAAGAAAACGCCCTACTTCAGTATTAACAAACTGAAATCAGACTTACTTTGAGCTCACAGTAATCCACAATCACTGGCTGTGTGAGAGTTTCCGTTGCATTCTCCACATCGTCACCTGTTGCTGCTCCACCTGAGAATGTCTTGCATGACCCCTGCTGGTATGCATACGTATCTGGAGTGACATAAATTTCTTAAGTCAGGATATCTGTTTATCTAGAATACAGTATCAGCAAAGTATCCTTACCTGGAATACAGTCTCTCTTTGCAAGAACAGACAGAACTGTTACCATTTTTTCAATGAGAAATGCGCACTTTTACTTTCTTTTCTGGGGAGAGCATTGCTCTGTAAAAATTAGAAACTCAGGCACCAAAAAAAGCACTTAGAGAATCAGCAGGGTAAACCCAGGGGACAATATAGTCCCATTGCCATTAACTCCAAAGTTACTTAGGTTCAGAAACATATATCCTAATGTTGGCATGGAAGATAAGTCTTCTACTCCATGCGTGACACTGGGTCCACACTGACTTCAGTACAGCTTTAAGTTACATTGCTTATTACTAGGAAGATACTCATACAATAAAGAAAGTCAATGAATTAGGTACCATTTATAAAACAAACTTCAGAATAAAAAAACAGCAGGTGCAGAAAAACAGAGTTTGGCTAGTGTAACTAGAGGGGCAGCATCATTATGCAAGAAACACTGTGTGCTGATTTTAGAGAGAGACAGCAGAAAGAACAGAACAGAATGCAAGAAGGCTAAAACCTAATAAACAGTGTAATCCTCCTCAGGAAGACAAAGAAGTCAAATGACCCGTTTGACTTTTCACTTACTATCTGAACCTCTGTCTTCCGAACTTTCTGCAATTTGGCAAGCCGGCACGTGACTCTCCTTTCTTAGATCTGAACATTCAGAAAGCATGCCTCTCTTTCAGAAGCAGATTTACCCACAGGAGACTCTGTCTCTTTCTCTTTCTGGCCCAAATTCATTTTCATTCCCATATTTCTGTCGTTCTTGAAGTTTGTGTTCATTGTCTTTGATATAATCCTGTCTGGACTCAACTTCAGTGCACTCCATGTTAGAAATGTGTTTTTCTGGAGACTCTTCATCGCTCTCTACTTCATCTTGGTCTTCCGGAACTTTATTCTCTTATTGAACTGTAAAATCTTCCTCTTTGCTATAATACCTGAAGACCATTTGTGCTTCTGCGTTTTCTTTTTGACATAGCTGCAAAGAAGTATCAGAAAAAGTAATCCAAAATATTACCCACAACAGAATCCAAGCATCTTCACCTAATTAAATGGTTAAGGAGGAAAATTTCAGAGGAGCTCAGCACCATTGTCTGCCTCCCTACATATGGTCTAGAGGAAGAGCTGCAAGTCAATGAGGTCAATTTGCTATTAAATGTTGAAAAGCCAGATACAGAATGTCTTTGCAAAACCCTTGGCTTCAAGATTTTATGAGCAAAAAATTCTTACTTAGTTGCTTACTGTCTTATTAGCTGAAGTAATATAGATGGACAACAGAAAAGCATTTTGAGATGAGCCCTTCTTCAAATCTGTCCTAGGCTGTAAACTTCAAAAGCTAATGAGACTATTTTAAGAGAATGTTGCTGGAGAAAAAGCTGTCCATAAAGATTTACACCTCTCTCAATGCTTTCCGATTCAGTTAACCTGCTTGAAATAAACTTTGCATTTCTGCCTTCCAGAAAAACCCGCTATTCTTTGTGTTCACAGAGGGCTGCACAAAGCATAGGGGGTGAAGTCAACACCAAGATTCTAAGTCATGCCAGTGAGATCAGGAAACATCACACCACATCATGTGTTTTCACCAAGACAGACCAAGTCCCTTTGTTCTTTCACATCCTTTACACGGCAAAAGTGAGGAAATAATGATCTTTCATTTATAGATCAATTACTATTGCTCCCCTGTTTTTTCCCCTCTCCCTCTTCAACTGGAACCACAATAAGGGTGGCACAGAGTCTAGCATTTGGCGGCAGAGAAGGGAAAAATACTTGCTTCATGTAACTAAAACCTAGCTGACTATTCAGAAAATGCCACATACAAGATTTTTGACTTCAAGAGGTAGCAATTTAGGAACTATTAAATGTCAGTTGGGCTAGCAAGGACAGTGTCTTACAATGTAAACCAGCCACGGTACTTGAACTTGCAGAACTATATTGAACGAATGACCTCTGCATTTTTCACACATTTCGAAGCAAATACAAATGTAATGGCTCTGGCATGAAGAACCAGGCACCACAGAAGCTTGCTATGTCACAAGAACAGAGAAGGTATCAGTGATGCTAGCACCTTCCTCCAAGAAAGTCTGAATAAAATGCAACTTGCCATCATTACGGCATGGTGTGCTGGAATATACAGGTGCTGCTGGAATCTTCATTTTTCAGTACACTTTGGGTCTGTTTTCTTACACTCAGGAAGAGAGTTCTGCTTTGGCATGACATGATAGAAAGGTGGAGCATTCTTTGAAGAGCTGCAACCTTGCAAGAAAGAACAGATAGCAAAGAATCATCTTGCAATATTGGCTACAAATACTGAGACAAGTCTTCAAATCCTCAGTGTCAAAAAACATACCTCTTTCCTTACGAGACTCTTTAATTTCTTCACAGCGTTGCTCAAAATCTTCATCCATTTCTTCCCTCACTATGGCATATGCAGTATCTCTCAAAGTACAAGCTCTGTGTCTAATGAGACGATCTGAAATTTTACAGTCACAACTGAGTACCAGCCAATTACATCCTTTACTTGGATGACTTAGGAAGATTTTCCTCTTTCACAGGTAGGTTCTGAAAGGTTATCTCAGCAAGTATTTCAGTGTAACAACAGAAAAATTCATTATAAAGCAAAAGCATGAGTTACTGGTCAACACTTCTATCACAATTTCATGCCCAAGCAGTTTAATGCTACCACACTAACGACGTGGCAAGAAATGTTCTCGTGGATATTAAAATTATCTCATTCCAAGTCTACTGTCCACAGAAGACATTTATCAATTCATATGTTTTAAGTTTTTCCAGATTAGGGATAAAACCACATCCTCACCTCCTGGATCCTTATCTGGGTTGTACTCTAAAGCATGCTACAGATTAGATCAATGTCTTTAGAAAATCTCCTGCAGTTAGGTACTGCTGTAAGTCGATCTTAGAGAGAACTGCGAAAGGTCCCTGGGGTGCTTAATAACTGTGTCATAATCAGGCACCTAAAAACAAAAGAGAGATGCTCAGAGATTTAACACAGTATCAACCACAATTAATTATTTTAATAAGGTCAGATAAAGGACTTCTTGAAAAACCCCAAATATTTATGACACAGCCAAAGAGGTGGAAATTAACCAGTTAATTGACTGAAGGGAACAGACACCCAGAGTGGGATTCATTTCACATTTGCTTCAGAAACCACAGCAAAGCAAACTTTCTCAGTAGCCACTCAAGATTCTCTTTATTGCTGGCATAAGAAAGAAAAACGCCGTAGGACCTGCACCTTTGAAATATCTGTCCTAGACATCTGCTTTAGAATCATAGAATGGTTTGGGCTGGAAGGGACCTTAAGATCATCTATTTCCAACCACCTGCCATGGGCAGGGACACCTCCCACTATAGCCGGTTCTCAAAGCCCCATCCAGCCTGGCCTGAACACTCCAGGGATGAGGCATCCACAGCTTCTCCGGTCAACCTGTGCCAGTGCCTCACCACCCTCACAGTGAAGAATTTCTAATAGCCCATCTAAATCTACCCTCTTTCAGTTTAAGCCATTACCCCTTGCTCTATTACTACATTTTCTACAAAGTCCCTCCCAGCTTCTTGTAGGCCCTCTTTAGGTATTGGAAGGCTGCTAGGAGGTCTCCCTGGAGCCTTCTGTCCTCCAGGCTGAATGAGATAACTGGACCCAGAGATGCAGATTTCTTTACTCAGACCATGAAAGGAGCCTGATGGCTAGTTTAGATGAGGACATCTATGCTTGTTTAGATTATTCACATCTCAGAAACTGCAAGTAAAGGGAAAGACAAGACAGTGGGCGCTCAGGGGAACAGGACTTTGCTGAAATGCAAAGCTGTATTAAAACTACAGCTGACTTTGAATTATACGCCCCTGGCTTAGACTTACTCAGTAAATTAAATAAGAAAGAGAGACATCAGAAGCATACAGGACGAAGAAGAAACCACACAGCCCTTATGGCTAATCTTATACTGAGGAGGCACCAGATGAAAGAGAACAGAAATCGTAATATTTACTTTGAAAACTGCTGCTTCTACCCCTGTTCTCACAGAAATCATTGTCAGTCAATCAAAGAGCTTTAGGCTTTATTAAAACACTCCTAGAAGTACTGTTTAAAAAGAAAGATCTCTGTGCTTTTTCAGTGCTGTAACATGCCTACATATCAAGGCTTTTTCAAAAGCAGTGTTGGTATTTGGTCTAACTGGCAGCTGAACTAGATGACCGTTGTAGGTTCCTTCCAAATGGAATACTCTCAAGTTTTAAAGACATTTTAGAAGGAGCCCAGGGCTTTCAGTGAATACTTAAGTAGCAGACATTCGAGAGCCTCAAGGAATCGCCAAAAGTAAAAGCAAAATTAACTTCCTGCTTCTTGAAAAATCAGAAGAGTTATAGTCCTAAAACAAAGATAAAGCTTCCTACAAAAAGCACACAAACACTGAGAAATACACACAGAGCAAAATTATGAATGCACACAGATAAAATGGTGTTACAGATCAACATTAACTTACCTCCTCCGGGTCCACAGGCTTTTTAAATGCTCCGAAACGTCTGTCAACCACAAGTCTATGAGTCACATCCCTTAAGAAAATCCTAAGTTCACGCAACGTATCTTCCTCCCGCTCCCCCAGCTGTCTTATTTCTTCCTCCAGTCAGCTGTCGAGGCTTAGGTGGCGGTGCTACAGGCAGTACTTCCAATGGCTGCCAAGCTTAATTTAATCAGAAACTTTGAATCAATTGATGGTATTCAAATACAAGCATATGAAAAATTATGGATAGAAAATTACCACCAAAGTAAATACTGTATAGCTATTACCTATCAGCACAGTTTTATATGTAGAGTAGAATAGCCTCACCTGCTTTGTTTTTCGATGCAGGAGGTTTAGCAGCTTGATTCATAATAAGGTCCTCAAAAAACTTCCTTCTTTCGTCCTGATCAGGCAAGCAGATGTTGAAAACTTGTTCAAATTCTTTAACAAACAATTCTTTTACCTAAAGCACAAGGAGAAAAGATACTTCAGCTATAAGGCCACACAAATTCATACTCTATTCCAAAAAGCTGAGCACCTTTTAAAGTAAACTCAATAATCATTTGGGTAAGACAAACCATGAAAATTTATCTTCTTGGCCTTAAAAGGCTAGATTTTCATAGTTGAGCACAGCAAATTAAAATACCTTCTTTAAGGAACACCTCCAAGGTTAAAGCTCATTGAAGGGACCAAATGATACACTGATAAAAGTGGTGACATTCAACACTTCCAAGACCACTTCTTTTGCATTTACCTGCCTTGCTCTCCGTTAGTTTGAATCTTTATGGCAGCCATAGAGGGAACAAGCGGGTTCAGCAGACAAGTGCAGGCCTTTCGGTAAGGTGGTAGGTTTGTGGGTTTTATTTTTAATTATTTATTGTGGTGTCTGAAGTTGCATACTTCCAAGTTTTATTCTGTTTTTTTCATCTCTACCACCAAAATGAATGGAAGGCATTTCAGTACTTATTTTAGAAGGAATTTATTAACAGTATAAAAACCTCTGTAGAAAGTTAAGCCCCTTCTAAGCATTTAATGATTAACATGTCTTAGGTAAGCTCCCCTCCTCTCCTCCCAGTACTGAGAACAAAATAATCAGAGCAGCAGCATCACATGTTGAAACCTTCCTTCAGTGTAACCCTTCAGATGTCTAGAAAGCTTAAGCATGTTCTCTCATTGAATTTTGTTAAGGAATACAATGAAAAACTCATTTCCAAGTTACCTTAAAAAGAAGTTGGAACTTAGCTTTCTAATTTGTAAAGCTTTCACTTATAGGAAGAAACGGAAATGTTTATTAACAATTTTGAAATTACGTTCCGTCACTAACAGTGTGACCACCGTCCTTTTTCAGTAGAAGTATCTTTCACTTTTCAGTAAAAGTCTTTTTTTCCCATTACATTTTAAGCATCATATATTTTTACTAAGTACATACCTAACCATCTTGAAGTCACTGTGTGAATTATTGCGGTGAAGTAAATTTCTAATCTGTCTAAGAAGCATGAGCATGTGAGAAGGGAGGAAGAGCTGGGTCAAAGTCCATCTCTTTACTCAGAAAACGCTTTAGACAATGCTTTTAGCATTGTTTTGTCTGAGCAAATTGTAAGGTTAGGGTTGCACCTGGTTAGGGTGCCTGAGTATAGCAGTATGAATTTGCTAAGAGCGCACAGTACTCCAATGCTTAAGGCTTTGTAAATTAACAAGAAACTGAATAAAAAAAGTATTGATAGAAGTACCTCTTCTGGGAGATCTACGTAAAACACATCAGATGTTGCAAGCAGCAAACTGGAGCAAATGCTGGAATGTTCTGCAGTAGCGTTGTAAAAGTAGCTTTCAAAGTAGCTCCAACAGCCTCCCACCCAAATGAATACTTGGGATATAAATTTATACTTGGTGCTGTTCTTTGAGCTTCTGCATCAACTGGTAAAATGAAAGCTTGGATAAGAAACTAAACAGTGTAGAACAGGCTAATAAATAATGACGTATCAGTCAAACTATCTTATGAAATATGAGTACATGAAGCCAAATATAAAACAAACCAACAAAAGAAAAACTCCTGAACAATAAGGTTAAAATTTTCACTTTGACTCAAATAGAGACATTGCTATGCAGACAAAAATAGACCTGAATCTATGCTGATTTTCCAAACCACTCAAGTGCAAGGTAACTCCTGAAAGCCCCACAACTCAGCCAGTGTGCCTGAAACCCAAGATGAACCCTTCCAGCAAGATGTCTACTAGTCTGGGTAAACTACTACACAACTGTAATTACATCATTTTCAACTGAGAGTGGGGGGTACACAGTCAAGTCAGCCTGGACATGTGAAAAGACCTATGTGAAAGAGGGCTGACATTGTAAAAGAAATCTGGTTACATTCATAATTTCAAGTACATTTTAGAAGAGGTGACCAAGTCTTTATTCGGCCTGAACAGCTAAGTCACTCACAGCCTCTTATTACCAAAGGATCCATCAGACCAGATTACATGCTTTGGAAGACCACAAGTCATTGCCTACAGATGGTACCCTCAGTCGCAGGAGACAAACATGCACCTACCACATGAGGGAGGTGGCAACAGTCCTTTCACAGGACCAAATTTCTCCATGTACCCTTCAGATTACAAAGATTCAAGGAGTTCTTGTCACAAGATGGGAAGTGCAAGTGATATATCTGGGCAGTGACTAGACATGGTAGTTACACGACTGCAGATGCAAACCATCACATAAGAAAAAAGGAACTGCTCCTCTTAGGTGACAAATGAGTATCCAGTCATGTCATGCGTCTGCCCTTACTTGTATACAGTTCTCAAATGCTGCTACAAGCTCAAAATATGTTAATACAGTGATATCAAACAACAAAATGGATTTCCTGCCTAAAGGAAAAAAGCACCAAATCTGCTTATATCTAATTTTCCCAGTTAAGAAAAACACACCAGTGTACAAATGTGTTCCTGAATTTTAATACTTTTACTGCATATACAGCAGCACTATAAGCTGTATGCGTATATGTCAAAAAAGAAACACTTCTTTTCCCCAAACCTTGATTGCCTTACAATAGAATAAAAAAAGAAGGCTACAAAAAGTGCACGATACACAGTCAGGCTGATGCCATCTACTGGAAGCACAAATTCTCAAGAAGCAATGAAAACAGCTTCCTGGATCCTACCAAGACTGGCAGGAGTTTCTTGCCATAAAGAGGGGTTTACTAGCAAGTAGCACCTCCCATCTTCCTGACCTGCTAGCAACATCCTCCCTGTTTAATGTGGAATTGAAACTGTGGCCATGGAGGACATCCTTATTCGGTATCATTTAATCTTGAAGTGGATTTTCAGATAGAACTAAACGGAACTGCACATTCAAGCTAGGCCACCTCTATGAACAGTGAATTCCGCTTCCTCCACTAGTTTATATACAGTTCATAAATCCTGTGAGATTAAAGAGAAGAGATACCTGGGCACATGTTTCTTCTGGTGATGTGATGCCAACAAACAAAACTGATAGGTCTAGTGTATAAACCGGAAACTTTTCCAGGGCATGTATTACTGCAGGTGCCAAATGAGAAGCTTGCCCACTCCCTGGCTTTCCGACTAATAAGAACCGTGGCCTGCAAGATGTTGGCTGGTGGTAAGCGTTTCTAGAACAGAAAGAAGAAAACAAGTTTGAAAATGAAGAGATGGACAGGCACACAGATGTTGGAAGATTTTTTTCTATATGCTTTGTTTATTTTGGGGCAGTAAATATTCCCTGTATTTCAGCAAATAAGCTGGTTTGTAACCAGGAAAACTATCAAAGCCCGTTTTCTTACAAACTTGTACCATACCTCCCTTAAGAAATCTTGCCAATCCCCAGCAGGTCTGCTATTCATTTGGCTGGGTTAAGTAACAGCTCTTAAATCCCACAGGGAGACTGCCCTGCTAAATACACTCCCCCCAACTGGTCAGTGACCCGATATGGGGAAGAACAACAACCCTCTGTCAGCACACACCAGTCTGCATCTCTTCACTACCCATGCACACCAATTTTGTGTAGGTCTTGAGTTTAAGTAACTGTGAGATCTCTACATCTGTAAAGTTTAGCTGAAATTTGGCCAAAGCTACTGGAGATGGTGGGAAGGAAGCAGCAGAACAGCATTACTAGAAAAAAATTAACGGGGAAACACATTGGCTGTATCTGAAGAAGTACACCATTGAATTGGTTGAATTACAGCAATACACTAAATACATACAAGATTCACGTTTATTTTATTCAGTCACTCTTTCATCTTTGAATTGTGTGTTGATTTCCTAGTAATCTCGCTTTGCTAGCATGAAATACATTTGTAAAGAGCATTTGTTTTTTCTACAACAATATGGTTGGTTGTACCTCTAGTTGCTGAAGTCAGTAGATCCTAGAGACCTAACCAAACCCCGCAGGTTAGCAGATTTTCATGTCTTCTTGCAAATACTGATTACCACACCCCCACTCTTTACTCCTTCACCTACCACCCCTCACACCAACTGTTAACAGACCCAGGCCTCTTAAAAATGTAATCGTAAAGGGGATAAACATTTACCTGCTAAATTGAGAAATCTTTGCTCTTGTCTATCAGGCATTTTATCAGTTCGCTTATCTTCGAAGACTGATGGCGATTCCTCATCACTGTCAATCGTGTAATTTCTTAAAACACAGTTTAAACTGTCTGAAAGACAAGACAGGTTTGTTACCTTTCCGGAATAGACCGTACCTCACTCACATTAATACAGCTTCTAAATCAGTGCTGGAAACCACTTATCCTGTATTTTCATTGGAGAGAACACACTGAACACTGTTTTCTGAAGAGTTCATTGTGCCACAGATCTAAGGAAATTTTACCGATCTCTACAGAGCTGTCCTGCGTCCCATGATTTGCAAAAGGTATTATCTCTCAGTTGGTGAAAACTTGGGAGGTTTTTTCCTTAGAATTAAGATGATTAGGAACAACAGCTGTAGTTCCTAGACACCTGAAAAACCCAACAAGGCCAATTCTTTCTGGAGCAGGTTCCCCCACTGGATGTGGGGAAATCAAGTGAAGGTGACAGCCACAGAGTTCCATTTGTCTAGGACCAGTAAGTCAAGAGAATATACAAACCAATGCATATTCTAGATAAGGCTCCTTGAAGATCACTGAAGGAGATAATGGCAGGTGGACAACAGAGAGGGGATGAAATTACCCATCCCCTAGCCTCTCTGCTTTTAGGTTATTGGTGGGTTTCTGCCTCTGTTTTACCAATGCAAACAATTTACCAGCTCTACTGGGCATAATACTGGTAGGATATTCTCCAGGGATTAGCATCATAACTATTCATGGATCTCCATTAATCAGGAATGGAGCGAGTTTACCAATTCCTTTGCTCTCACCAAATGACAGACTAAACCTTGTAAGGCTGATGCAGCCAAGTCCCAAAGTATACATTATGAAAACATTCTGATCTCATGGGCAAGTGTACGGTGTGATCCACAAACATTTCAATTAAGAGACTATAGTTAACAATCATGATAGCCAAACCAGGATTTAGCTTAAACAACTGATAATGTGGTCCTGACAGTCTTCAGACAAGAATTAGAAGCACTCATGCAAAAATATCTATCTCCCCCCATTTAAATATTTATTTTGAAAGAGGTGCCTCATACGTTTAACCTTCTTTACAAATGATAAATACAATGTTAGCCACTGTCAGAATCAGGGTGCTCTAGAAAAGAATGCATAGTTCTCTACTGTGTACTGCGAGTCATGCACAGCTATCATCCAGCGCTGGGCACGCGTGTCTTATAAAAATTTTGTGTATGTTGATTGCACAAATCACAAGTTTAACTTTGGAAGAATTTTAAAGAAGTCAATCTTGTTATACCTTGCTGTTGGTCCTTCTTTAGTGCAAGCTCAGCATGAGGAAACACACCCTGCAAGGCTTTTAGGAATCATTGCTAGTGTGTTTTCAAGCAGCGGTTTTAAAATAGGTGACAGTGCTTGCCCTGGTGAAGTCACAGCCCTCTGTGAAGCTGGAACAGTCTTCTGCATAGCCATGACAAAATCCTTTGCTGTCACTTTAATAGAAGCGACATCCAACTGCAGTTTCTCGCTACTTTTGTAGATCTGAGGATAGCGGCGGCGCAAAGCACACAGGGCAGCTTCAGTACATAAGGATTTAATATCAGCACCACAGTATCCTAAAATACAAAACAACAATCAAATGTTATGTCAGTCTTAGGCAACACAGAAGTCAAGGCCAAGGTATCTAAAGTGCAACGCTGAAAGACTTTGTACACAGCCAAAAAAATTAAGTTTAAGAGAGAATCTGAAGAGTTACTGCACTGCAGAGTAGTTCTGGTTACATAGCTTGCGGCCTGACATCCTGCACTTAGGAAGCAACCTCCTCATCAAAACTGCTCCCAAGGAAGATGCCCCAAACCCATTCAATGTTCTGAGAAACACAAAGAAAATTAAGAGAAGAATTTCACTTTCTTTGCTCCTGAGGTGTGCAGCTGCCTCACTGCCTTGCCCCGCAGCACGGCACAAGAGCTTGGGTACTGACTGGTACAAGCTCCGATTCCTTAGGACTCAAGTCACGTGCAGTAACTCACCTAGTTTTCAAACTCACCAACACAATTTTCAGCTAGCTCTGCCAGAAACGTGTCCAGTGGCTTCGGGATCCAGTCTCGTGTGTGAATCTTGAAAATCTCTTCTCTAGCCTGAAAACAAAATGGTTTGCATTTTAGTCTGTCTTAAATGTTCTCTTCAAAACTAAACACCAAAACACAATCCCCCCCCCCCCCCCCCAAACACTCACAAAAGTAAAAATGTTTTTCTTATCTGCTAAACTTTTGAGTATTTGGAAGTTCAGTTAATATGCTCTCTGCTTTTTCAAACAGGAAATTTGATAATTCTCAACATGCTACCTTAAACTCTTTCTGGGGGCCTGCAGTAAAAGAAAAGGCATTTCCAGCTTCCACAAAGTTTCCACAAGGATGAGACCTTAATGCTCCTCAGGAAAAAAATGTAATCAAAAGATCACTGAAACCAACTTATCTGTAAACCGAGATTTCTCATCAAAGAAAACCTCTCAAATTTAGCAAAATTTCATGATGACAGTCTCATTAGTTCATCAACTTTGCTCTTCTGCCAGTTCATTCAAGAAAACAGTCCTAGCGCAGAGTTTCTAATTGCTACAATTACTACAAAGAACAAGAATTACAACTCAAACTACTGTCACTGATCCAGAAAATGTCAACATTGCCTATCCTCATCTCTGACTTAGCAAGACTTTCATTTAACTATCTCCTGATTAATCATGGCAGACTTCTAGAATTCCTCCACAGCAGGAAATCATATATCGGATCTGTTTCATGGCACCTCCTTCCCTGTTGCTGAAAGCAGATAAAAACTGGAAACAAACATCTGTCTCAAATACACTATTTAGCACAGTTTAACTAGCCTTCAATCCAATAATCATTTTCTCCTTTTTTCCAAAAAGTGCTCATAAAAAAAAAGAAATATCAGTCATAGTCTATATGAGAAAAAACAAAACAAAACAGGGTTCCAGTTTTGCACACTTCCCCGCCACCCCCTCCCACAATATTTTCTGGTTGTTACAGGTTGTCATATACCTATTTTTTCACTGCTTAGCTACTGCCATTGAACTAGACGCTTCCCAAGCCCTGCACCTGTGCAGTGTACTTCACATCTTTGTCCAAGTCCCTGCTAATAAGTACCAGTGAGAATGTCACATCCCAAAATATTTAGAGGTATCCCCCAGGATACACAGCCAGGGAACGATCCAACACAGTCACTTTCACTATCCACTCATAAACCAAGAACTGAGAGCATGGGCACTTCAGGATGAAAGCGCCTAAGTGGATTAAATAAGGAAGCAAACACAAACTGCTTTGGGAATGAAAAATATTAATTTGCTCCAGCACCAGCCTTGATAACAGTTTTTGTTAGCAAAAAGATTGTGTGCGCACCATTTCTTTCATTTTCAAGATGCAACAGCAGTAATTTATAGCTAACTCACACACTCCTTCTTTCTTAAAGATTTCAGGGACTCGCAGCACCCCATTTTTTGGCTGGTTACAGTGAAACCAGAACTAATTAGAGAATTACTTGTTAAAATCATCTGAATTGCATATATTCAGTTACCAAATCTGCCCTTCACAGTGCAACACACTCTCTCCAGATACCCCTCTTTTACCCAAGTTGTAGAATACCGATTTCAACTTGAACTGCTCTGTGCTACTGGATTGCTACGTCATTTGGTTGTAAAGTTGGACTTTGCCATGGTAGCACTAACGTTGAATTTAAGTTCTCACCTCTTTATTTGGCAAGTTGAAGAGGAAGTGTCTGCCAAAGCGTCCTGGTCTTCGTAAAGCAGGATCTATAGAATCCAGTCTGTTAGTAGCTCCGATTACCACGATCTCCCCTCTGTTATCTATGCCATCATAAGTGCTAGAAGTGTCGATACAATCGAGCTAACAGAAAAAAAGTAAACTTCATTCACTGGTTTAGTAAAATTTTGTTACATTCCACATGACCTTCTCCAATGACCCTCAAAAAAAAATATGCTTTTATTAAGGAGATGCTGGTTAATGAAACACTCGTTTTTAAGACATAAAAACACAGATAAGGTTTTTATCACACACAGATCTTGTGCTGTTATCAAGCTTAGTAAATTGTTTTCAATTACTGTTTAAAAATCTCCCAAGTTTATGTTCTTTTCACAAAGATCAAGCAGCTTCTCTGTAGATATAAAAAAAAAAAAAAATGTACTACCTGTGAATTTGGTCCTGTTTGCTGGATCGCACAGGAGCAAGTCCATCTATCTCATCAAAGAAAATAATTGAAGGTCGCATCTGGTAGGCCTAGCATGAAAAAACAGGAATATCAACAGAAGTAAACTACTGAAGAAATCAGGAACTAAAGGAAATCAACAGAAGCTGCACTATTTTAAGAAGAAAATGCACGAATAACATGATGGTTGGAAAGTCACTGGAACTAGACTTTTCAGAATAGCACCAGGCATCTCTAACTAACCACCTACTGGAGTAGTGGCACAGCAGCCTGTGCCACCCACTGAGACTCAGTGACAGGGAACAAATCAAACTAGTAATTTTACAGCTATTTGGCAACCACCAAGAACAAACCTGGGCCTTCATTCAATTACAGGTTCTGAAGGCAAGCTTCTGTTACAAATTTAAAGGACCATGCTTTCAGCCTGCATCTCTCTCCCTCTGATCTAAAGCCACTAGCTCCTGCCTCTTGAAACAGTTTTTGTAGCTGTTCGGTTTGGGGGTTTTTTTGAGGGGTGCGTGAGGTTACTTTCCAAGGTTTTACCATTTGTTTTACTAATCTTTCCCAATACTTCTCAAGATTTCAAGCCCCTAAACAACCCGCTGAAAATGGAAACACCGACAATCCCATTTCAAGGGAAGAAACTGACAACACACACACAAAGAGTTCCCCTTAAAAATATTAACCACAGAAAATCAGTTACAACTCAGATAGAACACATGGCACATTTCAACCTCACCTGATCAAATAATAAACGAAGCTGTCGTTCAGATTCCCCCACCCATTTACTCAGGCAGTCGGCACCTTTTCTCATGAAAAAGGCTATTCTCCTGTCTCCTTGGCTACATTCATTAGCCAGTGCACGAGCAACCAGTGTCTTTCCAGTCCCTGGTGGACCATGGAATAGACAGCCTCTGCAATTACAAAGAGAGTCACATGAGAAAAAAAAACTGTCATGGAAAAAAAAAGCATCTATTACAACCCCTATCCCTAAACACACAACTCTTCTTTCCTAAACAAAACACAGTATAAGATAGTGGTTAACAGCTCAAGTGTGAGAAAAGTCAAAAGAGATGGAGTTTTGTGTTTCCTACACATTCAACAAGGAAGCAAATGAAATGGACAATGCAGAGGTACAAAACAATGTAGTGTCCCAGAAGGACACTGCAAAACTGCTAACAAACTAACAGGGGTGATACAGGACAGCAGAGCCCATCAAGAACAAACTTCAGTACAGAATCTGAGACTGGGTTAACATATGAATCACCAGTTCATTTTCACTGACATTCTCCATATTCATTCTTGTTTAAAAAAAAAAAAAGCAAGAGTTGACATTAAAGCACTTAATTCTCCCTTAAAAAGCTTTAAGTTACTGGATTTTTGTCTCCCATTGCCAATGATAAACAAGGAGGAAGCCTAAAGCTGGGAGGGTATCCTGCATTTCCAGATAAATATAGCCATCACCTACAAAAGCCAATGCACTGCTGTTTCAAAAAGTATTTCCATGAATAAAGAAGCAAAACATGGAAAGATATTCTTTTCATTCTTTGTAATACTTTTAAATTTACTGAAAGCAAAGAATTTGATCTTTCAATATACCATGATTGAGTCTGCTGACCAGAATATATAAAGCTAACACTTAAATCTCTATTAATTTTGTTTCATAACACAGAACTAATTTAGTTGTGTGAGAAGTGGACAGATTTTTATTTTAGCCCAAGCACAACAACCACTACAAGGTTCCAGTTTCAAGTCCTATCAATTGTAAAATCGGTACTTAAGCACCCGGGGCAAAAAGATGAGAGGGAAAAAAAAAAAAAAAAAAAAAAAAAAAATAAAAACAGTGGCAGAGACAACTGGATTTCCAAGAAACAAATGACAGTTGACTTCCAGTACATAATTCCTTCCTGCTTATAAACTGCTCAAGTTGAGCTGTACATAGAACCCCAACCCCACCTTTTAAAGGGCAGACACTTCTAAAGTATATTCTCACCACACAGTACATCTTTGAACCTACATGTATGCTGGATTCTATCAGTTTTAAATTACTTTTTACTACTGCTAAAACCCCCCATCAACACTGCTGAAAATTCTGAAGCATGCAAACAGATTGATACCGTAGTTGAATATTCTCCTGAAAACACATGAATTAGAATTTTAACAATGTCTGTTACCTGGGAGGCTGAATTTTCAATCTCTCAAAGACTTCTGGATAAAGCAATGGAAAAACAACCATCTCTTTCAAAGCTGCAATGTGGTCAGCAAGACCACCCACACCATCAAATCGAACCTAAAGATAAATACAACAGAACACATTTTTGTATGTTAAAAAGCTGCAACCTTGATAAGATTCCATCAGAAATTCTGTGTCAGCATGAAGGAAATGTTCTGGGCAATTTTCAAACTGCTTAAGAGAAAACTGTAAACCAAGGCAGTTGTAGATGGCACGTTATTGAAAGCTTTCATAAACACTGGAAACATCTCACTGACACAATGTACTAAAAATACTTACCGAACAATCTATTTGCATTGGATCAACATCAGCCAGACTTGCTCCGATCTTCATTCGATCCTTGTGAATTCCCTTCAAGTCATCTGTCCGAAAGTTTAGTGGAAGACACCTGATTTGAATAAAGGAGAAAGAGAAAAATGCTTTCTAACTTCAGACACAGCTAGAAGACTTTTTTGCTTTTATAATGATGGCAAATGAATGCACAAGACCTTATAAATGAGCATAAACTTCCTGAATAATTCAATATTTGTTCAAGTTGCTGTATATGTGATATCCGTGGGTAAAGAAAGGAAGATGGTTGCTCCAGATGTTACACTGAGTTAATTAACTACTCCCAGCACTTCAGAATATCCATGCCAATGAACACAGCATATACATGAATGCACACTTAGAACAAGTTATTCCATATCTGGAGACCATGAACTGACCTTGATTTGTGTGATGGAAGAACCCCTCAAACCACACTGACATCTTTCAAAGATTTTTTTGCTTCTACATTCAATAAGTTACAGCCCAAGGGGATACTTATTTCAGCGTCGATTAATGTTATTAATTAATAAGTAAGAATTAAGAATTAAGGAGCTGCCCACCACTGCTGCTCCTTCCTGAGGACTTTGGGACGTGTGTGCCAGAAGACACACACATCTGAAAGACATTGGGCTGAAAACTGAGTCTGTTATTAAAATCATTTTTCTAGAAATTTGTTAAGTAGCAAAACCTCCATCATTTCCCCTGTTTATACCATTTTCTGTTACAGTGGTTTTCTTTATGAAAAAACTACTGTAAAGCATAGGAGCAGCAGAATTTTATATTCAAACATGACATCGAAGTGCTCCTCCCTCCATTCCTGCCTAGAAATCAAATTACTTACTAAAAATCAACTCTAAAAATCCAGGTTTAGGGAGTCCAGTTACAGTTGTCAGTACCAGCAGATATGATTAAATATTGTCACAATTTAGAAAGTGTACAAGATAACGCATCATGGTTAGGTAGAAGCAAACTCCTCTCAAGTAGACTCCTCCCTCCCCTATTGTCCAATTTCATTAACCTTCTTAAATCTCTGTTACAGCTGTGCTGCTTCTTCCTACGTCTCTCAAAATGCTCTTCATCATCAGATGAAGACGATGGGGAAGAGGATGTAGAATCACTGTTGTGGGCTGCGTGTCTCCGTCTGCAAATGTTTAAACAAGCAAGTGACAAAATTAAAGTACACACCAAGTAATACCACAATTTAAGTGAATTCTACCTCAGAATTTACTTTGAGATCTACAAAGTTTTCAGGTCATTGTACTCCTTGTGAATCTGATTTCAAAGCACATTTAAATGTTGGTGTCATGAGGAAAATCATGCATTTTTCTTAGGAAGGTAAACTGTTTGAGATGTCTTTGTGAAAAAGTTAAACAAATTACTCCTTTTGCCCAGTCTCTACCTCTCACACCCACACACAGAGTTTCACTTGGCATTATGTATCCATTCTGTGAAATGTAAACCTTTTAAACTTATTGACTAATTTGGCTTCAAAAACCCTTCCTTCCGTAACTATCTGCTTTCAAGGATGCTAAACAACGTGCTAATACCTAGCAAGAGACAGTATTTTCCATGCTCTAACAACTGCTTAAAGGATCCAAAACCCATTTCTCATTACTACTGCAATTTGTAATTTATAATTTCATTTAGCATTTTTCTCATTTAAGAATAGTTTCATACAGAAACATTAACTAATTCAAAGAGAAACAAGACTCAGTATTTGAGTGAATGAAAAAAAAAAATCTATGAAACTTCCATACAGGCTCTCACTCTAAATTATCTCCAGTTTAAGAAAATAATCTGTATCCTTCAAGATTAAATAGTCTAAGATTTTCAGAGGGAGATCCTGGCTTCAATTCCAGAGCAAAAGAATTTCAGTCAACACAATCTCAGCCCCAACCTTCAGAATCACCTTACAAGTGACCACAAATACTGCATGTAAAAAAGCTAATGGCTAATAAGAAGTATGGCCCCTCCAACATTTCCTTTTTTTTTATACCCTCAGACTATCACAGCAATAACCATACTAATAATTGCCACCAATCCAAACACCCTCGAAAGCATTATTCAGCATTGTGACTGACAGCCCTGTAAGAACTACCACTAACCACACACCAACCTGTCAGCTTGTTTGCAGCGAGAGCCTTGTGTCCGAGCACTTCTAAATGAGTAGCGCTGTCTGACAGGTGAAGACTGGCCCAAAATTCTACCTTACGTTGTTTTGGCTCTGTTGAAAGTAAGGAATTTGGAATAATGTTACAAACAAGTTTAAGAGAAAGCAGGATAGTGAAGGAGGAAAAAGACGTGATGTCTTTCACCCATCTAAGTTCAGGGGAAGTTTCAAGTGATTTGAGTAGGAGGGAATGCTTTTTTTTTAAAAAAAATCAGTGAACAGTAGAAGAAAACAAATGCACACCTGTAAAAAGAGTAACTAAAGACCACAAAAGTGTGATTATCAAGTGTGTTTAATTGCTATTCTTTCAGGGATACATAGGTCATTTTTTACTGAAAAACACCAGTACGCAGAGAGATGGCAAATGTAATGTGCACAGGATACATACATTCCAAAAAATTTACTTGAAGAACGCAGATAAGAAATTTAAGTTGAGTGTGTGTGTATATTTTCATTTTAAAAAAACACACCTGCACTTATATGCAAGAATTAGCTCTTAAGAGAAACTGAGCATATAACCTACTTTGCAATGGAGCTTGATAGCGCTCAACAGTTTCCTCTGTCGAAAGTCATAACGCTTTCGAGTGCCTTCACCATCATCATCATCTTTCTCTTCACTTTCTTCCGATGACACTAGTGTACATAAACATAACTGTTTAAGTACTGTCGCAAATGATATGAAATTCAAAATGCACTACACATGCCTATAGGTTTTACCATTACCTTCAGGTTAATGATACAATAGATCAGAAAACCCGTAACAAGCGAGACCAATTCATGGAAGATACATTCCAGAAATTATAAAAACACAGGAGAAGCATGCATGTAGGCATTGTTCTGTCCTCACTGAAATTGCTGGGTGACTTCTCACCAGTCCTAGAACCAACAATTCTGTCATCTTCCTTAGTTAAGACATAGCTCCTCTGAAAACCACTATTTCAGAAAGTCATTTCTTGTTGTTTTGAGAAAGTGTTTCAAGGAAATGTTTTTAATACTCTATAGGGGTAAAACTACACATGGTAATCCAAGTCCTAGCTCTGCCACAGATTACATGAGCAATAATGGGCAAGTCACAGGTCTGAACTTCCCCAATCAGAAAATAACATCAAATGCATACAGTTTATGTTACTAGCTTCTGTAAAGTAACTTCAAGTTTTTTGTGTAAGATGGAAGCATACAAAAAACGGAGTGAAATTACCTAGCAAGTTCTTAATACCCTCTCACATTAATAGTGGACACCAGGTGAGGAATGAGCATGCTTGGTTCACCTACCAGCTCACCAAAATTTTCTTCATTATTCCATGGAAAGCACTACCCTTTTTATTTCTTCCCCCCCAAAGGTCACGTGGCTTTCTGAAGGTAAGTTACACAAGATACACAGACAGCACACTGAAAACTGAAAAATTATTTTGGCATCACTACCATCCCCAGTCTTTGGTACTCCAACACTCTTGTCAGAGGCAAGAATTTCTCTTCTTCTCTGCTCCTCTAGTCCTTCCCCTTGCTCCACTCAACTTCTTTACACCAACACTGACATGGTTTCCCCACTCCTTCCTGGCATGCTTCTCATTATAAAAGTGTATTATAGTTTCCTCCTAATTTAGAATACCAGAGTTTCCACTTTGATCACCAACTAACTGCCCCATCTCTTATTTCCCACCCAACAGACTATTTATAATTACTTTCTACAAGTCTCTCCTGCCCAACACCTTGAAATCCACACACTTGATCCAAAACATATAGGTCCTCCCCCTAGACTGCCCATGCCTTGTATTAAAGATACTCCTATAAAGCCTTAGGAGTTGATCTTCTAACTACATCTCCAAATGATGACTCAGCTGTCCTTCTCCCTTACCGGTCAAATGCCCTTGGCATGCTTACTCACATTTCTTTTTCTTAACGCCTTACCCTACCTTGGTTTCTTTAGGTCAGCCTCTTGCTGGACTTCTGTGCGTCCAGGTGGTCTCTCACTGCTCTACAAGGTGGTCTGACCACCGCAGTTCACACCTGGTAGCCACAGGCTGAGTCAAGCTAATAACAGGCCTAACAGACTGCACTCTGGCCTGTTCACATGAGGAACAAGATCAGCCAGTGCTCATTAACACCTGGACATCTAACTTGAACCTTTTTGTACGTCTCCACTGCCAGGGATCAAGTCTTACACAGTCTGTGTAACACGTACAAGATGCTGCCCTCACTGGGTACTGCATAAATCTGCTGCCCTCATTGGGTACCCGCATAAATTGTCTCTTCTTCATGGTCTGATAGACAGGTGATGGGGCACAGGGCATGGTCAATCAAGACTATTGACCAGCAAACTATTTCCATGTGACCAGTCCTTTTATCTTCTTGCCCCTCTCTCTTCCCATTCTTCTTCCTCCCAAAATCACCTGAAGACCTCCCTCATCCTGTCTTTGGTTTCTGCCTGCCCTAAAACCCCCACACTAAGCCCTGTGCAAACTGCATTTTCCCTGCATCTCACAATACCTCCCACCCCTAGACAGTAAACTCTTAGTCCAAAAGATGATCTGAGAGCTGTCCCTGATGACTCCTCCGGATGGCTTTCACACCTGGGACACTGGGGCTGATGGGACGAACCTGGGAGGGGCCCAGGCAAGACAGTCGCTCCTCTTTGATTTGAGTCCTTGATTTGGGTCCCTGTCTGCCACTGCGCACCCCTGTGCTCCTCTGGACTTGTGCAGATAGGACTTGGATGGGCTGATGGCCTTGGTAGGGGCCTGGCAGAGGATTATTTGGGCTCCTCCTCCTGCCACTGTCTCTCTGAGCTCTGTTGTGGGCCTGCAGAGGACATCCATCACAAAGTCTAACACTGGTCAGCTCAACTACTGCCACATCCTCTTCTGTCTTTAAGTACAGCCTTGCCCCATTCTGTTCCACCCAGAAGGCTCCTAACAAGGATCACTGGACTCACGCAACTATCATTCTCCTTAAAACCTTAAAAGATTTTCCCCCCCACTTCAAACAAAGTTAATATGGCCTCTTACAATTTAACCTTGTGCTTCATGTTATTTCCCTCCGAGTACCAGGATGACAGGTCCTCATTAGCAGCCTGGACAGCAGCTTCCACTGACTACATGCTAAACACAAAAATGAACAACACTATCTTTTCCCCTGCTGGTCTTCACACTCAGAAGGAGCTTTCCATACACATCTGGCAGTCTACCCTACTTCCTGAAAATTCTTGCTGTGCTGCTCAAAACCATGAAAGCTGTCATGCTCCTGCTGTAGTGAGACCACCCCTTTTCATCCTGAGTAATACCATACCATTTCTTTGTAATCCCACCTGTCCACAGCCATCTGTTGCCTTTGATCTTGTAAACATTTTCAAAAAGAACTGACTTTTGCTTTTTTTTTTTCTTTGAATAGCTGTTCTGAGCTCACTACAGTTGTCGTGCTTTAATGTTGGCTGGCTGAAACCAGGACCAACAGCTCAGCTCTGGAGTCCATGACTATGGCTTGCAACGTCAACAGGAATACAGCTTATTTTTTTTAATAGATGAAAAATACCCATTAATTCAGCTTGTCTCAACTATTTGAGGTAAGGCTTTTGGCTAAAGCATAGTAAAGAAAACTTATAACTAACCTACAATGTCAACTTGATTTTCAGCTATTTCTTTGCAGGATCTTTGGATTCCTTTCTTTCCTCGTGAGTACATACTGAGGTTTTCCTAATTAAAAACAAAACCCAAAGATCAGTCACAAATGTGCAGAAAACCTGACATGGGCATATTTGGTGCCTACACAGTAACATTATCAAGGCACTCCATGTACACAAAATATTACATTAAGGGACAGGAAGAGAGAAGAGCAACATCATTCTGGCACGCAGGAACAGTAACAAGAATTTCTGCTCTAAAATAGGGTTCAGTACATGTGATAGTTAAATACTTACCCAGACAAAAAACCTGACTTTATTAATCACAGGTTCATAGTTCAAAAGCATGGCAGTACACAGGACAAAGCAATTCTCAGCAAACAAAAAAGGATTCAAATGGGCATTTGAGAGATTATATACCATGTACTTACTGACAATTCTGGTTTTGTTAAAAAAAAAAAAAAAGGGGGGGGGGGGGGGGAAATTCACCTATAAGACAAAAAAAAACCCCAAAACTATGAAAGCAGACTATGAAGGTGTTTAAAAAAATGAAGTGTCTGTCTTCAAAAAGACAGCAGAACAACTTAATTTAATAGAGCAAAACTAAGAAGAAAGTTCCTCTAGGAACAAAGGACTACTTAAGCTCACAGGCAAGGCTGCACAAGAACAAACAAAGATAAAGCAGACATCAATTAATTCAATTTTTAGTAAGATTTGAAGAGAAAACCCAAGCCCTCAAACAGCTGTTTTGTAAACAGTGTCCAAAAATCATAAAGCAATTCAGAAAGCTTAGTAGAAGACGTAGTTCAGCATAGAACTGCTATTTCATGTCTTCTGAAGAAGGTACTTCCTCCACCCTTGCAGCGTATCTCCAGCATGACCATTAACAGTAAGATTTTAAGTTATGACTAGAGAATAAAAACAAACATTACTTTAGACTATGCTAGTCTTTGGAAGAAGTTATCTCAGCTCACTTCAAATTATAACTAAATAATTTCCCTATGTGAAACAAACCACTAACACAAAAACAGTAAAAAATACACTTGTACAATCCTCTGCACTGTGCAACACCCCAAGGCCTTCCATCATCCTCTGTCTACGCATCGTCTCCAGGTCATTCCATTTTTTGCAAGACTGCTTCTGCAGTACTAACATAAAAGAGTTGGCATGTAAGAAGAGCAAAGACAGGCCAGTACATAAAACCCAATGTAAACGTAACACACAATCAGTGACAGTTTAATATAGTATGCACAAAGGAAGAGTCATTGACACTTGGTCAAGTTTTTTAAAGGCAGAATACTTAAAAATTAAGTCAAATGTTTACTTTTTCATAGAGAGATTTAAGAACAAGCCTTAGAGGATTTGCAAACATACACTGTTTTCAGGTTTATTTTCCCATCTTGCTGAACACAGTAAAAAAAATAATGTTTTAGCAAGAAAAAAAGAACTCTGAAGATCACAGTAAGGTAACAAGTTATGGCAGGTTTTAATAGCACTTAAGTTGCTCTGCATGATGCCACTAAGACTTTTTTAGGCCATAGCCTTCCTCAGACAACAGGTTGCTTATTCTTCTCTTTAATTTTCATGTTGATTTTCCAGGACTATATACATATATTGGAAAACATATCTCACTGCTGTTACACTTCGCAAACCTTTCAGAAAATGATGTCAATCTGGGCTTTACAAAGAGAATTAAGCCATGGATAGACAGGCAGAAACACTAGGCCTACTTTGCTTTGGCAGTATCTAACTTTCCTCAGTATCTTACCTCAACCGAGCATTATAAAAATGTCTGTAAGCATGGAATAAAAGTTAATTAAAAATGAAGGTGCTTCTGATACTAAGGAAATTGAATTGGAGGGCAAGTTACATCTACTGGAAGTCATGACACAAAGCCATCATTTTGGTTCACAACACAACACACAAACCCAGCCAGCCCATGCATAAAAGATGCTCCTCTAGTATGAAGATCTCTCCGCAACTGGCAATCCCCAAACTGACACACCAGTGGCCAGCTGGGACACTGTGTGTGCCCAAGTTCTTTACCTATGAAGCACCTTCCCAATGCATCCTGCCACACACTCTCACCCCTGCAAGTCTTCAACAGCTACAAGCACCCGTTCGCAAAAAACTCACGTTAAACAGCTTGGCTGTGAAGTACAAAGGCCCACACCTTAGATAAACCCATTAATTAACAATAATCACAGGACATACCGGCACAGGCAGAGGAAGCGGAAGAGATCAACAGCAAAGGGGAGTCTTAGCCTAACCACGGAATGCACTGGGTTCTTGTTGCCAGGCGTAACATACCTCTTTATGATGTCACACAAAGGCGAAGGTCCCTAGCCAGTAGTATGCCGCAATACCAAGGCTTGCTAAAAAGGCACATTTTAATAGCTTTGCAAGTTAATGAAACAAACCCTACTTACTTTGTTATCAGTTTGTCAAACAAGACAGATTGATTTGTAGTGCTGTAATAACTTCGTTGAAGTCTGCAGCTTCGGCGGACCTCCAAATCCCCATTTTCTTCACGGACTTGTTCTGCAGCTTTTGCATCAGCTCTGGTCTTCAGCGTTCTAGTGACTAAAATGCATCAATATATAAAATATTTTGAGACAGAAAATATATTACTCCCTTTATTTCACCATTGTTACAGTAAAATGTAAAAAAAATCTGCAGTGGATTGATTTTTTTTTTTAAAGACTAATTAGAAGTTATTGTCATGACCACAGCATTCAACTAAAATTATGTTTAAACTACCAACTTAAAAGCATGACTGGTATAGCAACTTTTTAATAGACTGGAAAGTCAGTCTGATGAAAACACACACACAACTTTTTTTCCATGCAGGAGGCAAGTTTATTCCCGTTACTTCTTACTGAAAAACAACAAATACCTCTCTCTAAGGTGTTCTTACTCCATTCATGTAAAATTGTGCCTAATAGGTTTTGTTAAAAATTGTTCCTGTGGCAAGTCTCTTCTTAGGATTCAAATTTTTAGTACACTGTTTAAGGATGCATCACTTTTTCTGCATCATAACACAAAAGCTCTCGAAGAAATGACTCAAGATAAACTCCCAAATACAAAAGAACTCCAAAGTTTGCTTGCTTTAAGAAAAGAACTGCATGGTATTTACCACACAGCATCCTTTACCACGGGTTCGTTACCTGCACTATCATTTAAACTTTAATTTATCATTAAAGAGAAGTCAGTGAGAAAGCAGCAGATACATCACCGTGTTAGTATAAACACCGCTATGCTTTGATATTGCATATCAAATATGAGTATGATGCACATGATATGCATCATCAACTATAAAACTAAGTTTGAACTCAGTAAATAACAATTTACATTGCACAAGTACAACCTGAATTACTGCACACCAAGTGTATTTCAGGCCCCTTCCCACATTCAGCCAGTGGCTGGCAGGATGCTGACGGGAGCTAAGCAACTTTCCCAGCTGCCAGCAAGCAGCCTCACGGCACCGAGCCTCTGTGTGTACTCAGAACAGCAATTCGTTTCCAAGGTAAATCGCTGAACTTCAGTGACACCTTACCCACATCAGTGGGTTTGTACATCTCACAACCTAACTAGCTTTTTAACTCCCATATATTACAGCACTGCAATATCGCCTCTTATTTGCAAGAACCACTTTCAATTAATTTGTGTCCTGCAGACTCCAGAAAATCCACACCATGAAGAAACCTGAGCTAAGGAACAGATTCTCTAGTGCGTAAGAGCAGACTGGAATTCATGCTGCATTTCCCCCAAGCCAGAAAGGCCTTAATAGCATATCCTCCTATTTTCATCTACCTCTTTTCACAAGCACAGAGGAAGTTCACTATCTTTGAGATACCTATTCTCGCAACTTCAACTGATTCTGGCTCATGAGTTCAGAAGTTTTTGGGGCCAGGTTAAATAGAGTGACCAAATGCAATCCTTCTCAGAAACCAGGCTACAAAGGAATCCTAAGGAATTACCACTACTTACTTTCTTTATAGTTGCCTTTTTTTTGGTCTGATTTCGGCTTTGCCAACTGCCTACATTAAAGACAGAGGAAAGGAGAAAATAATTACTGTATTAGAATTATTGTACAGAAGTATTCTATTGCATTTTATAGTTCCCCCTGAAGACTGGGGAACCTCGCCAAGTTTATAATCTGGTGCTCTACACCATGCAAAGAAAGCCTGTGGACCACAAGGAGGATTCAGATCCCAAGCCTGCCATGTACCATATGCACACAGTTCTGTAAGGACAGACATTTCCTAACCTGCTTATCTTCAAGTCTCAATAGGGCAAGTATCATCTCAGTAACTGAAGTTGAGGAGATCTCAAAGCAGCTGGGAAAAGATGCATGTTTTTAATACAAGCAGAAGACTTTTACCAAGAGTGATTCTCACTCGAAGATACTGACACCAACGTTAACAGAATCATACCCCTCTGCAGATTTTTATCTGTAGATTTATCATGACATGACTCATTGCGAATGCTTTCCATTTTCCTTTTCATTCTATAGATTGAACTGAGAACGAACACCTAGAAATACAATACCTTGTAAAGTGACTTCGATTGACATTTTCACTTAGTATTTCCATGCTTTTGTCAAAGCTGGAGTCTGAACAGGGCGGCATGTTTTTTCTCATTGATCTTAAACAGTGTCCATTGAAACATTCAATTTTGCCAGAGGAAAATTCCTAGGTAAAGCAAGAAATAAGAATGTATTTATCTGAACCATATATGTTGAGTTAAGGAAATTCTGCCTCATTTAGGCAAGTTTATTCTGTAACTCTCCTGACTCGGTAAGTTAACGACATGTAAGCCTTGAACTACTTCTGCACCAAGAAGTAGCTCTCGAGAAAAAAAAAAACAACAAACAAAACAGCTTTCAAAGCTAAAGCTCCCCTCTGCCACACTTTTCTTGTGGACAACTTGAGCTTAATATCCTCTGAAAAAATTACTGCAGCAAAGTCTTTCATATAAACTCAAGTGTTTCATGGAAACAAAGCACCAAAAAACCCTCTTTTTTTTTTAATTTCAAAATTGGTTCAGAGGAGCAATCAAGCTTGACCTTGCTCATCCTGGGATTAAAATCTAGTTAGGGGAGTTTTTCTCCTATCTTGGTTCCATTTGTAACTGCATTCAGAGGGACATTCAAAGACTTCATTCAGGAGGATGGCATTTATCTACAGGAAACCAAAGGGAACGGAAAATACAATTTTTTTTTACAGCTGTTCATCTCGTTCACATTGGCATTTCTGCAAGGTAGATGAGTACTACTCACTTCTACTAAGCAAGGAAAGCTGTGATGACCATGAGAGGGAGTTTGTTCCATTTACAACCCAAAGTTTAGTTAAGAGTATGCCAAACTAAATCACACTGAAAAGGGCAGAAAACAGACCAGATTATTCTACTTGTTCACAGGAACTTTACAAAGAGGCTTCTTCCAATGGCTACTTCCATTAGTAGCTGATAGAGACGATGACAGAAGTGTGATGACACTTCTGCAGTGGCCACTACAAGAGGGTAATGATGCACATGCAAAGCCCTTGCAGAGTATCCTGGTTTCAGCCAGGATAGAGTTAACTTTCTTCTTAGTAGCTGGTGCAGCGCTGTGTTTTGGATTTGGTGTGAGAACAACATTGATAACACACTGATGTTTTCAGTTGTTGCCAGGTAATGTTTATACCAACTCAAGGACTTTTCAGTTTTCTCGGGCCCTGCCAGGGAGAGGGCTGTAGGGGCACGGGAAATAGGGAAGGGACACAGCCAGGACAGCAGACCCGAACTAGCCAAAGGGATATTCCATACCATATGACATTGTGCTCAGTATAGAAACTAGGCGGGGGCGGCTTTGGCCAGGGCTGCCAGTTGCTGCTTATGGACTAGCTGGCCATTAGTCATCAAGTGGTGAGCAGCTGTACTGTGCATCACTTGTTTTCTTTTCTCCCTTCTCTTCGGATTTCATTCCTCTCCCCTTCTCCCTCCTTTTCATTATAATTGTTATAATATTATTGTTTTTATTTTACTTCAATTACTAAATCACTCATCTTATCCCTCAAGTTTTACGTTCCTTGCCGATTCTCTTTCCCATCCCTCAGGGGCATGGGGGATTGAGCAATCAGCTGCATGGTACTTAGTTACTGGCTGGGGTTAAACCACAACTACGTAAGATGACCCTTAACGAGGAGCAGCCTCCTCTGTCAGTTACCTTTAACATTTTTCCTCTCAAAGGCTTAAGAAATTGTAACAGAAAGCCTTTGAACTTACTTTAATTTGACACAGCCCTACCTTTATTTGAAGAAGGCAGGTTTTTGTGCATGCTCACACACAGGAGCGTGCACAAAAAGACTATACTTCCAGCATTTATCCCCGAGACAACTAGAAAAAAAACACACCTTAGGCCAGGAAATAACAATATTCTCTCACCTGCAAAGGTACTTGTATTATTCCTACAGCTGGCAAGACCACGGCTTATATACCATTCTGTAAAATCTACAGGCATGCCTGGGAACTACCTATAATGTCATCTTATGTGGTTAAAGGCTAATCTGCATAAAACAAAAGCATCAGGGAAGCACTGTTGGGTAGAGGCACCCCAGTAACAGCACTGGGGAGCAGCCCAGCCCCACTCCCTGCAAGGCCATCTATCAACCCAAAGCCTGGCTCAGGGTAAGGGACCCCTGGGGCCTGGAGGGTCACCTAACAGACCCAGCAATGGCCTCTGCCAAGAAGGAGTCATTATGGGATGCCGATTACTAGAGTCTGTCCTCGCTTCTTATTTAATGGCATTTCTGGCTGGGTGCCATGGCACAGAGGTCCAAGTGCCAGCAGTGGGAGAAAGGGCCACGCTCCCCATGGCTCACACCATCACTGACAGACATGAAGCCAGCATAACTGGCAAGTCACTCAAGTTTTAGGAACCAGGTACTGGGAAGGCCACAAGTCCAGGACAGACATGGGAGGGGGTGGGGGTGTCAGAGCCAAGTGCTAGGCTAGGGGCAGCTACTTGGAGAAGCCATACGTCTGGGCCAGTGACCCTCCTGCATCTGTGCATGAGGTAAACAGGAGGCCAGGTCACTGGTTTGACTGAGTGTCCAAGGACAGTTACAGAGGGATATACATAGTACATGTTAAAAACAACAACAAAAAAACCAAACAAAAAACCCCACCCAAAAAGCCTGTAAACAAGCACCACCCCAATAATTTATTCCTTCTTACTTCAGCAGACTTGAAACTAATGAAAAAATATACATTAATGCACACAACTGAAAATCCTGAAAAAGAGTTTTGCTGGAAGGAAACAGGCGTCCACTACAAGCATCACCCCAAGGCAGGGCTCCCCTGAAGAGCAGCCCACTTCTGAGCAGAATCTGCTCTGCCTGTATGAAAATGCAGGACACCCTGCAGAGAAAAGCGTGACTTGGAAAGAGCAGAGAAGAATTTAGTTTGAAGGCTGCATTAAAAAGAATGTACTCAAAGCAAACTGGTTCAGTTATTAAAGTATTAAAGTATGTGAGATGCAGATAGCACAACCTGTCCTGTAAGTCATCCTGTATAATCGTGGCAGTTGTCCCTTTTCTACTAGAGTAAAATTATAAAAAGCTTAACTAAAGTGTTCACTCGTTAAAGCACTTTAACCTAAAACTAAGGTAACCCCCGCAACCTACATAAAACACAAATTAGTCCTGATTGCTAAACAGAGCTTTGTTTTTAAAGCACCCGAAGCAGCACCCATATCCATCTGACCGCAGAGTATTCCAGAGGCCCCTCAGCCGGCCGGATGCCCCCCCACACACCCATTTCGTGTCAAACGCGGGTTTTGACGCACTTTTGCCATCAGAATAGCCAGCGCTCTCCCTCCAAGCGTCACCCCAACAAAGCAGGCTCGAAGATCTTTTTGCGGTAACTTTGGAAGGTACCGAAGGCAATCGAAATACAGGGGGAAGGGCCCACGCAGACAGCACACTCGGCCGCACGGCGCTGCCGACGTTTCCGCCCAGGGACTGCGCACCCCGGCCCGGGGCTGGGGGGGGCCCAGAGGGCTGCGGAGTGCGACTGCGAGCCCGGCTGTAGGCGTTCACCCCACATACTCTCCTCCTCAACTCCTCTTCTCCTCCCCTCACATGACACCGAACTCCGGTGCTTTTGCGCGGGGACTGCGCTCTCCCAGCCCCCCCCCCGCAACGGCTCCCGCAGGCACGGCCGCTCCCTCGCCGCGCCGCCTCCCCGCGCCCCCACCCCAGTGCCGGCCCCGCCGGACCGAGACCCATCTCCCCGCGGAGCCGCAGCTCCCACCTCCGCCCGGTACTCACGGCCTTGTCGGTTGTCCCGGGCCCCCTGGATCCCTCGGCCCTGCGGCGGCCGAGGCGGGCCCCGGAGCGCGTCCAGATGCGGCGGCCTGCCGAGCGACGAGGACTCCAAGGAGATGAACTCGGAGCTGGACTCCATAAGGCTGGAGAAGGTGGCACGAAGGCGGCGGCGGCTGCCGCTGTCCGACGGCCCGGGCGAGCGAGCGGCACTGCTGCGCAGCACCACCATGGCGAAGGGACGGCGAGACGGTTACCGAACCTACCTGCGCACCGCGTTCCCGCCGCTGGATCCCTCCGCCTCACCGCCCCGCTGCCCTGCCCGCCCCGCTCTCCCCGCAGGCTCCTCTCCCTGGCGCAGCTAGTCCCGGCCGGCGTGGCGGAAGGACACGGTCTGCACTGCGTCCTTTCGATATTTTTGGCGCGGAAAAAGTGGAGCGGGTTGTTTTACCGGCGGGGGATTGGCTCGGCCGCGCGCGCTGCGCCCGCCGTCTTCCCGCCGACAGGGGGTGGGGCTGGCCGGGGCCGCCTCTTAAAGGGGCCGCTCTCCCGCGCGGTAGCGGTGCGGCTTCTCGTCCTTCCGTGTCCCGTCTTGAGGAGGCCCCTCCGGGCGTGAGGGGCTGCGCTTGCCGCACTTTCAGGCCGCTGCTCCGGCGGCGCCTGAGAAGCGCCGAGGCGAGCTGGGGCGGTGGCCCCGTTCCCTCAGGGACGGCGTAGCCGGCAGTTCCTGCGCCGGGGCCGGCCATGGCAAGGCCTGCAGCTGCCTATGAGGCGGCGGTGCCGCCCCGCCCCGCCTGCACCTACACCAGCTGCTATTGGTAAGGGCCGCGGGGGCGGGACAGGGGGTACCCCCCACGCCAGCCACACAACCCCCTCACTCCCCACACCCCCCCACAGAGCCCCCCCCAAGAGACACCCCCACACTTATTCCCCCCCTCTACACACCCCTAGCCCCCCCAGACACACAATCCCCCTCACACCCCCACAGAGCCCCCCCAAGACACACACACTCACCTCCCCACCCTTCACACACCCTCAGCCCCCCAGCACCCCCCATGTGTCCCCTCCCACACACACCCTAGACGTGCCCCCACACCCCCACAGAGCCCCCCAAGACATACACTCACCTCCCACCCTCCAGATACCCTTAGCTCCCCCCACATCCCCTCCCCCCCCCCGACACCGCCCCCCCTTCACACACACACCCCACAGCCCCTCACTCCACCCATGACACCCCCCCCCCCCCCCCCTCCAACACCCCACACCCCGTGAGGCGTTAGGGCGGCAGGAGTGGTGAGCGATACTGGTGGGCTGTGCCAGCCTGTGCTTGGGCTGGGAGGCTTATCTTAAAACCACCTGTGACCCACAGAGCCTCTGGCCTCGAACGGAGTTCATGTGGGTCGACGTCCCAGCAGGTGTTGCTCCTCAGCTCACCTCTGTTTGCTAGAAATGAAGTTGGGGATAAAAATTAATAAATTGTTGTATTTTACAGTGAAGAAAATGTTTGGAAACTTTGTGACTACATCAGGAGCCAGGATCAATACCCTTTAGAAGAATTTTATGCTGTTTTCATATCCAATGATAGGAGGATGGTGAGTCAATGGGATGTGATCTGAATGCAGCTATGGAGACACTCGGGCCTTTAGACCGCAGCCTAATGTAGGCAACACATGTTCCCAGGCTTTTAGACCACAGCCCAACCTGTAAGTGAGACATGGTCCAAAACCCTCTTGAAGCTCGCTTTGGCTCAGAGGCATGCAGATCACACCATGTGAGATCTTGTAGTTACTTGATGCATTCATGACCAATGGGAAAAAGCGTGATGCCCCTATGAGCTGGGGGGGTAATTCTTCCCTGCAATCTGTCAGTTTAGGAGAAGAATTATATTATGTGGTCCAGAATAGTATCTCTAACTTCATGTTCCTGAAAGACCAAAACACAAGAATGTTTTCTGGCTGCAGCACAGATGTAAACTGATGAAATGGATAGGTTAGCAAAAAACTCACCCATTATCCCAAAATTAATCTGTATTAATCCGAAAGGTTTTATTTACTTGGGATTTATTCACTTAAACCTTTCAGATTCCACTCTGGAAGCAGAAATCAGGACATGGAGATGAGCCTGTTGTCTGGGTAAGGCATTCTGTCCTCTTGGTAATTTCAAGTGCATGCTTCTATAGTTGATAGCTGCAGGAATAGACGTGGGCAGTGTCAGCCATCTTTACTATCTTTACTTAAGTTCCATCTGAACTTAAAGAAACATTGTTTTACTGTGATGGTGTCAGAGCCCTGGGACAGGTTGCCAGCAGAGTCTGTGGAGTCTCCATGCATGGAGATACACAGAAGCCACCTGGACATGGTCCCAGTCAGCTGGCTCTAGGTGTCCCTAGATCCTAGTTGAACCAGATGACCTCCAGAGATCCCTTCCAACCTCAACCATTCTATAGTTTTGTATTAATATTTATTATTCTTTTACCACAGATTTATAAAGAGCCTAAATTTGGTGCTCCTTTTTACCATGCATAGTAAATTAACAGTGAGACAGTCAGTAAAATCTACACCTGACAAACCTTAACATCAGTAAGAGTACATAACAGATTTGTGAAAATTATTATTTGGGTATTGTTGAGGCTACCAGCTTTGTAGAATTTTAAGTAGATGTCTGTATTTGTAAGAAGTAGATGGATGAAAATATCCATGTAGGCCTGACAGAAAATAAAAAAATACAAGAAAGATATATATCCAGGTATCAGCAATTAAACTGACTCACAAATGGTGGCTTTGGAGCACCATTTGATCGATCAATATAATTCAGTAATTGCCACTATAGAATTCCTTTCAAATACGTGTTATTACAGAGTTCTTTCAGTTATCTGGCATGGAAAAAACCCTCTATTTCTTGTGGCATTTTGTTTCTGAAATTCTGCAGAATCTGCAGACTTCTGAAGTTCTGTGATTTCTGAATCATTCATTGTCTCCCAAAATATCAGTATGCTTAGAGTACAAAAAAGGTTTAGTTTAAAAAGAGACCCAAGTGTTATGAAGGGTCTAAAAAGGAATAGGAGAATCAGGAAAGGTCACTGCAGAATGTGGATTTCTCATAAAAATTCATGGATTGAAGTGTCTGAAGTTTCAGTGGGTCCTAGGGTATGTAAAGCTTGTGATTAATTTTTCTTATACTCTGTAACAGATTATTCTAAATAGTGTTGCATGCAGGTGTATATGTATATTGGTCTGGCAAAATAGCTTGCCCAAGATATTTTTCATTCCAGTCCCTTTGTAGTTTTGTTTAATTTTGGAAGTGTCAAAAGACAGTGCTTCAGACTCTTTTTTGTGAGTGGTTTTAATGTAAGCTTTAGTAAGTTGTTAAGAGCTACCTTCAAATTAATTTTGGAAAACAGCAGTGTGTGTACCTGGCACCTAACATAAGGAATGGCAGTGGCTCCAAACCTCCACCACGCTTGTATTCCTTACCAGTTAAGGAATAAAAATGCACCTCATAACCCAAGAGTCAAGACATAGTTACCATGAAAAAGTGTGATATTATACCCACAGGCATGTTTTCCCAGCTTCAAGAGCTACTACACCATTTGCTGCTCTTTCAGTTGCATGCTGTTTTTTTCGGGGGCTTCTGGCAGCCAAGTGCTCGGCACTGAAATTCACAGACTGTGTTACTGCAACAGTTACATCATCTCTTATTAGAAGAGATCGCTAAATAATGTTAAGCTACCATTATATATTGTTGTGAGCTTTTATTTAGAGCTGGGTCTGTGACAAAAACGTTTATCCCACTCAACTTTTGTGTGAGATAGAGATTTACTGTTTTCTTAGGTGTTAGCATATGCTTTAGTTTAGCTGTCCGGGCTTAAATCAAAGGAGGCTGCAAAGGAACAGGGAGAATACCAAGGTTTCTTGAAAGGCATGATAGGTGACACAGGCGTTAGGAACCTGGTGCCAGAAATGTTACAGGTTTAATACTTCAAGGGCAGAAAGCAGGATTTAAAGAAAGGATCTGTAGCTTCTGCTGTTAGGAAGCATTTTTTTCACTCTTTGCCAATTTCTCAGTAACAGCTGTTGAACTAATAGCAATTCCTCTTCTTCCCAGGACTACCATGTTATCCTACTTCATGTTTCCAGCGGGGAGCAGAACTTCATTTATGATCTTGACACAGTGTTGCCGTTTCCGTGTCCTTTTGATGTGTACAGTGTGGAGGCCTTTAGGTTGGATGACAGCCTTCGTCCCGAATTTCACAGGTGATGACATGAAATATAAAGACTGTGAATGTTATTTCATGAAATCAAAGTTGAAGTTCTTTTTGTGGATGTGTAGTGACAGGTTTTTTGCTGTACTCCAGTAAAATAAATGCACTGTGTATTTTTCTAAAGCTCTTTACCTTAGTCATCAAAAGCCCTTTTCTTTCCTACTGTGGTTTCTTTTTAAAACTGCTTGACACAATATTGCTGATTGATGTATTTAGTGAAATTAATGCTCTTTGATGGGAGGAAAGGGCTCTTGTTCTGAGTGACTAATGCAGTATTGCATACATGCATCTTTTGATACAGTTTTGCATTATTACTTAGGAAAATCAGGATGATTCGAGCAGATTTGTACTTGAAGACATTTGCTTCTGACAGATCTCATATGAAAGATGCAAATGGGAAATGGCAGAAACCTCCTCCTTCATACCCTTGCATTGAAACTGCAGGTAAGCTGCCAGAGCTCCTTTTTCCTGCTTGCAGTGTTGAATGATATAGTCCATGATGCACACAAGAAATAAATATGCTTCCATAACATGTGTCTGGAAGCACATTCAGCTAGCTTATTATTTCATGTGGGAAAAAATGGGGCTATGAAGTGTTTGGCACTTCCTTTTCTGAACATGTAAAGTCTAGCATGCCTCCTGGCATTTACCGTTATCAAACATTAATTACTGATCTTCATAACTGAGCAGAGAATGAGAGGCAAGTAATACTGTTCTCTTATTACAGCAGGGAATGAAGGAAAGAGGCCAAATAACTTGCTTAGGGGTCACAAAGTGCATTTTTAGCACACCGATTAGACCATATTTTAGTTGTCAGGTCCCATCCTGCCAGAGCAGGTGATCATGACAGGAAGATGTTTTTAGGCTCTGTCCAACATGCTGGGTTTGCCTGCACAAGATGTTTGAGGTCTCTCTACCAGGCAAATGGACCTGAAGACGCTTTAAGGCAAACTGGCAAGTCACCAAATTTTTCCCCAAGCCTTAAGGCCTCTTTTATGTGATCAACTAGACAATAGCCTCTGGGCCAAGCAGAGAGAGAAGTAAAGACTTACCATCTCTTCTATTGTATAGAGCTGCCTAAACCATTCTTACCACACAGTACTTCAGCTTATTCTAATCCTGTGTTTGGCAAACTGGCTAGCATTTTGCTGTTTGTTTGTTCTCTCATTTTCTTCCCAGATGGCAAAAAGCGTGGTGAAGTTTTGCTTTGAGAGTTTTCATGTTATTGGTCTGCATGTTTGGTTTTGTTGCTTTTTTAATAATGCAGTAGTGTTATGCGTTTATGTTAGAGAAGGCACGGTCAAAGAAACATGTTTAGCTCCAAGTTTGTTATGGTTTTAAGTTGCTGGGAAGTTAATTCTCTTCCTTGCTTTGGCTTCTAAGGAAGCTTGGAGTTTGACACTAGTGTAGAAATGAATTATGAACGTGGGCAGGAGCACAGATGTAGTCTTCATTGTGAAGCTTTAGGTGTTTTCTAGACAATCTGGGTTATGAAGCACCTTAAATTCTATGTCTTGGCCCTTATCTCCGGTGAAGTTTTGTACAAAGGTAGTGTAGTGAGTGCAGAATGCCTGTACTGTAGTTCACGGTTCACTGTTAGTTGAAGTCTCCTAGGTGCCAAGGACTTTTTGCCTGTAGGAAACCTTGTTGTTGTGGTAGTTGAGAGCTAATGAAAGCATGAGGAATGTGGAGAAATTCTACTAAAACCAAAAGAGTAGAAAACATTTATTGTGGATAGTAGGTTAGAGAATGACTCAAAACAGTTGCAGATGTGTATGTGTACCTCCAGATGTAGTAAGTCCAGCTGCAAACCCTGTAACTCTCCCCTTATCTGTCTTGCTTGGCTGAACTTTACATCACTGATGAGCAGTAGTCACATAGTCTCAACCAGCCTCCAGATTGTCTGTGATGTTGGTAGATAGTGAAAGGTACGTAAATCTTCATTCCTCTTATGCTTTATTTCTTTGCTTTGTACTTTGCTGTGCTGAAAGAAACATCCATAGGTCATCCAGTCCAACACCTGCTCGGAACAGGGGTTCCTTAGGGCTCTGTCCAGTCTAGTCTTGAACACCTCCAAGGATGGAGATTCCACCACCTTTCTTGGCAATCTGTTCCAATATTTGAACACTGTAATGGTAAGAAAGAAAACCAAAATACACTTCCTAGTAGGTATTCAGAATTTCCCATGTTCCAACTTGCTATTTTTGCTTCTTGTCCCATTGCCAGGCTCCCCCAGGAAGGTGCTGGCCCCATCTTTTTAGTGTTCTCTGATTAGGTTGATGTAGATAGCAGTAATGTCTTCCTGTCATCTTCTCTGATTAAGACTGAATAGGCCCAGTTCTCTCACCCTTTCCTTGAATATCGTGTTCTCCTGCTCCAAACAACTTGATGTTCCTCTTCTGGGCTCACTGCAGTGTGTCAGTGTTTTGTTTGTTGGTTTTTGGGGGGGGGTTTTGTACTGAGGAGCTCCAAAGAGAGCACAGTATTCCAGCTCTGCGTTGATACACTATGGTCTCCTGGTCAGTTGGCTGAAATAAACTGGTTACCCCGCACCCAGTGAAGGTGGAAGGTCATTCACAAGGTGGCTCAAGATCCGGATCATAACAGAAATAAATTGTGTCAGATCTAGAGGGTGTCTAGTTCAAGTTGTCTTTCATTCAGTACTAGTTTCTTCAGCTTTATTTTTTTGTGTTCCCTGTATTCACTTGAGCTATCTTGTAATGATGCGTGCTTCAGTGTGCACAATGCTGTAACTTGGTGAGGAGTCTGTTGTAGAACAAGGACATGCTTTCACTTTTAGCTGAATCTAAGTCCTGTGCTTCAGTGATGCAGTTCTGTAGATGAGCATATGTCCTACAGGCCAACATACAGGTTTAGAAAGCATTGCTGTCAACAAGTGGAACTGGTAATTCTCTTCTTTTAGAGACTGGTAAAGTAATGTCTCAGCACAGTTTTATCAGGCATAAAAGCACCTTATTTTAAACTTGATGGAAAACTGGGTGGTAACCCTTTTGTTATCATAGAAGAGCCTGGAGTATTAATGTTCATGTCCATGCCAAATTCCATTGCAGATAACTTTTTTCTCCTTGCCATTTCACTTAGATAGAGTGCCCTGTGTGTTAATTTGTGTTTGCATAAGATTAAATTGTTTACATATTTCATGTTAGACGTGACTGCAATTTAATGGCTGACAGAATTGACCACATATTGTTTTAGTATCAATTTATTTGTGAGGCACATTTAGATCAAATTGTTAGTATTGTTAGTATTGTTATTGATTTATTATTTTGCTATTGTTTAGAGTAGCCAAATTCCTAAGCTCTTGAGAAGATAATTACAAAAGTATACAAGGTTTTTCTATAGCTTCTGTTTGCTATATGCAGTCTTTGATGTTAAACAAATGTTTGAAGACTGAAAAAATGTATCAGTCATTTTTTTTTTAATGTTTGAACATTGTACTGTTAAAAAGAAACGAGCCCAGGAGCTCTTGTTATTTAAAGATAATCAGCACACCAGCACTATTCTGTTGATGCACCTTGCTATCTGTTAAAGCATATCAATTACATTTATATACACTGTTCTCCTTTTCCCACTAGGTTTTAAAGCTTTTGGTAAACTTTAATGACCAGGCCTCCTCCAGAGCAGAGCAGCTGCTAAGCCTGAATATAGCACTTTGGAAAACGAAATTCTGTAGTATCTAAGTCAAATGTAAGCTAAACAGGACGATCGGTAGGATAATGTAATTACCCAGTGTGAAGCTAAGATGGGGTACTGGGTCCAGGGAGCCTTTTTTATGAAGTATACTGGGAAATGTTTAATGATCATGCAATTCCTTTTGGAATTAAATCGAGGAATCTCTATCAGTAACCAATTAAGCATGGGGTTTTTTTCCTACTGCTAACTCAAAAGGAATAGTTCTTAAACTGTATTTGTGCTGCTCATGGAGTTGCAAATTAAACCTCTTAAAAAAAGTTTTATCTTGAGTCATAAATTCCAGTCCATGCTTAAAGAAATTGAAGCTGGGACTAGATTACTTTTCTTTTTTAAAAGCATTATTTCTTAAAAAACCCAACCAACCCCAAACCAACTAACTAAACAAAAAAGCCTCAAACTTCTCAATATCTCATCAGAACTCACATGCTAAGCATCAGCCTTTTGCAGCTGGCTCTGCTCTAGCCATTTCCTAGAGCCAGGCCTCTGTGTTTCTCACTGACATTGCTCTGGCCTCTGTTCTGCTCTGCTGCCATGCGTGCCAGGAGAAGCTGGCTAACTTAACTGGGTGGACAGTGCTTTCTCACCCAGCCCTGTCCTCAAAGCAGCTCTGCTGCAATAAGCATACCTGAGCTGCAGCAGATTCCCCTGGTCCCATCTGGTTACCAGTGGCCCCCTGTTGAAAGAAAACAGGGGTGAGTGTGGTATTTTGTTTAAATAATAAAAAATTAAGAAGATGGAATTTGGTGCACAGACTCATCATCCTAGGGCTGGTGAGCCCAACCTGGGGTTTTCTTTTAAGTCTTCTCTCCACAAATTAATGAGGTCTGATTCTGCTTAGTTTGAGTCCTGATGAGATCAGCCCTCCTTAGCTACAAGCCTGTGTAAAATACAGCTTGCACAGTGCATTTCCAAATTACTCGGAACAGATGGTCTTACAGCTTACATACAACTGTTAGCATCAGCTCTAACACTGAAAAGCATTGGTTTGAATTTCAGTTCTCCCTAGGTGTTCGATAGCGCACTGGCAGGACTGATTTCTAAAGGCTTTTTGTTCTTGTTATTATTATTATTAAAATCCCTGGTAGTCGTAATGATGGGGTTTTACTTTTGTTTGTTTTGAAGAGCATGAGGAGGACAGCTGAGAAATTCTGGAGGCACTATGTATGACGCATCTATGTAACAGGCAAGCTGCTAGACAGAGGCCAGGCAGATGTCTGCAGTTTCTTTCTCCATCTCTTCTCTGAGGTGGTGGTGGTATCCTAGTGAAAGCAGAGACGAAAGCACTGCTACAGGTATAAGTAGCTCATATGCACTTCATAGGGGCCTTCTGCTCCTCTCGTTTGACAATAAAGCTCCAGTCTGTCAAATCAGGTCCTTACTTCGTGAGCTTTTGTGGAAGTAAAGAATCAAGTCAGGATAGAGGTAATAAAGGTACAGCTAAGGACAGAAGTACTTAAATTTTGTGAGTGGCTTACTGAAATTATACCATTTTCTGTGAAAGATAATTTAAGGTGATGAGCTTTGTTTTACACTGAGATGGACCAGGATGACTTGCCCAGTCAGTTATTCATCGGCTGTGGGGACAGCGTTCTCCAGCTGAGCGTAGTGACAGCCTTTCTGACTCTACTGCAGAAAAACTTCTCTCCCTGCTCAGGCAAAGGAGGGCGATCTGAAGAGAGCTGCAGACACCTACCCAAGTCTGTAAAGAACCCAACTTTCTGAGTATTTTAGGTGCCTCCAAGGTTAGGCAGCAGCAGAACTGATCCTGGAGGCTTTGTTTGAGACTGGCTCACTTCTAGCAGCCCTTCAGCAGCTGGCTTTTATGCCATTAGTCCAAGGTCTATGAGCCCAGCCAAGGCTTGACTGAAACATTGCTTTCTAACTACTGCTGGCAGAAGCCACAAGTATCATGGCTAACAATGCCATCTGATAGTGTGTGCACTTTTATTTCATCCCTGCTTGGGGCAAAAGTGCGTGCCAGACTTGATTAAAAAATATAAAATTACACAAGCATTCCAGAATGTACCAGCTAGGTCTTGTTGACAGTGTGTGTAATGAAGTGGGTTTGGTCGAAGATTAGCTCTGAGCATGCACAAATGCAAGCTAGCATAATAGTAACAGCACCAGAGGAGAACTGCAAGTGTAATGTAAATCTTAAAATAAATACATAAATAAACAAGCCTGTTGCTCTTGACCTTGTATAAATGTTCTATAAATCACACTCCTCCTTGCTTTTGTGGAGAAATCCTCTTGGTTTCTCAACTGGAGCATCCAGATGTCCCTTTTGTAAACTCTGCTGTTTGTCACTCTTGATCTGCTTCAGGAAGAGGACTTTGTGGTGTTCTCATGCATTTTTCCTGAGCCGTTTCCTAAAACTGTAAGGTCTATCTAACATAACATGCTTGGCATTCAGATAGAGCACTTGAGCAAGAGCGGCACAGAAAGACTGTTATGACCTGAATAAAACGGGAGAGGTCTCACTACGGTTTTTTCCTACGGATAGCTCACATACTGCTTCGGTGCCATCTACTGACCCTATCCACACTTCACAGGAATGTTCTTGTTTGCTTTGTTAAAACAATTTACAAATAATTTTTCCTTTCCTTAAACTTCTGTGATGGACTGTGTTATGCTCTGCCACGATCCTTCTGAATTTAAGAGAATATTTCACTTTTTAGAGGCGTTGTCACAGCAATTTCCAAGTTGCTGAGACTAGCAGCTGTGTGTGTTACTTTACTGCAACAATCCCCATTTGGGCTTCTTTACCATTCTACTATGCTCAGTGCACATAAAGCAGGGAATTATTGATCTTTGAAATCTTCAACTGTATGAAGAATCACATTAATTTTAAAACAAAAGCATCTGGGAGAAGGCAAGGTGGGAGTTGGAAAACAAGCTTACTAGCCTACTAGCAAGCAAGAGCTGTTATCCACTACTAATTGTTCTTGAGCTACAACAGGAAATTGCTGGGCTTGTGTTATTTTTAAATTCCCACAGAGTCAGGTGCAAATTGTCGCTGTTCTGCCAGACTCACTTCAGCAGGAGGACCATGCTTGGCTGGACAGAAGGATTTCCATGTGCAGCATCCAAACAGGTTAACAAGAACAGTGTTAGGGGCCAGGCCTCAGAAGTGGTGAGAACTGAGACCAGGCAAATTGGAGAGCTGTGCCATAGTGTAGATGTGGTGCAAACAGAGGTCTTTTGGGAGCTAGATTATGGCTGGGACTCCTGGGCCTGGGATTCCTGAACATTGTCTTCCCTTCCTTGCTTAGCTGTCCATAATGGTAAGCCTAATGACACAAGGTTTTTCCCAAGGAAATAAATTACATCCTATGGATTTAAAAGCCATTCATTAGAGCCTACTTGTGTTTAGTTCTTAATCCTTAAATGTACACATGAACCATTCATGTCAAATTCTTAAATACAGAGGGAAAGCTGTAACAGTAAATCCAATGGCTCTCCCACTCTGCTCTGTAAGCTTATTCTCTTCCAGTTTTCTTTTAATGGGCATTTTAAAAGATTATTTGTGCAGATCATCAGTAAGAACATTAAACAAGCCCACAGATGTTTGTAGTCAGAGCTGAATAGACTGAGGAATTGGAAACCTCTGAGTAGCATGGCTCTAAGTCAGCAAAGCTTATACCTCCCCAGCTCCAGAAAAAGGATGTATGAGGTACCTAAACCCAAAACTCTGCACCAGCACCAGCCACTGAGCTCTCTGGGATCCACAAACTGGACAAATGGTTTCTACTTCTCCTGCAGGGATCAGAACAGATCCAGATCGAACTCCTGGCAAAGAGCAGATAATAAATATTACTTTTCTCTTGAAACTATGGCAGGTAACCTTTTTGCATTCTGACTTCTGATTTAAAGAATCAGTTACCAATATTCGAGTGAGCGGAGGTTATCTTTATTCCGCAGCACTGGGTGCATGGGGGATCGCTCCACCAAAATCATGCACACCAAGGGAACCTTTCAGCCCCCTCTTTATACAAGTCACTTGTGACTATTCATTAACTTTCTGGGAACTCATTAACATATCTCACACCTGGACAATTAGCATATTCCATTCAAGGACCTAGTATATCTTCAAGTTAACAACATTAACATATCTTGTGCCTGGACAATTAACACATTCCATTCAAGGACCTAGTATATCTTCAAGTTAACAACATTAACATATCTTGTGCCTGGACAATGTCCTTGAGGAGTTGTCTCTATGCAGACTCTGTTCCTTAGTGATCATGTTTAAAGTCTCCATCTTCGCCACATTGCATGTACAACAGGAATCTAAGACAAAATGTCCCTTTTAAAGATAACCAACCCAAGGACTTAGCAGTCTGTGCATCTGTCATGTTGCAATAAGGGTCCTTGGACATCTCCTGACTTTAACTAAACGTAGGTGCGTCATCCTTTAGAAAAGTGGTACAGCATTCACTATTCACTTCATTCAGTGGTTCAGGAGTCAAAAAACCCCAACATCAAACCCCTTTGTTCTGCCCTTCTTCACCTGAGCATCCCTCTAGGCTATGGGCTGGGTTGTGTCAGACGCTTCCTCCTCCAGTATGCACATTCTGGCCTTGCAGTGAGCAGGTGTATAGCAAGGACAAAGTTCAGGACTGGGGGGAAAGCAAATACAGAGCTAATGGTGTAGTGACATGCGGAATCGAACTCTACAACTCGAGGAGAGTTATAAAGCAGATAGGTTTATTGCGGCACCGGGTGCAAGGGGGATCGCTCCTCCTAACTTGCACACCGTTTCAACAAGCAGTCCGATATTTATTATACAAATTCATGCATATACATACGGTTTCCAAACATTCAGAATCTCCTCCCTCTGGCGCCTCTTCAAGATGTACTTTTCATCTTCTTGGGCAGTTACCTGAAGTTCTTGTTTATCTTTGCATACATTAGCAGTCTTTGTTATTTAGTTTCTGTTATCTTAAAACATCTGCTAGCTAACGATTCGTCCTTCCTTATTGTCCACTCTAAGTGTGTCAAGCTAATACATGCCCACTGGGCTGGTTTTAATCTATATCAGCATGATCCCTGGGATCCACCTTCTTTGGGGTGGGGGCCATTTGAGTAGGAAGTCGCTGATCTATTACTACCACAATTATTTTACCCTAGTTTGTTTTCTTTTAGCAGTTAGCACTGCTCCTTATTTATATTCTTGTTGAGCTCATCTACATCAGTACTAACTGTCCCTTCTCGAAGTGCTAAGCTCCCACCCATCCTTCTTTCTCCGGTGTTAATGTTTCTGTTATCTATGCAGTTTCTGTCTGCAACAGAGTTTTAGGTTTTTTTCACTGTATCAGTAGTCTGGGGAGTAATAAATTGTGGGATTGCCAAGGGGCTAGTGACTTCTGAGACACTAAGCAACTTCCAGTTCTGCCTGCTGCTCTGATCCACTTCCTCTCTAGTCAGTGCAAAAGCTGATTCAATTGAGTTTGGTTCAGAACTTAATGGGGGGAACACTGTCTCCCCTGCTTTTGAGTAATCAGATTTGTGTGAATGCAGGAAATCTACAAGCACCTGTTGCATTAGGCTGCTGTTACAGGGAAAAATCTTGTTCTTCCCTTTGCCTACTAGTTTCTGATAACTAAGGATGCTTACTGATCTGGTAGTGTGATTATTGCCATGGGCAGAGAGAGGGATTGGAGCAAAAGCAACACTTCAGAGACTGGAAATAGATGTTTTCATAGCACCATACAATTAGCAGAATCTGGCTGGACTGCTGCTCACAAAGTGTGATACGAGCTCTTTGCTGTTTTGAACTGAACTATCAAAGAGGGTTTGGGGGGCATTTTCTGGATGGATGTGTACCTGTGCTACAAAAGCTGCATCAGGAACTTAAGTATTTCCCTTTTCTGGTCCTTTTTCAGACTCCAAGATGAACTTGGATGATTTCATCAGTATGAATCCCAAAGTGGGATGGGGCTCAGTGTTCCCCCTTCCAGACTTTGTGCATCGATTTGGCAAACACACTGATTACAGCTATTCCTTGGAAGGACAGTGAAGTGAACAAAAGTCCTCCCTGCTTCTCTTTTAAGTGGATGTGTTTTGGTTTGCTGCTTTTACATTTTATTTATGGTTTACATTTCTGTACATGGAATAAGTATTTGGGAAAATAGAATACCCCATCAGAAATGTCATGAACTGAATAAAAACTTTTATTTTGATAATAGAAGAATGAACTTGTTTGTTAACGTCAGCTTGAAGGCAGACATCCCACCATAAGAATATTACTTTTCCATCTACTGTGCCCAAAGTGAAAAGAGCATTTACACACTGTATGAAAATACATGCATAAAATACTGGACAACATAGCTCAAATTGCTACATGTCCCCACAGTTTAGAAGTGAGATACAATATATTTTCTTTATGTTATGATTTTTGTCACTGATGCAATAGATGGTGCCTTTCAGTGTAGTCACTAACCTTTATCAATTAGGCCTTGTTTAGCAGAAGCCTAAAGGTCAGACCCACGGAGGAAACAGATTTAGTAGTACGATCTTGAACTCCCAAGCACTATGTAAAACCTGGTAAGTATCTAGGTTTTTGTCCTGTAGGAGGGGAGAATTAAATGCCTGCCGTTTCAGTTAAACCGCTCTAGTGCTGACAGCTGCTGGAAGCTGCAGTTGGGTTTGCTTCTTAGGCTGGCTGTGCATTCTCACCTGTCCCCATGTGCATGCACTTGGCATTTGCCTGGCCCCATGGTAAGCCAGGGCAGGAAGCTAAACTGACAGGAAGAAGTGAAATTGGTCGGGTTTTTTTCTACTTCTTAACTCCTTGACCTGGTTTGCCATGAGGTCAGACAGCCACTCTTGCTGGTATAAGGAAATCTGTAGGGACATATGGCTGGGGGGAAGGGAATGAGAAAGCCTCCCCCATACCGAGTCACTTTGACGTGCGGAATTAGACTCTATAACTCGAAAGTTATAAAGTAGGTATGTTTATTGCGCGCAGATGCACGGGGGATCGCTCTTCCACAAGCGTGCATGCCCGAAGTGACCAACCATCTCACATTTATACAATAAAACAATGAATATTCAATTAACGCCTATACATATTCGTTACCTAAACCC